>NC_062546.1:83637529-83944821 GCF_016906955.1 Phacochoerus africanus
GTAACTAACAAATCAGAGTGCCTTTTTGAAAAGAAAAAAAGAAAACAAGATGGTGAGGAATCAACACTATGTTGCAGGAAAAGATACAGATAAATTCAGGCCACAGCCCCTTACTTTGACAACAAAAAATCAAGAAAAAAATTCTTTAGTTTGTATGTATCTAAAGAACTTTCTATGGAACTTCATATATTTAATTTAACTCTTGGAGTTCCCATTGTGGCACAGTGGAAACAAATCTGACTAGTATCCATGAGAATGTGTGTCCGATCCCTGGCCTTGCTCAGTGGGTTAAGTATCCGGCATTACTGTGAGATGTGGTGTAGATCACTAATGTGTCTTAGATCCCAAGATGCTATGGCTGTGGTGTAGGCTGGCAGCTGCAGATCTGACTTGACCGCTAGCCTGGGAAACTCAATATGCTCCAGATGTAAGGTATGGCCCTGAAAAGCAAAAAAAAAAAAAAAAAAAAAAAAAAGGAACGCTTAAGGGAAAAAAACAGTTACTGAGTAAAAACAATTAATGAGTTAATGAATACCAATTAACTGAGTAAACACTTAATAAGTAATGAGTTTTAGAGTGATGAAAATCTATTCTAAAGAAAGAATCATAACAATTAGAGGCATTCGGTGAGACAGGATTAAGATGGCAGAATAGAAGGACTGGAGCTCAACTTTTCTCCTAAAAACAACAAAATTGCAACCAAATGCTGAGCAACCTTCAACCAAATGGACTGGAGAGTTCTGGGCCCCATGTCAAATATCCATGCCTGGGGATCTGGCACTGAGAGAAAGAGCCCCCAGAGCATCTGGTATTGGAGGTCAGAGGGGCTTGTGTGCAGGAGCTCCACAGAATTGGGGGAAATGGAGACCCCATTCTTGAAAGGTGCACAGAGACTTTCACATGCACTGGGTCCCAGGACAAAGCAAAGTCTCCATGGGAATTTGGGTCAGACTTGACTACAGTACTTGGTGGATCTCCTGGGAAAGCAGGGTGAATGTGGCTTGTTGTGGGGGAAGAACATTGGAAGCAAAGCTCTTGGGAATATTCATCAGCATGCCTTTCTTTGGAGGTGGCCATTTTGGGAAAATCTGGCCCCACCCATCAGCATTGAGAAGCACCAGGACAAACAACAATCCAGGTGGGGTCACAGTAAACAGGCTGTCTAAAGACCCCCTGAGCACACGGCCACCTTTAATCTGACCCCAGACAAAGCCCTACCCATCAGAGGGATAGGAATAAGCTCCACCTACCAGAGGGCAGGCACTTGTCCCTCCCATCAGGAAGCATACAGCAAGCCCCCATACCAACTTCAGCCACAAGGGGGGCAGAAACCAGAAGTATGAGAGGATACAACTCTATTGTCTGCAAAAACATCACCACACCAAAAACCTACAAAAATGAAAAGACAGAGAACTATAACTCAGATAAGGGACAAAGAAAAAACCCCAGAAAATCAGCTAAGTGATCAGGAGATTCTCAGCCTCCAGGAAAAAAACTTTAGACTGCTGAAGATGATGCAGGACATTGGAAATAAACTGGAGGCAAAGATTGGTAATTTACAGGGAACACTGAGCAAAGAGATACAAGATATCAAACTTAAACAAGAAGAGATGCAAAATACAATAACTGAAATAAAAAGTTCATTAGAAGCAGCCAACAGCAGAATATAGGAGACAGAAGAACGAATAAGCAAGGTGCAGGACAGATTAGTGGAAATCACTGATATGGAACAGAAATGAGAAAAAAGATTGAAAACAAATGAAGAGAGTCTCAGAAAACTCTGGGAAAATGTTAAATGCACCAACATCCATATTATAGGGGTGTCAGAAGGAGAAGAGAGAGAGAAGGGGACAGAAAAAATATTATCTCTTAAGAAGGGAGATAGCCGAAAACTTCCCTCACATGGGAAAGGAACCACTCACTCAAATCCAGAAAATACAACAAGTACCATATAAAATAAACCCAAGGAGGAATATGCCGAGACACATATTAATCAAACTGACCAAAATTAAAGACAAAGAGAAAATCTTGAAAGCAGCTAGGGAAAAGAAACAAAGAACATACAAGGGAACCCTGATAAGGTTATCCGCAGATTTTTCAGCAGAAACTCTACAGGCCAGAAGGGAGTGGCATGATATACTTAACATGATGAAAGGAAAAAACCTCCAACCAAGATTACTCTACCCACCAAGGCTCTCATTCAGATTTGAAGGAGAAATCAAAAGCTTCACAGATAAGCAAAAGCTAAGAGAATTCAGCAACACTAAAGCTGCTTTACAACAAATACTAAAGGAACTTTTCTAGGCAGAAAAGAAAAGACAGCAACAGGAAACAAAAATTCCACAAATGACAAGGCTTACCAGTAAAGATATATATACAGTAAAGATACAAAATCATCCATGCACAATTATGCCACCAAAATCAGAAATCATGAGAAGAGGTGGGTACAAATGCAGGACACTGGAGATGCACTTGCAATTAAGAGATCAACAACTTAAAATAATCTCGTGTATATATATATATATATATATAGACACCTATATCAAAACTTCAGGGCAAACTGCAAACCAAAAATCTACAATTGATCCACAAAAAAAGAAAAATCAACTCAAATACAGCACTAAAGATAGTCATCAAACCACAAGAGGAGAGAACAAGAGAAGAAGGAAAAAAAAAAAAGAGCAACAAAAACAAATCCAAAGTGATTAATAAAAATGGCAATAATAACATACATATCAATAATTACCTTAAATGTTAATGGACTAAACACCTCAACCAAAAGACGTAGACTGGATGAATGGATACAAAAACAAGATCCATATATATGCTGTCTTCAAAATACTGACTTCACTTCTAGGGACACATACAAATTGAAAGTGAGAGGATGGAAGAAAATATTCCATGCAAACAGGAATCAAAAGTAGGCTGGAGCAGCAATACCCATATCAGACAAAAATAGATGTTAAAATGAAGAATATTTTAAGAGACAAAGAAAGACACTATATAATGATCAAAGGATCAATCCAAGAAGAAGATATAACAATTTTAAATATCTATGCACCCAACATAGTATCACCACAATCTATAAGGCAGTTGCAACAACCTTAAAAGGCGAAATCAGCCATAGCACAATAGTAGTGGAGGACTTAAACACCCCACTTATAGCAATGGACAGAACATTCAGACAGAAAATCAGTAAGGACATACAGACCCTGAATGAAGGAAGCATTAGACCAGATGGACTTAATAGATATTTATAGGACATTCCATACAAAAGCAACAGAATACACATCTTTCTCAAGTGCACATGGAACATTCTGTAAGATTGATCACATCCTGGGCAACAAATCAAATCTTGGTAACTTTAAGAAAATTGAAATCATATCAAGCATCTTTTCCAATCACAACGCTATATGACTAGAAATCAACAAGAAAAATACCGCAAAAAAAGAAAAAAACAAGCACATGGAGACTAAACAACATGCTACTAAACAACCAGTGGATCACTGAAGAAATCAAAGAGGAAAGTAAAAAATACCTAGAAGCAAATGACAACAAAGATATGACATTCCAAAACCTATGGGATGCAGCAAAAGCTGTTCTAAGAGGAAAGTTTATGGCAATACAAGCACGCCTCAGGGAACAAGAAAAAGCTTAAATAAATAACCTAACTTTACATCAAAAGCAGCTAGAGAAGAACAGGCAAGACCTAAAGTCAGTAGAAGGAAAGAAATCATAAAGATCAGAGCAGAAATCAATGAAATAGAAACAAAGAAAATTCATAGAAAGATCAATGAAATGAAAAGCTGGTTCTTTGAAAAGATCAACAAAAGTGATAAACCCTTAGCCAGACTTATCAAGAAAAAAAGAGAGAAGACTCAAATCAATAAAATTAGAAATGAAAAAGGAGAAGGAACAACGGACATCACAGAAACACAAAGGATTATGAGAGACTACTATATGCATCTATACACCAATAAAATGGAAAACCTAGAAGAAATGGACAAATTCTTAGAAAGGCACAATCTTCCAAGAGTAAACCAAGATGAAATAGAAAAGACGAACGAATGAATCACAAGTACTGAAATTGAAACTGTGATTATAAACTTCCAACAAACAAAAGTCCAGGACCAGATGGCTTCACAGGCAAATTCTATCAAACATTTAGAGAACAGCTAACACTTCTCCTTCTGAAACTATTTCAAAAAATTGGAGAGGAAGGGATACTCCCAAACTCATTCTGTGAGACCAACATCACCCTGATACCAAAACCAAAGATACCATAAAAAAAAGACAGGCCAGTTTTACTGATGAACATAGATGCAAAAATCCTCAACAAAATACTAGCAAACCGCATCCAACAGTACATTAAAAGGATTGTACGTTGTGATCAAGTGGGATATATTCCAGTGATGCAAGGATTCTTCAATAATCACATATCAAGCAGTGTGATACACCACATTAACAAACTGAAGAATAAAAGCCATATGATCCTTTCAATAGACACAGAAAAAGCCTTTGACAAAATCCAACACCCATTTCTGATAAAAACCCTTCAGAAGGTGAGCATGGAGGGAACCTACCTCAACATAATAAAGGCCATATATGGAATTCACCTCATGGCGCAGCAGAAACGTATCCAACTAGGAACCATGAGGTTGTGGGCTCAATCACTGGCCTTCCTCAGTGGATTAAGGATCCAGTGTTTCCATGAGCTCTGGTGTAGTAGGTAGCAGATGCAGCTCGGATCTGGCATTGCTGTGGCTCTGGCGTAGGCTGGTAGCTGCAGCTCAAATTAGACCCCTAGCCTGGTAACCTCCATATGCCATGGGTGCAGCCCCAATAAGACAAAAAGACCAAAAAAAAAAAAAAAGGCCATATATGACAAACCCACAGCTAACATCATTCTCAGTGTGTTAAAAAGCTGAAATTCCCACTGAGATCAGGAAAAGACAAGAATGTCCGATCTCACTACTACTCTTCAACATAGTTTTGGAAGTCCTAGCCGCAGCATTCAGAGAAGTAAAAGAAAAAAAAAGGAATCCAAATTGGAAAGGAAGAAGTAAAACTATCACTCTTTGCAGATGATATGATACTATACCTAGAGAATCCTATAGACTACTAGAAAACTGTTAGAGCTCATCAATGAATTTGGCAAAGTCACAGGATACAAAATTAAAACAGAGAAATCAATGGCATTTCTATATACTAACAATGAAAGATCAGAAAGAGAAATTAGGGAAGCAACCTTATTTACCAGCATATCAAAAAGAATAAAATACTTAGGAATAAACCTACCTAAAGAGAAAAAAAGACCTGTACTCTGAAAACTATAAGACACTGATGAAAGAAATCAAAGGTGATACAAAGAGATGGAAAGACATACCATACTCTTGAATTGGAAGAGTCAATATTATCAAAATGACTATACCACCCAAGGCAATCTACAGATTAAATGCAATCCCTATCAAAGTACAAAGGACATTTTTCACAGAACTTGAACAGAATTTTTTTTTTTGCCTTTTTTTTGCCATTTCTTGGGCTGCTCCCACGGCATATGGAGGTTCCCAGGCTGGGGGGACTAATCAGAGCTGTAGCTGCCAGCCTACACCAGAGCCACAGCAATGTGGGATCCGAACTGCGTCTGCAACCTACACCACAGCTCACGGCAATGCCAGAACCTTAACCCACTGAGCAAGGCCCAAGGATCGAACCCATAACCTCATGGTTCTTAGTGGGATTCGTTAACCACTGAGCCACAAGGGGAACTCCTGAAGAGAATATTTTATTTATTTATTTATTTATTTATTTGTCTTTTGTTGTTGTTGTTGCTATTTCTTGGGCCGCTCCTGCGGCATATGGAGGTTCCCAGGCTAGGGGTTGAATCGGAGCTGTAGCCACCGGCCTACGCCAGAGCCACAGCAACGCGGGATCCAAGCCACGTCTGCAACCTACACCACAGCTCACGGCAACGCCGGATCGTCGACCCACTGAGCAAGGGCAGGGACTGAACCCCCAACCTCATGGTTCCTAGTCGGATTCGTTAACCAGTGCGCCACGACGGGAACTCCTGAACAGAATATTTTGAAGTTTGTTTGGAAGCACAAAAGACCAAGAAGAACCAAAGACATCCTGAGAAAGAAAAATGGAGCTGGAGCAAGCAGGCTCCCAGACTTCAGACTATACTACAAAGCTACAGTCATCAAAACCATAAGGTACTGGCACAAAGACAGTAATATAGATCAGTGAACAGGATAGAAAGCCCAGAATTAAACCCACACACCTACAGTCAATTAATCTATGATAAAGGTGGCAAGAATATACAATGGAGAAAAGACAACCTGTTCAATAAGTGGTGCTGGGAAAACTGGACAGCCACATGGAAAAGACTGAAATTAGAACACTTCCTAACACCAAATACAAAAATAAACTCAAAATGGATTAAATACCTAAGTATAAGACGAGATACTATAAAACTCTTAGAGGAAAACATAGGCCAAACACTCTCTGACATAAACAACAGCAACATCTTCTCAGATCCACCTCTTAGAGTAATAACAATAAAAACAAAAATAAACAAATGGGACCTAATCAAACTTAAAAGTTTCTGCACAGCAAAGGAAACCCTAAACAAAACGAAAAGACAACCCATAGAATGGGAGAAAATCTTTGCAAATGAATCAACTGACAAGGGATTAATCTCCAAAATTTATAAACACCTTCTGCAGCTCCATACCAAAATAATAAATAACCCCATCAAAAAATGGGCAGAAGATGTAAACAGGCAATTCTCTAAAGAAGACATACAGATGGCCAAAAACACATGAAAAGATGTTCAACATCATGTATGATTAGATAAATGCAAATCAAAACCACCATGATGTACTACCTTACACTGGCCTGAATGGCCTTCATCAAAAAGTCTACAAACAATAAGTGCTGGAGAGGGTGTGGAGAAAAAGGAACCCTAGTACACTGTTGATGGGATTGTAAATTGGTGCAACCACTGTGGAAAACAGGATGGAGATTCCTCAGAAAACTAAACATAGAACTACCATTTGATCCAGCAATCCCACTCCTGGGCATCTATCCAGAGAAGACCATCACTCGCAAAGACGCATGTACTCCAATGTTCGTTGCAGCCCTATATGCAATAGCCAAGACTTGGAAACAACCTAAATGTCCATCGACAGAGGAGTGGATCAAGAAGATTTGGTACACAATGGAATATTACTCAGCCATTAAAAGGAAAGAAGTACCACCATTTTTTGCAACATGGATGGACCTAGAAATTATCATGCTAAGTGAAGTCAGTCAGACAATGAGACACCAACATCAAATGCTATCACTTACATGTGGAATCTCAGAAAAGGACACAATGAATTTCTTTGCAGAACAGACACTGACTCACAGACTTTGAAAAATTTGTTTCCAAATGAGACAGGTTGGGGGGTGAGGGGATGCGCTGAGGTTTTGAGATGGGAATGCTGTAAAAATTTGGTTGTGATGATTGTTGTACACCTATAAATGTAATAAAATTCATTAAGCAATAAAAAAATTAGAGGAATTCAGGTATAGGATGATCTTATTAGGGCTAACACATTTTTATATATAAAGCATTAATCAAATAAAATTCTCTTGAGTGCAAGGCTTTATAAAGAATGATTACATTAAATGAGAGGTTTAACTAGATGGCTCTAGAATGTATTTTCCAGGGGTAGGAGTATTATTGTGGGGTAGTCATGCTGCCTGTTATTTATTGCCAATGATAGCTTCAGACACATGAAATGGGAAGTATCTTTCCCTCTTACAAAAAAAGAGAATATGAATACAAATCTTTAAAAGTATATTAGGCATCTTAAGGTGAAGGTTTATTATACCTTTGGGCTAAACTGAAGTGACCTCTCTAAATTATTGGCTTTACTACCCTGGTGATTTGAACTTCTAAAACACCCAAGTTAGAGCCAGGTATGGATGCAAGGTAGTTTATCATCTAAGCAAAGATTCAGATTAAGTGAAGAAAGTGTATATTCAACCTCAGAAATGCCTAACTTTTGTTGGATGATAATTGGTTAGAGTTGAGAATGGAAAACATGTTTTTTAGTTCCTAGGTATTCGTATTTCTTTACGTATTATTCTGAATATTCTGTCACTATTTATAAGTAAACATTAGCTTTTATACCTATGGCCTTATTAATAAAAAGAGGTAACCTAGACTAAGTGCATAATGTGTTCTAGGGAGTATACTGAGTTCTTTAAAAATTTTGTATCATTTAATCCTCCTGATAACTCTGGGAATTAGATACTGTTATTATCCCAGCTTTACAGATGAGGAAAACTATAACTTGCAGAATTTAAAAACATGTTCAAATTGCTAGTAAATTACTGCTGAGATTCAAATGACCTCAGACCCCAATCTATGAACCAAAACAGTGTAATGGTGTAGGTTCATGGACAGAGTACTCAGTGCTGCCAAGTGGGTAAAAGCAAATGGTGCTTAACCCCTCATTTACTGATTCTCTGATCTTAAATAAATATCTTAGTCTCATGGAACATCACTTTCTTCCTCTGTAAAGGGTATTGGGGGTGGTGACATAATAGTAACAACTTATAAGATTGCTTTGAAGATTAAATGAGATAATGCATACAAAGTGTTTAACCCAAGGTCGGGAACATAGAGAATTTATCTCTTGATGCTATTAATGTCTTAGACTATGAGTTAGTCACTGTCAATTGCTACCTATGCCTGTAGAAAGCTTATTCATTTAGAGTCTGCACTTCTACTCCAGGTAATTCTGTTTACCAAAATGTGAGCTCTAATTCTGGAAAGTGGCTAAGCTCTTTATGTTTCTGCTCTTGCATGTTTGAAGTAGTCTTTTGGAATTTCAATAACAAACACTTTGCAGTACAAAAAGTCACAATTCTAGTACACAGTATGAATTATTTTTTTTCAAAATAGTAAATCGTTCAAGTAACACCTGACAATAATAAAATTTCATTTGTATTCTGAATCCCTTATCCATCATACCATTCTGAATATGGAGGAGGGTTGCTGTTGCATTGCTTCCCAGGCTCCTAAGGTCACCTGCCATCGACGTCCATTCCTATCCTTTTCACTATCACATCAGTGTTCCTCTGCCCCCCACCCCCATTCCACCAGCCTGTATTGTAAAAAAGACTTGGGCTCCCTTTTGGATGTTGACTAACAGTTTTCCAATCCCACAACTCTTCCTACTACCTCTGCCCCATGTCTGGGAAGACAAGAAAGCTCCTATGTCACCTCCTTTGGTGCAGTCAGAAAGCTTACACTAGGAGAGCTCTGGCTTTCCCGAGCCATTTCAGACCTCCTGGGAAGATTTCCCTATCACTCCAGAAAGCCTCATTATTCAGTCAAACACCTGTTCCTACCCTCTTAGTGTGTATATGATATCTTCAGCCTCAATATCCAAACCAAATTTGGGGTAGGGGTGGTGGGTCCGTATCGATTCTGTAGGGTAATGACAACCCCAAGAACACTTCCGTCTTTACAGCATAATCCCTCATCTAGAAAATAACCATCTGCCTCTATAATTGTGTTGGCACTTTTATTAACAGCTGACTGTCTCTCATCTAGTTAAATCAGAATACATTCCCTTTGGTCAAATGGTCTGTAAACAAATTCTTGTAAAATTTCTTGTAAAACTTGATAGTTTTCTTGTTCTGTTAGCTATTTCAGAAATTAGACTTGGAAGGAAAGATACCCAGATCTGACCAAAAAAGCCATATTACAGCCTACTGAAAATTACAGATCAAAAGTCTTTCAGTCAGTTCCAAACCAATTCCTGTTTAACCTCTAGAAAGTTAAAACCGAAAGTATAATTTCTTAGTAGGATAAGGAATATCTTAATCATGGAGTTCCCGCTGTGGCACAGTAGTTTAAGGACCTGGCATTGCCATAGCTGTGGTATAGGTTGCAGCTACAGCCCAGATTTGATCTGTGCCGCAGGAACTTCCATATTCCACAGGTGCATCCAAAAAGTGTAAAAAAGAAAAAAAAGAAAAAGAAAAAAAAGAAGAGAAAATCTAGTATCCAGTATCACTCTCAATAGAAAAATATATGTAGATATTAAACTATAGTCAGAAACCATAGTACCAGCAATTAGCATCCTTAGTTAACATCATTCTGAAGTTCTGCCTCATTCTTTTATACTCTCCCCTGCTATCTGAAAGTAGTGTTCCTAAGAAATCCTTGGTAATCTGAAATGGCGTAAAGTGAAGAAGCAATTACCTTAGGACATATCTTGCTAATGGATGCCCAAAATGGATGCCCAAAATCCAGATAAAGCACAGATGCTCACACATTGCAAAGCTCTGGTGACCTGATGCTCAGATGCTGAGTGTAGTTCCCCAGGAAGGAGCTTGGTGGTGCCGCTCTCGCTGCTGGGGTGTATACTGCCTCTATAATATGATCTCTTCACTATAAAACGCTGAACACTATTTTCATTTTTCACTTTTTTTTCATCAAAGTGAAAGTCCTCTTTGAATTTCTTTCGATTAGCAGAAACAGGTGCTAATGTAGGTCTTTCATAAATGCAAAGTGGCATGAGGTGAACTTGCAGAATCTAGGAAATACTTGTAAATGAATCAGAAATAAAACCATGGTTATTAGAAAGGAGGAACAAAATTCTTGTTATTTGCAAGTGGCATTATCTACACTAAAACCCTGAAAAAAATCAACTGGAAAACAATTAGAATTAATGAGAGAGTGCAATAAAATAGCTAGTTAGAAATATTATAAAAATCAGTGTTTTTCTGTCAATGAGGAATAATCATTCAAAAAATAATTGGGGAAAATTTGGTGCATAATTGTCATGTAGGGTATAAAATACTATTTAAAGAAAAGTGCAGAACCCATTTAAAATAAACTATTGAATTTATTGAGAGAAATGAAGAATTTAATAAAGAGACATACCATGTTCCTGGATGGGAAGGAACAAAGGTGATACTTCTTCCCCAAATAATTTAAGATTGAATTAAATTCTAAGAGAAGTTAAAATCAATTGGATGATAGGAATGAGAAGAACTTAATAAAAGTTTAAAATGGTTCTATAGATCATAACAGAAAAAAAAAACAAGAAAGGTTTGAAAACAAAATAAATAATAAAGGATTCTGATATTAAAATGGTATGAACTTAGGTTATTTGGAGCAGTGTGGTAATTGTTCTGGATCAGGTAGATGAATAAAACAGTAAGTTACCTGTCAATAGATCTTGCCATATTTAAATGTTTAATACTTATAAAAGGGATATCGCATATCAACCAGGAATTAAAGGCTAATTCTATAAATGTCCTGGAACAATTGTGTCACTGTTTGGAAAGAAAATAAGATGCTTACCTGACAGCATAACATAATATAAATCCCATATAGATCAAAGAGATAAATGTACCCAGAAAGCAAATTGAAATATTATTAAACTTGAGGAAAACAAAAGGGACTCTTTAATTGTTTTCCAGTGGGAAAAGGACTTTCTAATTTAAAATCAATCAAAGAAACCACAAAGGAAAAAGAAGATTTATACATCTTCTTTATAAAAGATTTCATGTTCATAAAAGTTATGAAAATATCACAAAGTTAAAAGATAGGAAAAAAGAAAAGATTTCAGAACTAAAACAATTTTTGCTTTCCTCAATATATGAAGATTTAATATAAATTCGTAATGAAAACATTGTGACAGGAATCTGGGCAAAAGATATAAAGAAACAGTTCACAGAATAGGAGACATCTTTAGCTAATAAACACAGGGGGAAATTAGCCTTATGTGTAATCAAAGAAGAAAAACATCAAAAAAAACAAAAGGAATTTTTTTGCCTGCAAAATTGGCAAAATGTTTAGAAGGTGCTAATCAGCATTGGAAAAGGAGCGGTGACTCTCACATTTTCTCCTGGGGATGTGAAAATCAATAAAGCCTTTCCAAAAGACCAAGTGGAAATCCGTATCATGAATCTCTGATAATATTCTAGGGCTTTCTCCCAGTATTTCTGTTTTTAGGGCTCTATCCCAAAGAAATAATCTGTAATTTAAAATGAGATTTATCTTTAAGCACAGTCTTTTAAAAAAATTTTTTATAGAGTATAGTTGGTTTACAGTGTTAGGTCAATTTCTGCCATACAGCATAGTGATCCAACCATATATATATATGTGTGTGTATGTGTGTGTGTGTGTGTGTGTGTATATGTATATACACACACCCACAATACATGTATATACACACACCCACACACACATACACACACACTGACACTCACTTTGGGTTGGTAGATGCAAACTATTACGTTGAGAATGGATAAACAATGAGGTCCTACTGTACAGCACAGGGAACTATATCCAGTCTCTTGGCATAGGCCATGATGGAAGATAATGTGAGAAAAAGAATGTATGTTTAAGCAGTCTTTGCAGCATTATGTTCAATAGCAAAAGTGGGAAAAGGGTACATAATCTGTAATAGAGCCCCATAATAAGCTCTTATGTGTTTATTAAATATGTTACGCAATAATTTTTAATGGAGTGAGAAAGTACCCACTGTATTTCAAGTGAGCGGTAACATACAATACATATTTTATGCTTCTAGAAAGTGACACAGTAACATGAATGGTGGCTATCTCTGGGTTGTCTAATTTTGAACAGTTGTTTTCTTCACATTTTGTGCATTCTCCATGTTTTTTTTTTCCAGGAAACTCTTACTAATTTTGAATCAGGAAAAATAAGAACTCCATTCCTCCTGAGTGATATCCCCTACCTTGCTTGTTTTTTATTCTCAAAACTTTCCCAGGGATAGAATTGCTCATAGGAAAATAGACACTCTCCTTGTGTCTGTTACTCTATGATAGGAAAATGGTGAATGTTTAACATATTTTACCTCACAAGGATATTATAAAGCTAAATTGAGATAAAGATTAAAACATGGTCTGGAAGAAAAAAAATGTAAGAAAAATATAATGAGTTGAGGTGTGTCAACATATATTTCTCAAGGCAACACATTCAGTAGTTTTCAGTGACTATCAGGCATGGGCCTGTGGCTGGTTTAAATAATAATGGCTGTAAAAATATTAGTTGATAAATATAAAAATAGATATCAACCTCTAGATTAGTGCTATGCAATAGAACTTTTGGTCTCACTGTTGGAAATGTTCTGTATCTGTACCAGTTAGCCACTTAGCCAAACAGAGCTATTGATCATTTGAAATGTGCCAGGTGTGACAGAGGACCTGCATTTTTATCTTAATTTAAATTAAATATAAATAGCCATAGGTGACTACAGCTATACAATGTAACATGATTGTGAGTCAGGCACCTTCTTCAGTGCTTTCCATATATTATCTCATTAGAACCTCACAACAACCTGTGGTCCAGGTATTGTTTATACCCTTATTTTACAGATGAAGAATCTGAGTGGTGATTTGTCCAGGGTGGGGGTGCTGAGAAGTTATGGAACCAGAGTTCACAACTATGTTGGAGGACGCCAGAGTCACCCCTCCCCCCATCCATGACTCCATATTGACTCCCACACATAACACCAGCCTGCCCCCAGGCAGTCACAGGCAGGTGGAACTGACAAACCCCAAAGGAGGTCAGAGAATTTCATTGTAATGAGCCAGACAAAGAAGGTGTCTTGTCCCTCAATGAATCCTCCCTGCATGTCATGGTCACCCTGCTCTTACAGGATGAAGTCCCCATTAGCGTCCATGCACCATGAGAGTAACTTCTCTCTAACCCATCAGGGAGCGATTGCAGAGCTACCTGTTTGTTCAGTTGCTACCTTCCTTTGGAATCAAGCCCTTCAGGCTGAAAATCTCTTAAAGCCAAGATCCCAGGCTGCACACAGGTGAGAAAGCAAATTTGCAGAGTAGAGTTGAAATACTTGGGCAGCTTTTAATGTACTCTCCAGGATGTAACAAATGAGTGTCTGTGTAAATCAATAAACCTTTCTGGTAAGGGACTAACGGTATTATGTGAATAGTGAGGCAATGGACACGGAAACCAGGACTCTTGTTTCCTGTCAGTATTTTTAAAGTTCACTGTCATAACTCTGTTCCCCTTGACCTTTATCAGTGATACCTAACAGAGGTTTGAGTTGCCAGGTAAGTTCTAACTGGACTTCAACTCTCGTTCATTTTTCCCTTGGCGCCTGATAAATGCCTTCTGTACACTTTCTACTCTCATGGATAGTCATTTCTTCCCCATGTCATGATTACTCCTTGAATAATAATTGACTTTCTCAGATTGAAAAATACTTCATGCCAGACAAATACAGATTTTTTTTTGTTTACCTTCATGCTTTAAAATCAGGTTTATTATCATTTTGCTGCACAATAATAATTGCTTTAGTTACATGAATGTTGATAAGTGAAAAATCAATATGCACAGAAACTCTGGAATCCTCAAATGCTGGGAAACTAATCATTCAAAGGCTGAGAGAAAATGAGAACCTTTGGTTTGGAAAAGCAAAATTCCTGTCACCTAGAAGTAGGAGAGTCTTATCTCTGTTCTCAAACATAAGGAGATTATGTAACATCATTATGACTGAAAACCCTGTGAGAGCATCTGCAAATTGCAACCAGCCCCTTTCAAAACACTGACATATATTTACATGCGATTAATGCACAGAGCAACTCTGCTCTTTACTTTTTTAAAGTAGTTCTTTATATAGTCCTGTCTTTATAGTCATCATAAGCTGCATTTTTAATACAGTAATTTTGGGACAGCTTGAAAGAATGTGAAGAGGCTGGTTTTTCATAAGGGACTTTAAATATTTTCTTTCTTTCTTTTTTTTTTTATCTTTTGCCTTTTCTAGGGCTGCACCCACAGCATATGGAGGTTCCCAGGCTAGGGGTCTAATCTGAGCTGTAGCAGCCAGCCTACACAGAGCCACAGCAACACGGAATCCAGGCCACGTCTGCAATCTACACCACAGCTCACAGCAACGCTGGATCCTTAACCCACTGAGTGAGGCCAGGGATTGAACCAGAAACCTCATGGTTCCTAGTCGGATTCGTTAACCACTGAGCCACTACAGGAACTCCTAAATATTTTTTTTTCTGTAGCAAATACATTATACTGACATAATGCTGTTTCATTTAACATGCTGTTTACTTAATGTATTTCCACCCAGAGGTGAAACATCTATGTGGGAATGCGTTGTATTATTTTGCTAATTAGCATCCAAATGTGGACTCAGCTTATGTAAATAGAACTCAGCCTTAATGTAACAGTGTTTTCTGGGGCTAAAAAGACACTTCCAAGTCTGTGAAGTGTTAACTGCCATCACATTGGAGAGGCTGTCTGATTAATTATGAGGGTGTGAACTCGGTCATGTTCCTGAAATGATGTTCCCTCTAGAGCAGTAGACTAGATAATTGTGCTCTGGCCGCCATGGGTCCTAAATGGAACGCAGCAGGTATGAGATCCCAGCCTGGAGCTGTCTCCACCTACTGCCATTCACTTGATCAAAGGGAGCATGCTTGGTAAAGGTGTCTCTTCAAATCAATTGGGCAAAAATTTTCCCACTTTGAAGGATAAAATTAAGATGTATTTAATAGCCAATAATCTATGAGTATAAGTGATCCATATGATCAGTGCAATAGGTAGAAGGGCAGAAAACACAAAGTAGAGTTTTCATTTTTTTGTCTGTAAAACAGAGATTGGATGTGAAGTTGAGACATCTTTAGCTCTGGCATTCTTGTGAATAATACCAAAAGATGACTTACAATGCCGGGGTGGAGAATCATTATTTTAAGTCTCTAGGCTGCAGTTTCCTTTATAAAATTATGTGGTTACCCTTGATAGTCCAATCTCTTCTAACTCTAAAAGGTCCCAAAATTCATGAAGTTAAAATTACCAATCAAATTTAGGTGTGATGTCATTGATACATATACATGAATACATATGCATATGTACATATATAAAGCTCTCTCTATATGTATATGGGCAGCCTTCCCACAGGGTATTTGGCAAAGTCTAAACTTTGGTGTCAAAACTGGGTGAGGAGGATGCCACTGGTGTTTGGTGGGTAGAAGCCCAGGGATGCTGCTGAATGTCCTGTAATGCAGAGGATAGTGCCCCAAAACAAAATATTATCTGATCCCAAATGTCTCCAGTGCTGAGATGGACAAACCATAGTTTGGTGTGTATGTGTAGGGGCATGAGTGGTATTTGTGGTTTGCATTTGTTTTGTGTTCTTCTGTTGTTTCAGTTTTCATCTTTTTGGTTTTTTTTCCTCACTTTGTTCCAAGGGCAAAATCAATAGTAATAGGAATCACACATATTATTTTGGCTCTTTCACAAGCCTGATCCCTGTAACCTGAAAAACAGAAAATATGACACAATTGTAAAGAAAGTCCTCCTGGAGTTTACTGGCATGGTAGTAGGTATAAATGCAACAGGGCTTCACATTTAGAACAGTACTTGGAACCTGCTCATTTCTAGACAATTCTGGGACATGTTACAAGCCCTTCATATATCCCTGGTGATTTCCTTTGATGTGAAATAGGATTCTCTTTACACAACTCTTCCTCGACCTTACTTTTGTTGCCTTTGAATGGTTCCTATTCCTACAGTGTTGGGTTATATTGCATATACACACACATACACACACACACACACACACACACACACACACATGCATACTGATAAACATACACAAAGTACATGCTTTCTCTCGCATTATAGAGAAAAGTTTTGTATATAATTCGTTCTAACCAGAAGACATTGTTAGACATTGTTAGAAATAACAAGACATTGTTTTCCTAACCATCTGTTGTTACATGGAAATAAGCTTTGCTGGGCACAACTGGACATTTTCTCCATGTTTATCTTAATGAGACTTCATTCTGGTTTGGTTACACGTCTCTCTGCTCAACAAATTGCATCAAAGTCTGCTTTAGAGAAATGAGACCAGCTAGGCTCTGTGAGCTCTTAGCAGAAGCTGGCTGATCCTCTCATAGGACTCAGAGAAGGGAACAGGGAAGACCAGGGGTGTTCAGAATTTTATAAAAGGGATGGTTGTACTGTGACAGAAGGTCAAGTATGACGTGCTTCATCATCTCTTAAGAATTTATGATTTTATGCTTATTTACATTTGGAACATTACTATATAAATTCAAAGAAATCTGGGATTTCCAGCTGGAAAAAACTTTGACAATGGCATGGTCCAGTAAGGTGAAAAAAAGGAACAAAAAAATAAAATAAAGTCACAAGAAAGTTAAGCAACTTGATCAGTGTCACAGTAAGTAAATGCTAGACCTTGAGAAACCATATGTTCCTGACTGGCCCCTGCCACATAATGCTGCTGAAAGTGTTTTTACAACCACCAAACTAGGAGTCCCGACTATGGCACAGTGGGTTAAGGATCTGATCGCAGGAGCTTAGGTCATTGCAGAAATGAGGATTCGATACCCTGGCCCCGCACCCTAGTGCAGTGGGTTAAACGATCCAGTGTTACCACAGCTGAGGCTCAGATTCAGTCCCTGGCCCGGGAACTTCCGTGTGCCATGGTATAGCCATAATTTTTTTTTAATTTTTAAAAACTAAAAAAGAAAAAGAAACCCACCAAACTACAACTAAAAAACCAGATATCTTGGTATCCCACTATGCTTATCTTTAAAATTCTCTCTGAGATGTATGTCATCAAAGTATAAAATACCTCCTTAGTATATCATGTACACAGTGATCCAATATTCTCTTGGTAAAATGATGTGTAATTCAAACAGAAAAGTCTTTTCATAAAAGTGGTGGCTGCCAGCTTCCCAACCTACGTGTCTATTGCTGCCCCTGAGTTGAGCTGTAAGCTGAGGTGTTTACTCTTCATTTGTCCAGCCTCAGTAAAGAATTACATTTCTGCTCCCTTGTCCCTTATCACCACAGGATCCCAGCTGCTAAAAAATATCTGCCAGTGCCCACTCACTCACCCACGCAAAGTAATGCAGGAAATGTTAAAAGCTAGAACAAGAAGAATCAGGGCAGTGCGTAAATGTGTTAGTTCTCCTCACCCACCCCCCACCCCCCACCCCCCGTCATTTTCAAAGCACACCCTGCTGCTTGCCAATTCTCTAAAGAAAAGCACAAGACTGATGATGACCACCTTTTAGCTCCTGGACATGCAAACAGGGGCTGTAGTTTCTAGAAGGGAATTCAGTTTAGTATAATTTCATTAAAGCAAAAACCATCAGGAGTTTAGGATGCTAAGACGTTTATTGGAGTGGTTTATAGGGCTTCTACTCAGTTCAGTCCGTGTGACCTGAGGTAAACCACTAAACCTCTTTGAGCCTCAAGTTGCTTATCTGGAAGATGGACATAACAGTCTTTCCATGGCATTGCTGTAAGAATTCCATGAGATAAAGTATACTAGGTGATGAGCGCAGAGCCTGGCACATAGTACGCATCCCTACTCCTTAACACTCACCGTCATTGGCATCCATTTTTCAGAGCTCCTTACTTGTCTCTGTCACAGCTACCCCCACAGCCCTAGCCCTGGCTTCTGTCTTAAATTAGACCCACATGTCCAACGCCTGGATGCACATCTTTTACAGATGGTTCTCTTACATCTCAAATACATAAAGCTGAACCACTTGTTTCTTCAAAACTGATTCTTTTGGGGACTGCCCCCTATCTGAGAGTGACTCTTCTCTCTCGTGGCCAGATCTGAGTTAGATTAACCCCAATGAGGACATTGGGCCCCGAACGATAGAAATGAATCCAGGGGTGTCAAATGTGTCCTTAAGGGTTCAGTGAAAGGCAGTAGCCAAACTAAAGTATCCTTGGACGCTGGATTGCACCATCACACTCCCTCCTTGCAAGAAGGCAGAGAACTCCCAGAGTTGGAGTGGACGTTGTTCTCAGGGAGGGTACAGTTGAGTGGAGATCAGGGCCAAGGCAGCCTCTCGCAGATCCTGGATCATCCATCTGCTTCACCAATTGGAAGGGCATTTGTCCTGAATGGAATGTCCACTGGTTATGCTTGATAATTAAATATCATTGTCATCTTCCTAAAGCTTAATCCCATTCTCCTTGTGAATTCCCAAGCAAAGGGACAGTATTCTTCCCTAAAGAGAAAAGAAAAGGCAGAGTGAGTCATCAGTGTCACTAAAAAGAATTTCTTGGAAACCTTTGTTAGAGAAAGGGAAGAAGGGTCAGTGTGACTGCCAGCCTCCCTTGCTGAAGAGCAAGAGTTATACATTTGTTGCCATTTTGTCCTCTCTGTAGGAAGGGGGAAAGTGGTTACATGGCAGAAAATGTACTTTTTTTTTTGTCTTTTTGTTGTTGTTGTTGTTGTTATTGTTGTTGTTGTTGCTGCTATTTCTTGGGCCGCTCCTTCGGCATATGGAGGTTCCCAGGCTAGGGGTTGAATCGGAGCTGTAGCCACCAGCCTACGCCAGAGCCACAGCAACGTAGGATCCGAGCCGCGTCTGCAACCTACACCACAGCTCACGGCAACACCGGATCGTCGACCCACTGAGCAAGGGCAGGGACCAAACCCGCAACCTCATGGTTCCTAGTCGGATTCGTTAACCACTGCACCACGACGGGAACTCCTTTTTTTTTTAAATCTCGCATAACACTGATTGTCTCACTTTGCTGTGCTTTCCTGTCAGAGACCTCATCACCCTCTCACAGACCTGGAACATTAAGATTTGTTTCATCTTGGGTTTTCAGCTCTCCTTCTCATCCAGGTGCTGGCTGAGAGCTGAGGTAGATTCTGAATTCTCTATCCAGTGTCTGCCTTCCTCTTCCTCCCCAATGCTGCCATTTTATTTCAGGGGTAGGTGGTCCTTGACAGGACACTTGTTTTCTGACCTCCCCACCTGCTCCTGCATCTCTCTTTGTTGCTGGTGTGGAAGTGGGTGGGGTAATCACTTACTATATGAATTGGGCTGTGTCCCTTCACCACAGCATCTGGACAGCATCTCTGTCCTTCTCCTAACCAATGTCCCTGTGCTGTATCCTCTGACCCTGTTATAGTGGAACTGGGCTGCCTGAGTACGCCTTCCAGAACACCCATGCCCTCAAGCCCTGCCTTGTCTTCTGTTACTTATTCGTGCATGTGAGTGTGAAATGTGTTTAAAGACAAGTGCATAAAATGAGTATTTACAGTGAAAAGTTAGGATGTAAACAACTAAGAAATATTGCCAGGAGCCCAGAGCCCCCCAAATACTTCTCTCTTATCACAGCTTCCTCATCCCCACCAGAGGCAATTACTTATCTGATTCCTGGAATAATCCTTTTCTTGCTTTTTGAAAGAAAATTTTATATCCTAGCTTTGTATTCCTGAACAATATAATTTTCCATTTAAAATTTGAATACCAGAGTTCCCACTGTGGCACAGTGGGTTAAGAATCCAACTGCAATGGCTTGGGTCACTGCAGAAGGGGGTTTGGTCCCTGGCCTGGCTCAGTGGGTGAAAGGATTTGGTGTTATGGCTTGGATTCAGTCCCTGGCCTGGGAACTTCCATATGTTTTGGATCTGGCCATGAGATATACATATACATAAAAAAATTGTACATGGAATCATGTTGGGAAATTCTGTGTATGTCTGTGTGCATGCGCGTGTATATGAATAGACATGTTTAAATATAAACCCTGCTTCTTTTACTCAGTGCCATGATTGCAAGCAAGATTCATCCATATTATCCATGTACACATGCTCTATTCCACTGTCTTTTATTTCTGTATAGTAGCCCATTATATAAATTTAATAAAATGACCATTTGGACTGTTCATTTGTTTTTTTTCCATCTGGGAGCTGGTAAGAATGAAGGTGTTTTGAACGTGTATATGTGTGGCCATCCTAGTATATGTGTGCACAGATGTCTCTAGTGGATGTACCTAGAAATGGCACTTGCAGGACAGAAGGTATGGTATTTTGTCCTTTGGTAGGTTAAACCAAACTATCCTACACTGAGTGCATTCACACCCCAACTGGTGGGATATGAGAGTTCCTTTTGCTCCACATATTCCTCAACACTTGCCATGTACATTTTTTTCTATTTGCGCCAATCTGGTGCCTGTATAATTGTATATTTTTGTAGTTTTAACTTATTTTTTGTTGTTGTTGTTGTTTGTTTTTTAGAGTCATACCCATGGCATATAGAGGTTCCCAGGCTAGGGGTCAAATTGGAGCTACAGCTGCCAGCCTACACCATAGCAACACAGGATCCAAACCTCATCTGTGACCTACATCACAGCTCACGGCAATGCCAGATCCCTAACCCAATGAGTGAGACTGGGGACTGAACCTGCCACCTCATGGTTCCTAGTCAGATTTGTTTCCACTGTGCCACAACAGGAACTCCTTCACTTACTTTTTTTTTTTTGTCTTTTTTCTCTTTTCAGGGCTGAACCCCCGGCACATGGAGGTTCCCAGGCTAGGGGTCAAATTGGTTCCCAGGCTACACCAAGCCACAGCAACACCATATCCGAGCCATGTCTGCAGCCTACACCACAACTCACAGCAACGCCAGATCCTTAACCTACTGAGGGAGGCCAGGGATCGAAACTGCAACCTCATGGTTCCTAGTTGGATTCGTTTCCACTATGCCACAACGGGAACTCCCTAACTTACATTTTTAAGTAAATTCTTCTTTGGGGTAAAATGATTCCTGGAACACAAATGTCTGTGCTTGTTTATTTCTGCTGTTTGTCCTTCAGTTCCTATATAGTTCAGAGGTCAAGGATTTCTATCCTGAAGGAATTCCCAGTTAATTCCATAGCCTGAATTGACTGCTTCTTGGCAGAGTGGGGACAAACAGGCTATATTTCTCAGACCATCTTTGTTTATCTGTTTTTCTTCAAATACTTAAGGAATAAGGACTATGTATATAAAGAAAATATCCCTGTGCACAAAGGACATATATGGACGGTGTCTCATCTTTTCATCTGTAAAACAGAGCTAACACTTCTAACCCATACAGTCTAGGGATTTTCAATTAAATGAGGAAATAAGGCCAATATATTAATTGATATTACTTCATGCAGTTCAATCAAGTATTATGTAGTGCAGCATCTAAAATGACTAATTTCACCAATAGTTTGTACACAGCAAATGACCAGATTCATTCATGTTTCTCATTTCTGTGAAATTTCTCTGTGATTCTTCCAAAACCACAAAATACACTCTAGTCCCCTATTGCTTGAACGTCATAGATGAGGTATTTCTAAAAGCACATCTGGGGAGTTAAATATGTTCAAAGGTCGTTTGGAGCAAGAATTTTAGGGTACCTGAATTTGGGGCTCTGAAATTATTAAAAATTACTTGTTATATCTTGAGCACAAATATGAAATTTTGAAATTGCTGGGCATTACAACTTTCATAGGAATAATTTATGTTTATTCCAAATATTAAATGTTCGGAATCGTGAAGTGCTTATACCAGTCTTTAAAAACACGCACTTGTCAGACATACTGTTCTTCACCTCTCTGAATCAGCATGTGTCTGACTCCCAAGCATAGTCTATTCCAGGCTGAAGAGATCGATTTTCCTCTTCCAGCTGTGGAGGGGGAAGTGGAGTTGCAGGGGAGAGAATATCAGGTTAATCCTCCTTAGCAAATGCAGAGACAAAGGAAGCAACCTCATTAATGAGAAAGGAAGTACATGTACTAACAGCTTTATGATGATTTGGTTTTGGGTTTCTAAAATTAAATTGTCAAAATGGACCTTAGGAAGAAAACAGAGCTGGGAATGGCATCTGAGCTGAGGTGTTCTGGTTGCCACTGTGTCAAAAGGGTTCCTGGATGAAAAAGCAGAACACAATCGGATAGGAACAGCATTCACACTATTTGAGGGTTCTTCTCAAGCTTTCTGATAGTTGGGAGCAGTGGCATGCTGGTACCCACTCATACCAGCTTTTGAAAGTCAACTGGTACTTTCTAAGAATTTTCTGACCCCACTGTGAAACATAATGATTATAAGCAATTAAATTATATCAGCTTATATATGGTTAAAGACAAAGGTAATACATACTCAAAACTCATCACTTCCTGCTTATGACATTTTACTACCATCTAACTTCTACATCCTGTATGGTAGGAATACTAGGGGATGGTACACCACTCTGCTTCTTCTCCCAGCTCTGTGTTTGGCAACGAGAAATCAGTCTTGATGGGCATAATGACATCATGAAAATCAGAGAAGATTACAAAACAAGGCCTTCTCTCGAAAAGAACCAGTTGTTAAACATTTGCTCACACACTCCTGGTGAGGAGTTTGTGGATTTGCTAATGTGAGAATGTGAGCCCAGATGCTCAGAGGCTTGTTGTGCAGCATTTGGTTGGGTCCATGTGCCAGTTACTATTGTGGGTCAGTGTGTTTTTGTTATCCTCATTTTGTGTCAGTCTGAAAGTTTCCTTGAATTTTTTCCATTAATATTTATAGCATTTTGAGGATGGAGATGAGGATGGGGAGAGTGGGATCAGCAGCTGGTGGTGATTTGCCAAAATGTCAGACCTGTGCAGGTGCCAAGGGATTACAAAGCAGGTTTGAGCAGAAATCAAGAAGCAGAATCTTGGAAGCGGGAAACAGAAGCATTCATCTCCCTAAGCCAGTTAATTTTTTTGTTCATTAGTATGTTTGTAATCCTTGCTGTGGTCTACATCCCTGGGATGCAAGAATTGTACATGGAAAGAGTCAGAAATACAGAGTCTGGGTCCCTTCCACATTCCAGGGACATTGTAGGATGTGGGAAAATAAGGGTGCCTGCCTTCAAAGAGCACAGCAGGTGAAGGGGAGGAATATAAACTATCCTAGACTGCAATGCTGTGGGTGCTGTAACGAAGGTCTAGCAGGGTGCTATGGGGACATAAGGGTGGGGACCTTGCCCAGAGATACCCACAAATCAGGCAGGTGACTGTTTCATGTATGCAGTTTAGGAAGGACTATGAGTTACATGTTTTCTTTTCAGCTACCCTGAGACCTGATGAAGATTATTACGATTAAGTCCTTCTAAGCCTTACAGGAAAGCCTAGTGAGTGATCACTTGTGATAGGATTTCAAGGTGAAATGCAAAGCCCTCTCCCAGACCATCCTACACCCCTGCAAACCTGCCCTCTTTCTAACTCCTAAAATGTTGCAATTAAAGATTCACTCTTTAATCCTCTCTTAAAATGCAAATCCTCTTTGTACTTTGTTTATCAGCTTGGAATCTTAATGTGAATGAAGTTAGGAGCATCTCTCTGAGAGACTTTTCTGTAGTGAGAGGACAGTTGATAAATGGGCACCTGGAGGCAAGGGGGAAAAGATAAAAAAGGAAGACTACAGATGAAAGGAACCAGTGCCTAAAGCTGATCTCTAAGTGAGGCTATTTAAAATATTGAGGACATAGGTTACACTTATTTTGTCTGAAACCTTCCCAGTCAACAGCAGGATGACATCTATCCTGGCTGACACTCCTCTCTGTGATAAGCCTGTGAGCCACCAGGGGTTCCAGAAGGGAGTTGTTTCACAAAGGACAGAAGGGAACTAGCACTGACCACGTTCTATCATGGGCCAGGCTCCGTATTAGATATGTTTTACACTTATCATTGCATTGAACCCCTAGAGAGTGGTGGGAATTTTCTATCACTCCTATTTATCAACGAGGAAACCAACTTGCCTGAGGTAATAGGAAGAAAGAGGCGGCCTCATGATCAAATAAACTTATTTGACTTCAAAAGCCAGGCTTCTTTCCATTCTAAAAAATAAAAAAGGAAACTAACAAACACAGCACGCTGTGTCCTTCCATTAGGATTCCATACTTGCCTCCAAGGACAATAGAACCTTTTAACCGTTCCTACCGCCTACCAACTCCATACATGGATTGCTTGCCTATATATTCCTATGGGCATGAAAAGCATCAAGTTTTTTGTTTGTATTATGAAAGAATTACCTTCTATTATTTTCTAGATAGAATGCAATATCAGATAATATTTTTCCAAATCACACACATTATTTTCTGTTACATACCTACACACACACACGTACGTGCATATCCTCTCAGGGGCTATTCCCCCCTTTGAGAATCACTGATCTATGAGGAGAGAAGTAGACTCATAAACAGAATAAGATAGTTCCTACTGTGGTACAAGAGAATCAGTGGCATCTTGGGAGTGCTATGACACAGGTTTGACCCTGACCCGGCACGGTAGGTTAAGGGTCCAGCATTTCCTCAGCTGTAGCTTAGGTCAAGACTGCAGCTTGGATCTGATCCCTGGCCTAGGAGATCCATATGCCTTGGGGAAGCCAGAAAAGGGAAAAAAATAAACAGATTAAGTTAAAGCAAAGTACGGAATTACATGGTATTTTTATCTGTGTGTAGTGAAAACCATAATGGCAGATGTTCTACTTGAAATTTGTAGAATTCCTATTGGGGCTCTGTGGTTTAAGGACCCGATGTTGTCTCTATAAGGATGCAGGTTTGATCCTTGGCCTTGCTCAGTGTGTTAAGGATCTGGTGCTGTCACAAGCTGTGGCATAGTTTGCAGATGCAGCCCAGATCCAGTGTTACCTTGGCTGTGATGTAGGCCAGCAACTGCAGCTCTAGAATCAACCCCTAACTGGGGAAGCTCCATATGCTGCAGGTGCAGCCTAAAAAAGAAAAAAAGAAATCTGTAGATGGTACATTGTAGAAGTAAAGAAAGACACCCATTCCATCTCAAGTAACTCATGAAGGCTTTCTGGTAGAGATGACAAACATAGTGACCACCCCTAACTGCAAAGAAGCATTAAGAAACTCCTGAACAGTTCAAAGGAGGTAGTAACTGGGGGGAGTCAAGGAGTGATGACTGCCCTCATTCTGAATCTGATTTCCTCTGAGACACTGGCTTTCCAAGTGTGGTCCCCAGTCCAACAGCATCAGTATCACCTGGGAACTTGTTAGATGTACATATTCTCAGGCCCTAAATATACTGAATCCAAACCCCAGGAATGGTGCCCAACAATCTGTGATCTAAGGGGCACTCCACATTATCCTGACGCATACTCAAGTTTGCAAACCCCTGGTCTAAAGCCCCATCCAAGAACTTAACTTCTGGAAGTATATAGAGGTTTCACTGTAAAGTGATTTCTATTCAACTCTTTAAAAATGAACCCATAGACATGTCCTGCTTAACATGCTCTCATTGCTAGGCATCCTGAACTCCTTGAGATGTGAATGTTATTTTATTTGAATTTGGGTCCCCCTGCCTTGTGCTGGACCTGAACTTACTGGGCATTCCTCAGGTTAGTTTAGTGCAAGAGTAGGGTCACTTTGATGCTGTGTCTGTGCCTGTAGGACCAGAGGGATTTTTCAAAGCCTTCGAGGAGTGCATGTCTTATTCTGGTGGATGGGCAGAGCTTATAACTATTTCCTGGAACTGTCTATAATGACAACATTAACCTCCAAGATGCACAGCATCTCTAGATGTTGCCCAGGTATAGAGACTATAGCTCTTAAATACAGTCAGTGACAAATATCCTTTTGCCAGCTACCTCCCCATCATGGCCGCCATAGTGACCAGAGGTGATACGATGAATGGTCCCGAAATCCCATAAGTTTGCATTGATGAATATAAAGGGAAGGAGATTCAGTATCCAGCTCCAGTTCTTGGTGTCCTTTGTATTCAGTCATTCTGCTACTCTACTAGATGAAAATGTGTACTCTTGGATCATGTGCTTAATGGGCTGCCTAGCCACTCCTATGGTGCTTTTGCTTCACAATGTTTTTAAAGAGATTTCAAAATACAGCAGCCTGCAGTGTAATTAAGGACTTTAGGAGCATCTCTGTTTCACTTGGAAGGCTGAACCTGAAGTTTCTTGGCACATAGTAAAGTTGATAGGATGGCACTCCGGTGGGCAGTGGGTTGTTGAACTGGAGCGCCACAGGACTCTGCTTCAGAGGGGCAATCAGAAGAAGTGTGCTTAAAGCCTTGGGGGCCAAATCATCATCTTAGAGAAATATCCTTTTTCTGACCTTATTCTGACCTGTTTGCCTTTGCTGAATTAAAGGGTTTTCAGCAACTGGGAAGATGTCATTCCAAAAAAGACCAGCTGTGACAGAAGGGAAACCACAGGGATGCATCTCTTTTAACTATTGTTGAATTGGAGTTTTTCTTTTCCTCTCTTTTTTCCCTTCAGAAAACATCCTCCTCTTTCCACCTTCTTCTTTCCTTCATGAAACAAATGATAAAGCAAGTGTGGTGCAAGTTAACCTTTGGGGACTCTGAATCTGTTCTTTGTAATGTTTTTGAAAACTTTCTGTACATTGGAAATTACAGTTTTAATTTAAATGTATGCCCCAGTTAAATTTTTAGGTTTATCTCTTAGCTAGACCACAAAAAAATGAGTAGAATTTAGAAAAGCCAGTGGGAAAGTGAAGCATATTCCATCTAGAGGGGCAGGACCAAAGGCTCGAGGAATGAGAACTTGAACTTCATGAGAGAAACAGGTGGGCCTGACCCGAGAAATGGCATATGCTATCCAGCAGCAAATGTATGTTTGCACAGGTGAGTGGAGACAGAATACAGGAGGTGAAAATCCTACAGGGGAGCTGTTATTTTATGCAGAGCAAAGTTTTTTATGTAGAACTATTCTCTCTTTGTTTTGTGGAAAAGGATACTGTCTTAGTCTGTTCAGACAGAGTAGTTGATCAATAACAGAAATTTGTTTCTCTCAGTCTTGGAGGCTGGGAAGTCCAAGATCAAGGCATCAGTATGGTCAAGTTCTGGTAAGGGTCCTCTTCTTGATTCATAGCCATAGCTGGTGCCTTCTTTCTGTGTCTACACTGGAGGAAGGGGGATAGCAACCTTCAAGTCCCCTTGTGAGGGCTCTAATCCCAATCATGAGGTCCCCACCCTTATGGCCTATTCACCTTCTGAAAGCCCCACCTCCTTATACCATCACATGGGGCATTAGGATTTCAACATATGAATTGGGAGAAGACCCAAACGTTCAAGCATAGCAGATGCATTAAGCACATTTACAGTATAGAAATATTTAAACATAATAAGCACTTAGAGGATTAATGTAGAGCAGTGTTTCAGAAGCCTTGGTCTATTTACTCATTTATAAGCTCTGACCAGCATATCTATTCACAGAGCAGGGCCCCTAAGAAACATGGTTCCTTTTAAAATAAAATTTAAATCATACCCATTTTCCATGGTAAACCAAAACCATAGAAATTTACTCTATGAAGCTCTTTCATTTTGTAAGGACTTTAGGGCTGAAATCAGAAACATATTTAGAGCCCTATTATTTGGAGTCATGAGGAAACCACACCAAGCAGGAAATCCTCTAAATCAGGGACTAAGTCTAGTTTTTGATTGTTGTGTAAGATAAAGCTGAACCCTGAGACTCACTGTTACCTTGAATTGACCCTTCTAAGGATGGCCTCTGAGTACACTAATTTAACAACATACTCATTTAAAGTGGACCAAACCTATGTTGTCATTCTGTAATTCTCAGTAAGGATTCCTACTTCTCTTTCCCCTTATCCTTATCTGTCTTATCCTTTCCCATTCCTGCGACATACAAATAGTCACTGTCTCTTTGAATCACATTTAATTAAGTTCTCTTTTTTCTGGTTCTGTTTTTCACCCATTGTCTCATGTTGGTAGCAGATTAATCCTGAATTTCTAATAAATGCAGAAGGATTAAAGAAAATCATGAGTTCAAGATTGTTTTAACTTCACTGGCATAATTGTTAATATCTCCATGGTCCTCTGGGATATGTAGGATTACATCAATTAAAATGGTCTCTGTAACTGAACACATTAACCATAAATGTGACGACAGTGTCTTTTCCAGCACCCTGTAAGTACTTAATTTGCTTGCCTATAATAGATTTTCAGAGCAGTAAACGTGAGGCAAGTAATGTAAATAGTGTAATGATGGTAATTATCTGAATGGATCGATCAGAGTGTTATTACAACATGATATTGTGGGTAGCAGTGAGGTATAGACCTTCCATATAAATTCCTGTTTTCAACTTTATTTCCTTACACGTTTTTTCCAAGATTTTTAAAGTGAAAGCAGTATAAACTCGCATTGTTATTCTTTCTTTTATCTTTCCCCATCATCCTTTGTGCAGTTGCCTTACCAAAACCAGCAGACCACAGGAGAGCTAAATTTCTCCAAAGAAAGCAGGAACTCTGTACAATTGAAATTCTAGCAGTTTCTCCATGTGTCATGGTATCCAAATATTTGAACCAGAGGTCATATTGCCAGTTGGTTCATTTGTTCCCTTCATTGATTATCTACTAAAGAACTGTAAACACAGAACACTTTCAATGACTTGCTGAAGGTTACACGATCTGGTATTGCCAGATAAATGGCAATGGGGTGGACTCAGCCCTCCCACCTGGGCTGGGCGAGGAGCTGAGAGGTACATGGGCTGTGGACATGAAGGAGGTTCAGTGTGACAGGCCAGGGCAAGCCCTGGAAGAAATAGCAGCAAGTCAGGGAAATCTTTTTGTTTAGTTTGGGTGCAGAGTGAAATGATGCAAAAGTCTTGGGATGACCAGTACTTAAAAATCTAAACTAAATGTCCATTGACAGAGGAATGGATCAAGATATGGTCCATATATACAATGAAATACTACTCGATTATTAAAAAGAATGAAATAATGCCATTTGCAGCAACATGGATGGACCTAGACATTATCACACCAGGTAAAGTAAGTCAGATGGAGAAATACAAGCATCATATAATATCACTTATATGTGGAATCTAAAAAAAGGATACAAATGAACTTATTTGCAGAACAGAAACAGACTCACAGACTTTGAAAACAAACTTTTGGTTACCAAAGGGGAGAGGTGGTGGGAAGGAATAGAGTGAGTTTGAGATTGGCATATGCACACTTTGGTATGTGGAATGACTGGCCATCAGGGACATGCTCTATGGTACAGGGAACTCTACCCAATATTCTGTGATGGTCTATGTGGGAAAAAAGTCTGAATGAGAATAGATGTGTGTACTCATATCACTGAATCACTTCATTGTATAGCAGAAATGATCACAACATTGTAAATCAACTGTACTTCAGTAAAACTTTTAAAAAAGAAAAGAAAAACAAATCCAAACAGTTAATCAACACAAGGGGGGAAGGGTTGAAAGTGTGTGCAGATATCTGTCCATGATAAAAATGGAAAGAACATGGCAGGGCCCCACCTGGGGGACAGCAATGTTGAGGGGGAGTTGTTAAAACAGGGATTCAAAACCAGAGGAAACAATTCAAAGCTAATATGAGAACTGAAACTTGAAGGAAAAAAGGGGGTTTGAGTCCTTAGACTTGAAGGATGACTCAGTCAAGATGATCTGACAAGAGCACCTTCCAAATAGACTCTTTCCCATCAATTTCCTTCTACTTTTGTGCCCCATCCTACCTAGTTCAATCATACCACTTGGGTTTTATTGTTAAGTCACAAATGGGCCTAAATCTGAAATTTTTTAAGCATGTGCCAAAAAACAAAAAAATTCAAATCCTCAAAGCGGAAATGAAACCACACAGAACCCACTCCTTCTGTATTACCAGAAAACAGAAGCCTAAAACTTCTCATTTTTGTACATAGAAAAATAAGCACTATGCTGGCAAGCTTGTGTGTCCCCAGGGAGGGTGGCAGCAGAGAGTAAAGGAAAGCATGCCCAGAATGAGAAGGTTTAACACCACACTAGGAGCTCAACTCTGACTACAGGTGGAGGCGCAGTTCCCAGTGCTGGCTATAGGGCAGGTCTTGAAAGTGTCCAGGACCTAAGGTGACCACCTCAGCGAGATGCTGATTCTGGCAAGAAGGAAGCAAAGGGGAAAGGAGAGGTACCATTTGGAGGCATGATTGCCAGGCGAAAGAGAAGAGGGAAAAGTTCAAGATGCTGTGGAAATAAAAGAGAAGACCAACCTCCCCGATCATCATTCAGTAAAGGGACTAAAACAAAGGGATATAGGGCAAGGGCAGGAAAAATAGTACATGAAATAGAAGGGTGCCACTAGGGAATTTGTTGGAAAAAGGAATGGGGACAATTGATTGTTGCCTAGTTACTGGGAGGGGGGTAAGGTGCAGGATTGTAACTAGATGGGCACAACAAAGGGCATAAGGAAGACTGTGAGAAGACCTGCTGAAGGTGGGTGGGGTAGCCTCGATGGTGTAGGAGAGGAAGTGACACCTCACTCCTTTTAATATAGTTTTGACTTTTGGAGTTGTGTGAATGTTTTCCATATTCAAAAAGGAATCAGTAGCACAATGGGATCAGCAGCATCTCTGGAGCACTGGGACATGGATTCAGTTGTGGGTTTGATGCACAGCGGGTTAGGGATCCAGTGGCAACTGTGGTTCCCTGGTCCAGGAACTCCATGTGCTGCTGGATGGCCAAAAAAGAAAAAATTTAAAAAAAAAAGGAAAAATGAAACCAATGAAAAGAGGAGAAATTAAATTTGAATCCTATCAGAAACAAATGAACTGAATTTCAAAAACAAATACATAACATAACCATGCTAAAGTGTGAGGGGTTGGGAAGAGCCAGTCTAGTATCTTTTGAACATAGTATTTTTACAGTATACCTGCATTCTAAATGAAAAACAATGTGTGAATTCTTCTTAGTGCTGTTTTTTGTCATGTGGCAACATTGTGTGCACAGTAGGATTGAAGAAATGAGTAAATATGATGCCAGAAATCCATACTCTCCTTATAGGAAAAGGAAGATACTAATATGAAAAGATGACAGCAGTGAGCAAATTGTGTGTGTGTGTCTGTGTGTGTGTGTGTGTCTGTGTGTGTGAATGAGAACTTCTTCCTACCACTGAAAGGGACTAGAAGCATTGATTTCTCAGTAGTAATTGGCACATGTTAATACCCAGATCTTAGTTTCCAAATATCCTCCCCAGCTAAAATGAAGGAGGATTCCATGCAAGAGATGACTGATTTCAGGATTGAGGCAACAAACAAGCATAATGGACATGGAACGTTTTCTGTCCCAAAAAAGAAAGAGCATTTTTTTAAATTTATTTTTTATTGTTATTTCCCCCAACGCACTTCTTTTTTTCCACTGTACAGCATGGGAACCCAGTTACACATGCATGTATACATAATATTTTCCTCCGTTGTGCTGCGTTGTATCTAGACACAGTTCTCAATGCTACACAGCAGAATTGCACTGTAAATCCATTCCATGAGCAATAGTTGCATCTGTTGACCCCAAGCTCCCAACCCCTCCCTCTCCCTCCCTCTCACCCCGGGCAACCACAAGTCTATTCTCCAAGTCCATGGTTTTCTTTTCTGTGGAAAGGTTCATTTGTGCTGTATATTAGATACCAGATATGAGTGATATCATATGGTATTTGTCTTTGAAAGAGCATGTTTTTAAATGAAGAAAATATGTCAAAGGTCACACTTTAAGGGATTGCACCTTCCCCAAGGGGAGAAAATATGAGCATCAAAATAAATATTGGCAGCAATGACTGATCACCCAATGAATAATAAAAGAATCCATGTATCTATACTGATAAATAAGTGGGAAATATACTTCCTTATTGATATCATGCAGACTTGTAAATGTAGGTAGAAAAATGGTAGAAATCACCATTTTCAACCAAAGTAATTATTGATTCAGGCAAGGCTCTTGATAATCACTAAAATAAGTTGATGTCAAGTTCAATGAGGCACAGGAGGTTTTCTTTACAGTGGAGGGATTTGCAAAGCCCACCTTAACTGAGTGATCAAAGTTAACATGTCCAGTATGGGACACATGGACATCATACCATTGTCATGTGATGCACAGAGAAGGACCCAACATCATTTCTGTGCTGTTACTGCCAAGTGTGCAGGATGAAACTTGAAAGAAACCCAAATTAAAGGATATTTCACAGGACTCTGAAGAGCAGGAAAGCAGTACTTTTTTAAATCAAGGGGGGAGTTCCCTTATGGCTCACTGGGTTAAGGATCTGGCATTATCACTGCCACAGCTTGAGTTGCTGCTGTGGCACAGGTTCAATTCCAGGGCCAGGAACTTCCATATGTCTTGGCGGGTGTGGCCAAAAGAAGAAAAAGTGGGGGAGGGTAGAGGGACTCTTAAGTATAGTTCACTTTGTAACTTTCTCATTATAGTCTCATATTTAAAAGTAATTGATGAACCAGGAAAACAATATGTTTAGTTTGCATTGGGGATTATGTGTTTTTGAATTTACCTGAGATTCTCTTCCCTAACCAAAAACAATTCCGGGTTATAAATCTGTGACAGGTCTGAATGAAGTGGATTAAGGCATTACATTTTCATAGAATGAACTAAACATTGTAATCTTTTTACCGAACACTTTCACATCAGGCCATGATTTGATTTTCTACCTGTTCAGAATATCAAATTTTTGCATTTCTTTAAATGATAATGTCTTTTGGTGAACAGGTTGATAAGACAGAAGTCATCCCTGAGAGATTTATAATAGTCCTCAGAGCAAATTCATCAAAGATTCTTCTACAAGATGGTTTTGGATCCTAAGGAGATCTATTTAGTAACTGTATTGGAGAAGTTGTCATATAACACAACATTTCATTGATTTATGTGTGTTATTTTTGTATCTTTACTGCAGGCAGAGAATTCAGCGTTGGCTTTGGAAAATGAAAATCAAAGGGAACAGTATGAGAGGTGTCTTGATGAGGTAAGGGGAGTGGAGAGGTTCTGCCTTAGACGCTGGACTCTTTAGGAGTACCTTAGTCATGTCTGTTACCAGTTCCAGAGAACACTAGCATTTTCTCCTCCAAAGGAAGGTTGTAAACAGGGGATACTGAGGAGAAAGATCAGTCACTCTCCTCCTCCTCCCTCTTTACATTCTTAGACAGCATCTGCAAATTCCTTTGCTTATTGTTTAATATTCATGGGGCACAGATTGGGCCATGCTTCGCTGTATGATAAATTCCTTCTGTCCAGCCAGTGTGATCTCAGCCTGGGAGTGAGAAAAGCTGCCCCGGGGCATGCTGCATCTCCCATTGGATACCATTTCTGAAAAAGCAAATCCTTGAAAGAGTGGGCGGGAACGAAGTTCACAGTTGGCAGACAGAGGGGTAAAAAAAATCAGTAGATTTCAAAGCCAAGAAGAGAGAGGGAGGTGAGGAAGAAAATGTGAGCAGGATGGAAGGAAACAGGGCCATGCGCTTGAGTCAACTGGAGAAGTATTATTTGATAAGAATGAAGAGATGAAGGCAGAGATGGTGGGTATCTGAGAGGCAAGGGGAAAATTGAAGTGTGTGCAGTACCTTCCCACACTGTCAGGGGGACCATCCATCCTTTACTGTATCATCCAGCCAGGACTGGCCATTAGCCTCCCCAACCCTCATCTGGGACTTGATTGGTGGTTAAAGTTATTCATTTAATGGGATGACTTTTTTTTTTTTTTTTTGCTTTTTAGGGCCACAGCTGCAGCATATGGAAGTTCCCAGGCTAGGGGTCAAATTGGAGCTGCAACTGCCAGCCTACACCACAGCCATAACAACACGGGATCCAAGCCTTGACTGCAACCTACACCACAGCTCACGGCAACACTGGATTCTTAACCCACTTAGTGAGGCTAGGGATCAAATCTGAGTTCTCATGGATACTAGTTGGGTTCTTACCCTAAGCCACAATGGGAACTCCTAATGGGATGACTTTTCTAATCATTTGTCCAATATCCTAAAGCTTACATATATTCTTGTAGGAGATTCAGTTTGAGAGTGGTTCTAATACAGTCAACAAAGATTTTAAGAAACTAAGCAAAACGACATTTCATAGAATTTCACTACCTTTTCAGTAGAAAGTAGCAATATTTCTTCAGTCTTTTCCTCCTGGATAACAGCTGCAGAAACCTTTTCCAGTAAGTGCCCTTACCCCTTCCCTCCCCCTTATAACCCCCCTGCCAGACTGTCCTAGAAGGCGACGGGTTAAAGGACACAGGCTCAGATCTGAGTTATGGCATCATCACCTCCAGTGTATATACTTCTCTCCTCCTTTGTAACTAGAAATGGTGACTCTCCTCAGATTTCCACATGGGCTTGATTTTCCTACACCTGCGCTTCTGGAAATGTGCTCCCCAGACTAGCAGTATCCGCCTCATCTGGGAACTTGTTAGAAATGCACATTCTTAGGCCCCGCCCCCAGCCATAGAGAACCGGACACTCTGCAGGTGGAAGTGGGCCTGGCTATCTGTATGTCAGCAAGCTCTCTGGGTGATGCTGTTGAACCCTACAGTGTGAGAGCTTTATCCTCATAACACGGACCACTTTGCATCACAGGTATTTGTTGAAGAGCCCTCAAAAAGTCCCCAGAAAATCATTAAGCTATTTGATATTTTAATTGTTTATTATTTCCAGCCATGTCGATTAGTCACTTGAGCAAAAGGGTGTTTGCAGTCCTCAGCCTATCAGGACTTAAAGGGACTCAGAATAATTTTTATAATGTCAAAAGTTAAAAGAATCGCAAAAGTAAGTTGTCATAAAAGGGTGAGTGATGACTCAGGGTCTAGTGGAGCCAGTTCAGCTCCTCTCACCCCTGTTCCCCAGGCTCTTGGTCCGATCAAAGTTTAGGGCAGGAAAGACCAAATAGATCCAAGGATATTTAAAGCAACAAATACTGCCCTCAGTTCATGTGTATTGACCAGCAAAGTTTCACTTTAACCTCCTGCACAGAGATTTTCAGTGAGACTTCTTTCATAGTCAGAAGTCAAAATATGAGAATCACATCACAGAATTTTCTTATTTGTCACAATTTCCCCACAAGTCACCCCTCCCCATTAGTCAAAAATCCCTAGGGTTTCTATGGAAACTCACAGTTTGTTTTCCGTATGTCCCTTAGGCCCGCATCCTGAAGATTTCGTCAGAATGTGCCCGTCAAAACCTAAGTTTTCACCTACAAAATCATTTAGTGTAAAGTTTCCACTGAAGACAGAATTTTCAGAGGGAGAATCCCTCTGTTCTTAATTGCAAAAATTAACTGTTGCCAAGGAAGTGATTTGCAACAAAGAACCATCTCTGAGCAGTACAAATGTTTTGTATTCATGAATCCTGGCCCCTGATTACACATGCCAGTTGTTGTGTAACTAATTGCATGAGGGTAGACAATCCATTTCCATGCCTTGTAAGAGAACACTCTCAAAGGGGTAGTTGAATGTAGTAATAATGCCAAATGGAAATTCTTTTCAAAGCTTTTTATACTAATTAGACAAACTAACAAGGTAAGGCCTCATGTAAGTTATTTCCTTGCTAGTGGGTTTTATAAAATATGCACAGGTAGATAAAATGTAAATTTAAAGTGTTCTTCAACTCCTTTTGCACTGATTATTTTTTGCTTGGAAATGGAGACTATATGGAGGATTTGGGGAAACACTTCGGAGTTAGAGATTCAAGTTTCTGTGTGTGTTTGTTTAGAAGAAACAGATGCACATCCCTAGACACACAAATGCAGGCACACACTTTGCCATTTCACCACCACCTCTACTGCTAACCAACTCCTCCTCTCCTCTCCTTGCAATGCAAAAGCAAAGCCAAGGACCAATCTTGATTTTGTTTGGGGGATTGAAAGTTTTCATGTTTGAATCTAACTCTTTGTCCAGCTGTTTGAGAGTTTGCTTGCAAGCAGTGTAGTGCTATTTAATTCTCAGCATCTCCATGGCCAGTTCCTTTAAGACAACTTATTCCCGTGTGAGAAGCATAATGACACATTAAAATCAGTAAAATAGGAGTTCCTATTTTGGCTCAGTGGGTTAAGAACCCAACATAGTGTCTGTGAGGATGCAGGTTCGATCCCCAGCCTTGCTCAGTGGGTTAAGGATGTGTTGCCACAAGCCGTGGAGTAGGTCTCATATGCAGCTCAGATCCAGTGTTGCCATGGCTTTGGTGGAGGCTGGCAGCTGCAGCTCCAATTCGACCTCTGGCCTGGTAACTTCCATATGCTGCAAGTGGGGCCATGGAAATAAAATTAAATTAAAATAAAATAAAATCGTGAAAATAACATCTCCTCAAGCCACTGCCTTGCTTTTAGATGGATTTAGTGTGTCCTCCAAACCTTTATTTTGTGTCAACCTCACCCAGACCCTAGGATCTTAGGGTGTCCCCAGCCTAGCAGCAGAAGTGAGGGTGAGGTTAATCTCAGAGGAAGGAGATCAGGGAAACTCAGAGGAAAGAGGTTACCCTGGGGATTTGGAGAACATATACTAGAGTCACCAAAGGGCTGGAAGAGTGGTGGGTAGGTGGTAAAGAGGCAGAACTGAAAGGGCATTGTTAGCAGATGGAGCTGGAGCAGGTGAAGTCTGAGAGCTAGAGTGGTAAGTGGTTCTCATACTTACCAGCACATTGGACTTAGCCAGGGAGCTTTGAACAGACCACTGGCTGGCACCCCTACCTCCATAGATTCTGCCCTAAAATGGAGCCTGAGTGTTAGGATTTTTTAAAGCACTCCAGGGGGTTAGGATATTCAGCCAAGATTAAGAACCACTACCCTTACATCTCTGAATGCTATTCTTTAGAGACCATTTTAGGAAGAATCCATAAGAGGATGAAAGCTCCACCAAACTGGTTGTGATAAAAAAGCCATATGGACCCATGTGGAAATGTAGGGTTATTTCCTGTTCTTAACCAGCGTCTGAGCAAAAAACAAACTTTATCCCAGTGTATTTTCTAGTTCTCTTCTGCATCAGAAAGATGTATCATGATTGCAAAAAATGAAGTTTTCAGACCTCACTCAGCCCCATTTTTAAATTGAAGAATAGTTAATTTACAATAATATGTTAATTTCAGGTGAACAGCAAAGTGTATATATGTGTGTATATACATACATACTATATATATAATTTTTCAGAATTTTTCTATTGTAAGTTATTACAAGATATTGAAGTATAATTCCCTGTGCTATACAACAGGTCCTTGTTGGTTATCTATTTGATATATAGTAGTGTGTATATGTTAATCCCAACCTCCTAATTTATCTCCCCCTCCTCCCCACTATCCCCCCTGGGAACCACAAGTTGTTTTTTTTTTTTTTTTCCTATGTCTCACTCAGCCCTTCTTAACAAGAATGAGGGGTGAGGAAGTTGGCAATTTGAACAACTTCCCAGGCAAAGCTTTTGCACACAGAAGTTGGATAACCTGCCTCCTTGTCCACCCATTGGGTTGGACCAGTGTTTATAGTCAACCAGGGTGCCATAGTCCTGTTCTTACTTACCCATGCTCTGCGCTTCAGAGCACAAGGGTCAGGAAGAGCAGACCTCTGGTGGAGTTCAGAAAATAAAAAAAAAAAAAAAATTAGAATTTCTTTTAAACCAAGGCTAACTAAAGGCAAAGGCAGGTTAAGAACATTCTTACTTTTCTTTCTGATTCCCATGCTATATGCCAAGACTGGATTGTGGAGTCATTGTCAGATATCATTATCACATATTCCACATCTGGGACCTAAGTCATCTTCAAAGTCAATGTCTTGCTTGAATCCAAAAAGATACATGCACCCCAGTCTTCACAGCAGCAATATTTATAGTAACTAAGATATGGAAGCAACCTAAGTGTCCATCAACAGGTGAATGAATTAAGATGTGGTACATATATACAATGGAGTACTACTCAGTCATAAAAAAGAACAAAATAATGCCATTTGCAGCAAAATGGATGCAACTAGAGATTATCATACCAGGTGAAGTAAGTCAGACAGAGAAAGATAAATATATGATATAACTTATATGTGGAATCTTAAAAAGTGATATAAATGAACTTATTTACAAAAGAGAAATATACTTACAAGACATAGAAAACAAACTTATGGTTACCAAAGGGGAAAAAGGGGAGGTAGATAAATTAGGAGTTTGGGATTAACATATATACATTGCTATATATAAAATACATAAACAACAAGGACCTACTGTATAGTACAGGGAACTGTATTCAGTATTTTGCAATAACCTATAAGGGGAAAGAATGTGAAAAAGAATGTGTGTGGGTGTGTGTGGGTGTGGGGGGTGTGTGTGTGTGTGTGTGTAACTGAATCACTTTGCTATACACCTGAAACCAACACAAGATTATAAATTAATTATACTTAAATTTTTAAAAAGGTTACAAAATAAAAAATCAAATCAGTGTTTTGAGAGATGGAAGATGCTCCTGCTCCTGGCTGTCACATGCTTCAAATGCCTGTTTCATGAATGGATCATGAAATCAACAGATGGTCCACTTCTTGTGCATGCTCTAGCCTCTAGCCACCAACATCAGCACCTGTGTTCCAGTTATCATTTCTCCAAGATCCAGCACAGTTTTTGTCCCAGACTAGGGCTCTTAATGCATATTTGTGAATAACTAAATGAATGAATGGAGATGATCAGCAGCAAATTAATTTCCAAATTAGTTTTCACTGGAACCCCACATACATATTTTGATGGATTTCCCCTACTCCCAGTATTCTATAGGATATTTTGACAGGGTAATTGAATAATATAGGTACTCAGTAGTTTTTATTTGTACATGCATTTTACACACACACACACACACACACACATTCATTCATTTACAAATAAAAGCCCTTATTCTCAAACCACCCTTCCTTAACTTCTTATATGAAAATGTGTTTTATTTTATGAAGTTTGAGTGACCAGATTCAGATTTAACATTTATGAAGTGATCACTTTTTATCAGGTATTATCCAAAGTGGTTTCTCTAATTATGCCTAACATCTCATTCATTTTTCACAGTATTAGAGGTTGCCAGTTCTCCTTTACAGATGAGAAAAGTCAGGGTGCTCCCCCACCCCCATGCATGTCAGTAAATGATCAACACAGGCAGCATTTGAACCCGGGTCTTTCCTGCGATTCTGCCCCAGTGCTCCTCCCATTTGCCTCCAGCTGCCTTCCTGCAATAAACCCAGCTCAGAAGCACAGAAAACTCCAAAGCACATTTCCTGAAACTTGTGCTTTTGCAACCAGGTTTTTATTATTATTATTGTCCTTTTTGGCCACACTTGAAGCATGCAGAAGTTCCTAAGCCAGGAATCAAATCCACACCACAGCAGTGACCTGAGCCACAGCAGTGACAATGTCAGATCCTTAACCCTCTGAGCCGCCAGGAAACTCCCATGTGACAAGGTTTTTAAATTACCTTGCTGACATGACAGTGGTTTTGCATGATAAAAGAGGACATACCAGGATGAAAGCAGGACCACTGGGCAGGAGGACAGGACGTTAAGAATGGTAGCTACTGAGTTCCTCAGTCCCCACCCTCATCCCCAGCCCTGACCATCTTCCAAATGAGGTAAGGATCCACTCCTTCTGAAATAAACTCCAAGGAGCAGCCTCAGGGACTGTTTTGTAGTAAAATAACAGACAGCTCTTCAGCCCTGACTTCTCCCTCTGCCCGCCTCCTCCCAGGGGAGCACAGAGGAATTGAGCTCCCTCTATACCTGACAGGGAAGAAGAGCAAAGATGTGTGAGTTGCAGATGAGTCAGGTGTCAGAGAAGCCGGCTTGGCTGAGAATTCTTACTTAAAGGAGAGGAAAGATGTACCTGGGCCCTCTCCTTGGCATACGGGCCCCTCTCCCCATCTATGTTCATCCCCTTAGATACAAAGAGGGGAGGTTTCCACAGAAGGCCTCAAAGAGGTTAGTCAAATGAGGCAGGGCCTTAAGGACTGTCAACTTTGCTCACTGTGTCTGAGATCCCCCTACCAAGCCCAGCTACTCTTTTTTTCTTTCTTTGGAGAGGAAAGTCGTCAGCTGGTACTAGATAGTATTTGTTCTCATTAGCTGGAACTGCCTGTTTGTGATTATCTGCTACCTAATTGCTAAGGGCATGAGTCTGTGATGAGGGCAGGGGCGCCTTCCAGGGATCTTCTTGTGAACCTATTAGAGGTTGCAAGCACAAGCTCCAAACCCCCGTTCTGTTGATGCATCAAGGAAGCTTAGCCATTACAAAGTAGTAACAAAACCCAAAAAACTATAGGCACTACCGAGGAAAACATATCTATCACCTGCCTGCTCTTCTGCAAAGAACCTGTGAGCCCTTCTGGGTAATATAACCCCATGTCAGTAGGTAAAGAAATAATGCATCCGTGGATCTTTGTTCAATTTTCAGGTAGAGCAAGCAATCGTCCAAAGTACATGCCAAAAGGAACAGTATCAGAGATAGAGTCTGTAAGCCTATAGGGCAAACATACTTGGATTGCAAAGATATAACGTATTTATTCCTGCAGGCTCTTACAGATAAGATATTTGTTTATGACTCCTGTTAAATCATGTAGAAAGCTATTTTATGTGACCAGTGTTCCACAGACTGGTTTAAGTGAGGGACCGGTTTGGAGGAAGAAAAGAAAACATTGATATTAGGCAGTTTTATGAGAAGGTAAATCAAATCCAAAGTTTGCGATCCAAAAGAATTAAATTATTTATCGTATAAATTAACTTTGGTACATTGTTCCTGATTCCAGCAGCATGAATAGTTCAATTCGTCTGTTTTTTTTTTTTTTCAATTTGCAAGAATAAAATAGATGATGTATACTTTGATTTAAGTTCTCAGTTATGAATTGGAATGAACATTTAAAAATTTAAAGATTTTTGAGATTATGCCATTGGCCAATTTGTATGGGCTGAGTAACATTTGTCAACATTGTGGTCATGTATAAATAAAGTGATAAAGGTAAAAGAACAGGCAACAGTTATGGAAAGTGTGGTTTATTTTGATCTATGATAGTTCTTAAATAAGCTTCTTTAACTTGAGCTAGACTAAAACAATACCTAAGAATACGTTTTCTTCAAAACTATAGTTTCTTTCAGTGAAAGGCCTTTCTGTTTTATTTAATGTCAACAAAGTAAATTTGAAAAGGATTCTCATAGGAAAAAAAGAATTCTCTCGTGTGTACAGTTCAACTAATCAATTATAGGTAATCTGATTCTAGTCATTTACTGCTTGTTGTGTGAAGGTCTGCAAACCACAAGTTGATGACAGCCTGTATTTTAATTTTCAAGGAGGCTTATTGGTAGCCAACTGTCATTAAGGAGGTGCTATTTTGTCAATATTTAGTCAAGAAACAATTAAGCTCCATGAAAACATTCTTACCACAATCTGTTCCACTATAGTAGACAGAGAAATGAGCCCCTATAGTTTAGCATCACCAGAAATAAGTTTGTTAACAAGAGAAAAAGAAGATAAAAGTGTGATCTTCAGCCTTTGATTGAATGTGAACATTACCAAAATGATTACATGCTTATCACACTTATAATTGTTCTTTCCAGCCTCCTACCGTTTATATTCTCTTTGAAACTAAGGAACACATCACAATCACAGATATTCTGCAAATATGTATTGAATAAATGAAGGAAGCAATGAAGGAACAAAAATACCTAATATTTAGGATTTTTAAATATCCTTACTTGGTCTTTAATTCAGCTTCAGCTATCACACTAAGTATTTAGAGTTTACATATGAATTGACTAAAAATATCACCTAATTCACCCATTTACTATAATTATATCAGTGGTAGCCCTATGGGTACAGAGCTTCAAGGTTGTGGTGAAGTTTAGTAAGTGACTTTTTGTGAAGTGTTTTTGAAATCTGGAGATGAAAAAGAAATCTTAGTACAAATACATGTAGATATGATAAATGGTTATCTGGAGAAAATGCAAGATCCTTGAAATATCAGGGACGTGTTGTTGGTTTTTCACATGGCTCTTAACTGGAATTATGTCAAATGCCCACTCCTAAGTCCATCACTGACAGGAAATAGAATAACCAACATTAGCTAGTACTAATCAAGTTCACCACCCTGGGCTGATAGGGCCCAGCTTTTCCAACTCTCCCAAACTATCTGATAACTGAAGAGAACTGTGGTTCTATTACTACATCAGTGACAGTTGTATTTGATTGTGTATTGGAAAAAACTCAGCATAACGGTAGCTATTTTATTCCTCTCTCATATGGACATTCAGAGATAGTACAGCTCCATGCATCATCAGGCTCATCCTATTTTTCTGCCCCAAAATACTTACTGCAACTTTCATTGTCAAGGTGGCTGCTGAAGCTCCCGCCATCACTTTCATATCCCAGATAAGGAAAGAAAGAAGAGGGATGAACCCCCTTCTTATAAGAGACTTTCTTTAAGTCCAAGAAAGTAGACTGCTTATAACTTATTGGCCAGAAGTTTGTCACACAGTGACAAGGGAGGCTAGGAAATGAAGTTGGGTGTGTCTGGCCAAAAAAATTAGGGTTTGTGACTTAGGAAGGGGGAAATGGAAGATGGAGTGAACTACTACCAGACTCTGTTATAGATAGCAATGGCAAGAGGATGGCTTAAACAAAGATGTGGAGTAGGAAAGTAGAGCATATAGGAAAGAATGAGTTGTCTCTATTCTCCACCATTCAGTTTATCTCTGTTGCTAGTAATTTTAAACAGTAAAATAGTCATATAGCAAAAGAAGAGGAAGGAGAGGCAAAGGACATTGTAAATCAGCAAAACATAGAAACCAAAGTGTACAGATAATTAGGATCATGTTTTGCACTGTCATTTTTTTAGCCTTCTTAAAGTACTTTACATATGAAAGGATGTTGTTTTTCCAAATATGGAAATGTGAGAGTCAAGGTATGAATGATCTTTCCAGCCTAACCATCTTAATTAGCCACAAGGTCACCCTCAGAAAAAGCAAAATATTACCTAGAAGGATAAGCTTATTATGGAAAGAATCAGGTCTTCTGCAAATAGAAGAAAGAGGCAAATGAGCTAATTAGCTATGGCTGTGGGGAACTTATTGGTAAATTAGAGTCCACACATATAAAGTCTCGTTATTATAAACAGCAACTCTTTTCTTTATTTTTTTTTTAAGGTAGCCAACCAAGTTGTGCAAGCTCTGCTCACTCAAAAGGTAGGTCACTTTCTGGCTTTATTATTTTCAAAGTACTTAGGTGAATAGATTGCAACTCACGTTGTCAAATGAAAGGAAACCATGATTGATAGCTGCAATACTTTTCTATTTATTCACTTACGTAAAAATTCTGTGTGTGTTTAAACGGCATATGAAGTAACATCAATGACCAATGGAATCATAAAATTTAAACTCTTGGGAAAGTAATAGAAAGGCTTTTGAAGATGAAAGATTTCCATGAGCCCACCCAGATGAGTAGCAAACCTGTCATTTTTATTTAGTAAATGCAAACACTAAATAAGTTAATGGATTCCTCTGCCTTCTATAAAATGAATAGCCTCTGATGGACAGCATTAACAGAAGCCTAAAATTCAGCAAAGAAATTGTTTGAGGTTAGGAACATTATTTAAGTTCTCTGAGCCTTAATTCCTTTTCTGTAAAATAGGGATAACAGATGCCACCTCCTAGAATTGCTGTGGTCATTCCTGGGAAAGGAAGCATGTAAGGTAGTTCCCATAGGAACAGGTTTGCAGTTAATGTAAAACAAATGGTGATATTGTATACTTGAAAGTTGCTAAGAGTAGATCTTACAAGAACAACAACGAAGTTAACAGTATGAGGTGATGGACATGCTAATTATTTTGATCTTGGTAACCATTCTACTAGGTAATGTATATCAAATTATCACATTTTACATATGTACAGTTATATTTGTAAATTACTTCTCAATAAAGTTAGGGGGAAAAAAACAAATGAGAATTTCTGAGCATGAATTTTCTTTACCTTTTCCTTTGTTATCTTATTCTACCTTCAGATCATGTTATTGAGGCAGAGTGTGTAAATGCAGGTCATTGCCCAAATTTGGCTGGTATGGCGAATTTTATTGAACTTTTCACATCTCTTTCCATGATGTGTGGGAGGCTAAATTATAGTTCCTTTTTTTTATTTTAATGATTTTTATTTTTTTTACATTATAGCTAGTTTATAGTGTTCCGTCAATTTTCTGCTGTACAGCAAGGTGACCCAGTCACACATACATATATACATTCTTTTTTCTCATGTTATCATGCTCTATCATAAGTGACTCGATATAGTTCCCAGTGCTATACAGCAGGATCCCATTGCATATATATTCCAAAGGCAATAGTTTGCATCTATTAACCCCAAGTTCCCAATCCACAGGCACCCACAGGTCTGTTCTCCAAGTCCATTATTTTCTTTTCTGGGGAAAAGTTCATTTGTGCCATATATTATATTCCAGATATAAGTTATATCATATGGTATTTGTCTCTCTCTTTCTGACTTATTTCACTTAGTATGAGAGTCTCTAGTTCCATCCATGTTGTTGCAAATGACATTATTTTGTTCTTTTTATGGCTGAGTAGTATTCCATTATGTATATATACCGCATCTAGTTCCTTTAGATTTTGCTTATTCTAAGTTACATCTTCATGAGATAGAGGAGTTCCCATCATGGCACAGTGCTTAACAAATTCGACTAAGAACCATGAGGTCGGGTTAGATCCCTGGCCTTGTTCAGTGGGTTAACGATCCGGCGTGGCCGTGAGCTTTGGTATAGGTTGCAGACACGGCTTGGATCCCACGTTGCTGTGGCTCTGGCGTAGGCCGGTGGCTATAGCTCCGATTTGACCCCTAGCCTGGGAACCTCCATATGCCACGGGAGCAGCCCAAGAAATGGCAAAAAGACAAAAAAAAGAAAGAAAGGAAAACTTAGATCGTGTGGCATGTTTGGGAGAGTGTGGCCAATGAAAGCAAAATCATTCATGGTATTTTGATTTTTTGCATTGCAAAACCACTTTATTAGGGGCTGAGTGCTTCTCATAAAGATACTTAAATATTATTTTAAATTTATATTCTAGAGACATTATGATAATATTTTTGCTAGACTTTCTCCCCCAAGTGCTTCTGTCAAAATATGCTTCCTGCTGCAAATGATTTTAACTGGTTCAGATAGAGAGTTTTGGTAACACTTATTAGGTTAGAGTCCGGTCCCATTGTGAATAACAGAGAACCAAAATAGTGATGGCTTAAATCAGCTAAAATGTAATTTATTTCTCAGATCTAAATCATCTATAGGTAAGAAGTACAGGGCTGATTTGATGACTTTGCTTCAAAAGGTTCATAGGTCCCCTGGCATCCTGGCTTCTTAGTATTCTGTGGCATGTGGTCTCCATTTCTAAGGTTACCTCATAGTCCAAAATAGCTGCTGTAGCTCCAATCATCACATCTGCATTTCAACCATCAGAAGAAATGAAAGCCAAAGGAAATGAAAAGGGTAAAAGATAACAGCTATCTTTTGAGAGAAATGTCCAAAAGCTTTCACACTTCCCTACTTATAGCTCCCTGAACAGACCTTAATCACACAGCCACACCCAAGGAGGCTGACACTAGAGTCTTTATTTTGGGTATGTCCTCAGCTGAAAAATTGATTGTCACCTTATTGTAGAAGAAGAGAAACAGATGTTCAAAGGCAACTCAAGATTTCTGCCACAACGTATCCAAGTGCCTTTTCTTTTTTAAAAGCTTTAACTTCTCAATCACTCTCTTCCTGTTGGAAACCCAACACTCATTTAATTCCAAACCTAAGGAATGAAGAGAGTACTGTTACATCTCCATGTGTAACTGTTGAGAGACTTCTCATGCCTGTCTTTTTTAATGGTGCCTCAGGAAAGAGACAAGAAAGCTTTCCAGTACAATAGAAAGGAAAATGGAAACTTTCAGGTCAGCCACAAAAAATAGCTACACAAATTCAAGTAATAACTAGTAAACAGATAAATCTACCTTGGTGCAGTTAAGCAGTAAGACACAGAAAGATGTGCTACTGTGAGATAGCATACCTTGGGGACACTGTGGGGCCAGAAAAGATGCCAGGGCTTTCTGAGATTCCTAAACAATCATGTTCTGCAGAAGTGTGTGCCTCCCAGTTTTTATAAGGACTGTAAAATGGCTACAAAAAGACTAAAATTACTTTCTAATTAAGAGCACAATAGAGAAAAATACAGTGTACTCCAAATGCAGATGAGACAATAATTCTAAAGAGGGATGTAGCTGGAAAGGAGTACAATAAATTTTGAGTGATTTATCCTAGCCACACACACAAAATCCTTGAGGTGAAGTTCTGGTTTTAGAAAATCTCATTTGTTATGACACAAAGGCAAATCTGCCAGGGCTTCAGCTCCTCCCAGGGCAACCAAAAAGGTGTTTTTCTGGCATATCATGGATTGGACCTGATAAGCATTTTGAAGTCGGAGAGTGTACTTCCTTTCCAAATGCTGATATAAAAAAATTATTTCCATAAATTTGGCAGTTTCTGTTCAATGTATATATAACGTCCTACTCAAGCAATTCAATTTATCTCAGAAACCTGCAGGTTCTCTTAAGAGAGCTGACTGTCCCTCCTTTAGATCAATAACATTAAAGTGACAATATTAAACCCAGTTCACTTCCATTTATGCCTCCAAATCATAGGTCCAAGTCTACAAGTGCAAATGAAATCAATAACCTGAGCTAAATTCATATTTTTGTCTGAAATGTATTTTATCTTCATTTAGACAATTACACTCACTGAAATATATAACTCTCCCAGGTTCTTCTTTATTTTTTTGCCACTAATGCCAAATTTGGAAGAAAAGCATTTTCTCTGCAGTTGTTTTCCAGTATATCAACAACCTCAATCTTATCTGCATCTTCTTTAGAAAAATCAAATATATATGGTTTTTCAATTTTTTTAATTAAAGTGTAGTTGATTCACAATGTTCTATTAATTTCTGCTCTACAGAGAAGTGGCCCAGGCATACATTTACATACATTCTTTTTCTTATGTTCTCTCATGTTCTGTCACAAGTGATTGGATATAGTTCTCTGTGCTATACAGCAGGACCTCATTGTATGGTGGTGTTTGTTCTTCAGAAGCATGGAATAAGGCTCGTGTGTGGTGGAATCAAGCAATACAGCCATCTGGGTAAAAGCCAAACACAATTTTGAATCTTGACCCTCTTTTATTTCTTTTAACTCCCGACTCCTACCCATTTTCCTTTAGGAGGGACAGTCAGGCCATCTGTGTCTGCTTGTCTAGCAATGGTGTGTGTAGGATCTTGTTTCCCTGAAGAGGGTCTGTTTATAGTTACTGTGTGCTTACAAGGAGTCAGTCCCTGTGTCCAGGACTTTAAGTCATTTTGTTTTCACTGCAGTCTTGTGAGAGAGGACTACAAAATAATTTGCCCATAGTTCCAATTGCTAGAAGTGGCAAAGCCCATATGTTAATAGAGGATCACTGCACTCAGACCCCACGCTCTTATCCTTTGCACCATTGCCCTCTACAATCTCATTCAATTACTTATGTTCTTTTGCCAGGGTAGTTTAGCAAGCAGAGGAGATGCCATGAAAATCAGCAGATAGGTTGAAATCCAATCATTAGTTATGTGTAATTGCAGGAAATAAAAGGGCGTCTAGGTAGCCAGTGGATTTCTTAAAACTTCTAGAAGCATTGCCAGTCCTCACTAGCAAGGACACCCAGGATCTGACATATGTGGAGTCAAAGCTGACTGTAAATTTGGAGGCAAGCTTTCTCAGAATCAATTTTATTTTGGACCCTAGAATATCCCAACTGCCAGGGACCTTAGTAAACATTTAATCCTTAGATTGTCAACTAGCTTTGGGAATAAGCTCAATTCTATTCACTGTAATTATATTAGCTATCACTCAGATTAAATATGCCTTTTAGATTAAGGCTTCCAGAATTCAACTGGCCGCAGGGCTCACCACTTCCTATTGATTAGTTCTGGCCTGATTCAGTAATACAATTATGTTACCTGTCTTGCCTTTTTAAGTATTTGATGTTGAGGTCCTTGATCAGTCTGAGATGTAACCAGCCTTTCCCAGAATCGGCTCTTCTTTTTACAGAATTGTTAGCATTCTTAGATAGGATAGAGATGTATCATTGACACTGAGAAGGGTTAGGACAAGGAGAGGCTGGTGGATGTGGTGTTCCAGTAAGCTTTGGGGAAGGATTGAGGTGGTCTTTGACAAGCCATGTCATGAAGCAGCTAAGACATGCATTGTCTTGAAAGCCTAGTTTTGTGCAGTAGCTCCATTTACAGGTGAGGAAGCTGAGGCATAACCAGAATAAGTTACTTCCTTAAGGTCATGTGGGTAATGAGGACCAGAGCCAAGCCCCCCTAACTCTCAATCCAGTGTATGCTCATGATACACACTGCCTCTCAAATAGGTATCAACTCTGTGATATCATTCTACATGATAAAATCGGATTTAAATAGTTTTCATTGATATTCCAGAGACAGTATCAGTATACATCACCTAAGCAAACCATTTGCCTTTAGCCTGGAACTGATCATGGTTTTGCTCTAAAATGCATAATGTAACTGTCCTCCACAGCTACTTTATAGCAGTGAATCCAGAATCTTCTTCAGCCCCAAGCACAGGTGACACTTTCCAGGATTGCAGTGTGTAGATCCTCCAGGGAAGTTATGGTTGGGGTCATAAGATACACAGGGCTGTTTTAGACCAGGATATCACATTGCTTGGTATACTTTTCCCTCGCATCCAGCTATAATGCTTTTCTTTGTTTTCTTTTTCTTTTTCTTTTTTTTTTTTTTCTTTCTTAGTCTCACCCAAGGAATGTGTAAATTCCTGGGCCAGGGATTGAACCTACACCATAGCAGTGACCCTAGCTGCATCAGTAACAATGCTATATCCTTAACCCTTAACCTGCTGTACCACTGCTTCCTTTGTTTTCAATTCAGAGTGACAGGCAAATTGCAAAGAAAACAGATCTAGCTCTTTCCTTGAATCGGAAGAGCACTCTACTTACGTGAAACAAACTGTAGTCAAATCATTGGCATTATTTCTTTCTGATAACATTATACAAAGCATCCCCTTTCTCATTCCAGAAGACACAAGCCTGTGTGTTCAGTGGGGGCCCTCTTCTTGAGGCCTGAGACATACTGGGGTCGTACAAAAGAAAGGTTGTGGGCGAGGACAGATGGTCATTGATGGGAGCCTTAATTTCAGACAATGACATCTAAACCTGAGATTTTTTTTTTATTTCCCCAATACATTATTTTTTTTCTACTGTGCAGCATAGTGACCCAGTTACACATACATGTGTACATTCTTTTTTCTCACATTATCATGCTCCATCATAAGTGACTAGACATAGTTCCCAATGCCACACACAGGATCTCATTGCTAATCCATTCCAAAGGCAATGGAAGAGAACATAGGCAAAACATTCTCTGACATCAACCTTGCAGATGTTTTCTCAGGTCAGTTCCCAAAGCAACAGAAATAAAAGCAAAAATAAACCAATGGGACCTAATCAAACTGACAAGCTTTTGCACAGCAAAGGAAACCAAAAAGAAAACAAAAAGACAACTCACAGAATGGGAGAAAATAGTTTCAAATGATGCAACTGAGATTTCTTTAGTTTCTAAGGCTTTACCTGGGAGGCACAGTCTGGTTTCCCCCTCTGTAACTGTCAGGGTTAGAATAACGGCTCTCATACTCAGCCTTAAAATGTCAGATGCTCTTTTTGGTCAGTGAGTTCTCATCATGAGCCCAGAATAAGCAAAGATGAGACCAGCTGCCACTCTCCAGCCAGGTCTCGCCATCGTCATCAGAGAAATTGTTTTCCTCTCCCTCTTTCCATCTCTCCAGTCTGTTTGTGTTTATGTGTATGCACGTAGGCACACATACGTGATATTTTTTCTTTTTACGACTGTACCTGTGGCATATAGAAGTTCCAAGGCTAGGGGTTGAATTGGAACTGCAACTGCCACAGCCAGAGCAACGCTGGATCCAAGTCACATTTGCAACCTCTGTAGCAGCTTGAGGCAATACCAGATCCTTAACCCATTGAGCAAGGCCAGGGATCGAACCTGCATCCTCACAGATACTATGTCGGGTCCTTAACAGGAACTCTACACACATGGTTTTGATTATACTTTCTTGGGATGATGGCTGTCCAGTATCACTTACCATCCACAGCTTGAGTGAAGGAAACAAGAATGTTAAAACTACACAGATGATTATTTTATACCTACAAGTATTCTGTCCAGCTCAATTCTTTTGGTTGATGATTATAAGACCAGTATCATAGCCCTAAAGCCTTATGTCTCCCTCTTCTGCTATTTGCTGATCTAGATGAGCCAAGAGTGATGAACAGTTATCAAAGTCGATAAATTGGGTTTCTGCTAATGAACTTTTAATGCCTTAAGTAACAGTAATAGCCATGGAAATTTGGGCACGAAAATTCGCTATAAAATATATTGATTTTTTTCTTTCATTATTTTTTTAATTAAAGCGTAGTGGATTTTCAACATTGTGCCAGTTTCTAACGTACATTAAAATGACATATATATATATATATATATACACATTCGCTTTCTTATATTATCTTCCATCATGAAAGATATTAGTTCCCCGTGCTATACAGTCAGGACCTTATTGCTTATCCATTCTAAATGTAATAATTTGCATCTACTAACCCCAAACTCCCAGTCCCTTCCACTCCCTTCCTTCACTCCTACTTTTTTAATCCCTCTAAAGAGACATGTTCAAGTTATTCTTAGTTTTGCTGCTAAAAGCTGTTGCCGGTATTCCTGACAAGTTTCCTTTCTTTTTCCAAACCCACACACACTCCTAGGCTTGTTTCCATACCTCCCCCCGCAAATTAGAATGTTGTGTTTTCCTACCCAGTAGGTACTATTAATATTTATTTACCTCACAGTCAAGTTTTATTAATTGCTTAATTAGCAGTAGTGAAAACAATTAGTGTTTGGGAGCAAGGAACCTTATATACATGCTAGGAACACAAATTAGCAAAAGTGAGACACAGAGGTTGAATTCTAAATAAAGAAAAGAAATTTAGCCTTTTAATTTGAGCAGAGCCTAGTCCCCCAAAATGGCCTGTGCTGAGTGGCCTGTGGCTCATAGGAGCACACACCCCTGCCCCGCCTGTACGGGCTACTGTCTTCCTAGAGCTTGCGGTGGGTGCTTCTTTCTGAGCAGGACATTTCTTTGCTCTGCTCTGCATGTGTAGGCAGCAGCCAGTTGAAAGATCCTATGCATAAGCTTTCCATTTAACGAAAAATGTGAGGCGAGTGTAAGTTGTGAAATGGGCTACATTTTGGCCTGTTTCTTTGCCTCCTGTAAATGGAATGAATAAGCCTGGCAATGACGATGCATGTTCATGTAAAGCCTCAGAAGCTAGATCTCTCCAGCTGCATACTTAGGTTGCCACAGGGTTATGGATGGAACAGGCCCACTCCCCTCCATAACGTCTGCTTAAGCCCCGGGGAGCAAAGCTGTGGACTGGCACTCTTTCTCGCTTGCAGATTCTTAAGGCAGGCCTATAGCTGCCTACATCAGAATACTTAGATGGACAGACATGCAGCTTGTTGAGAAACTTAAAACTCTTGTTATCACACCATTACTGGGTAATAGAGTTCATCCTCCTCATCCCCTTTAACAAAATAACCACACAGTTTTATTAAGTTCCTACTCCTCTGTGTGGTGCTGTGCTAGGTAATGAAAGAAAAGGGTCAGAACCAAATGAACTTATCTAGAGACAGAAAGAGACTCACAGACATAGAGAACAGACTTGAGGTTGCCAAGGAGGTGGAAGGTGGGGGAATTGGGGGTTTGGGCTTAGCAGATGCAAACTATTATATATAGGGTGGATAAACAGAAAAGCCTTACTGTATAGCGCAGGGAACTATATTCAATATCCTTTGACAATTTAATGGAAAAGAATACGAACAGGAATGTATATCCATGTATAACTGAATCACTTTGCTCTACAGCAGAAATTAACAAAACATCATAAATCAACTCTACTTCAATAAAATCAATTAATTTTTTTTTTTTGGTCTCTTGTCTTTTTAGGGTCGCACCTGTGGCATATGGAGGTTCCCAAGCTAGGGGTCCAATTGGAGCTACAGCTGCCAGCCTACACCAGAGCTATAGCAGCGCCAGATCCGAGCCACATCTGCAACCTATACCACAGCTCACGGCAATGCCGGATCCTTAACCCACTGAGCAAGGCCAGGGATCAAACCCGCAACCTCATGGTTCCTAGGTTGGATTCGTTTCCGCTGCACCACGATGGAAATGCCCAAAATCAATTAAAAATTTTAAAAAGAAAAGGGTCAGAATAATATTCCTATGCTGCTATTTATGTGAGTATCCTCTGTGCTTGCCTTTTGAGGAACATGTCCTGTAATTAATTGACCAAAAAAATCTAGAGCCTGAAAGAAAATCAACACAAAGCAGTGAATAGACATTAGCTAAATGGCATATAACAGGCATTGAGGGCTTATTGGAGTTCAGAAAAGGGAGCAGATCAGAGTGTCAGGGAAGGGGCAGAATTTGAATTGGATGTTATCCAAAGAGCCAAACTTGGACCAGAGAAGAGAAAAGGAGGTGGGGGATGGGGGAGGCTGTCAGAATGCATGGGGCTTTCAAAAACAGCAGATCCTCATTCTTTGCATGGTAAGAGGAGAAGTCTTTTTTAATCAGGAAATAGAGTAATAGAAAGTGTGAAATGTAATCAAGGGTCTGCTTTTGAAGAACCTTGATTAGGGCTTTATTCTACCTGGTCTTTCTTGAACCCCATTAAAGAGGGTATAGACATGCCCAAACAAGGAACTTTATCACAAGTTAGTTTGGAAGGCAGCTTCTTGGTGGAATTCTGGAGAAACTTAAAGGTCCCATACATCAGCTCCCCTCATAAAGCGGGGAGGAGGTCTCTGTGGTGTCTGAACCACTCATAAGAGCTGCTCTAGAAGATACCGTGCTATGGTTACCCCACTTCTTCCCCGGCACTAAGACCAGAACACCCCAAAAGATATGGAAATCCACTAGTGTAGAGAATGGGCAAGTTTCAAGCAGCCTTATAAGCCTTCCCTTCAGAGTTGCTTCATTTCTCTTCAATGCATCACTGACTATATTAACAGCCACACTCAGAATTTCAACTTGTTTCCACAAACGGTGAGGGAAGGCTCCATCCAAAGTGATAGTTGCTTAGTTCATCAACTCTCTATTCACTGCCAAAACATTATTGTCCTTGTGGTTTGTGCTTTGTGATTGCTTTTATGAAGACAGTGAAAAGGCAAAATATATAGGTGGAAACTTAAATTGACTTTATATCGCTGAGATTTACCATCTCCAAAAATAGCATGCTAAATTAATGCATTTCTGATTGCAAGGGGCTTTTTTTAAAATTGGTCTCCCCTGAATATAATAATTCTATCAGACAACAACGTGCCGTGGAAAAAATATTGTATGCTATTTATTTCTAGAGGTTTTGAAGAAGAAAAATACTATTTTTGACTAATGTGTCTGAAATATCGAGAAAATATGACTGTAATATGCAAAAGTATCTTTCAGTTATAGACTTTCTTTTTTTTCCAATGTATTTGTTGTAGGATCTAAGGGAGGAGTGTGTAAAGTTGAAAACAAGAGTTTTTGATTTGGAACAACAGAATCGAACACTCAGCATCCTGTTCCAACAGCGAGTCAGACCAGCTTCTGATCTGCTCCTCCAGGTATGTGTTTAGGTGGAAAACAATCTTGGCTACCGAAATGCTATTGACAAGAGGTGACTTAAGCTTGAAAGTTACCATTGTCTCTATGGGCAAGACATATTACATCAGAACTTCAATTCTGTCCCTCTCCAGGGACGTCATTAAAATTGAACGTATCTTAAATCTCTGACTCTATAAAGCTAATTTTGATAAAGAAATGCACCAACACATAATAAACAAGTAAAAGGGGACAATGGAAATATCCTCTAGTCAATGAAGTGTCACTGGGGAATGGAGTCAGTAAATAATTGTTTTGGGGACCAATAGTAATACTTTCGCACTCTGTGATAAGCAAAGAAGAATTTTATGGCATGCCAAAGTGCATTTCTTTACTTCACACTCTCAAAAATACAGCTGGGGTTGGTAGTGCTTTCAGATCTCTCTCTGTGCAGCCTTCCCAATCCTCACAACCTAATGCTTTCTCCCCTCCGCCTCATTATATTAGAGGTTCTCTTTATTTAAGAGCCCTCACCCCACTCTTCCCTTGCTTGCCCTTCATAACAGACAAAGTCATGGAAAGTCAAACCATTTGAATCATTTTGAAGCTGTCCCTGAGAAAGCACTAGAAAATTTATCTGACTGCAGGGAGACACATAGGTGGCCAAAAGGTCTAGAAGGCTGATCTTTGCTGGTTCTTTTTTTTTTTTTTTTTTTTCTTTTTAGCTATCCAAGGGCATATGAAGTTCCCAGCTAGGGATCAGATCTATGCGAACTATGATGCAGCTGTGGCAACAAGGGATCTTTAACCCACTGTGCCGGGCCAAGATCGAAACTGCATCCTGGTGCTGCAGAGATGCTACTGATCCCATTTTGCCGCAGGGGAAACTCCCGTTTCTTATTTTTTAAAATCCTATTAATGTGAGTGTTTGCTCAAACAAGCTCTCCTAAGTCACTCTCAGAGCCCTTCTGAGACTAAGCTGGCAAGGCATGTGCGAGGTTTCACAGGGGGAGTATACAGACCTTCAGCTGCCTGGTCACATTGACTAAAAGAAAGGGGAAAGACTGAAGTCTCCTCTAGACTAGCCTGTCCAGCACTGTAGCCACTAGCCATGTGGTGCTATGGAAACTAAAAATTAATTTAAGTGAAAGTTAATTTTCTATGTCAAACTAGTCACTTTTCGAGTGTTGAAAAGCCACATATGGCCAGCACTTACCATGTTAGACCACCTTTATATGTAGCATTTCCATCATCATAGAAAGTTCCACAGGATAACATTTCTCCAGATAGATGAGACAGTGTTGCTAATGTATCCTCTAAACTTCAGAACCAACATCTTTCCCTGACTCCTCAGGGAAGAAAAATGAGAAATTGCAGTTCATTTCAGAAAAAGAAAGATGTTTGGTAAAGCTGAACATCAAAACGTAATTTCCTCTCCCAAATTAAAAGAAAAGAGCTCTCTGAATTGTAAAATAGATCTCATCTCTTAAATTAATTTTCTCTCTGCTTTATCTGTTAGTGTATAATTCATAATTTATGACTCAAAAATTGTGTGGAGAAAAAAAATCATCTATCTCTATTCAGTTTCCTGATCCCAGAACGATAAACACTGGTCATAGAGAATCTTGCATCTGTAAAAAGTTGTATTTAGTTTGTTCTCTCATAATCAAGATCCAAAATTATAATTACTTTTAACAGCTGTTGCATGTTCATGAGTTTTTCTGCTTTGCCTGCTTTAACTGGAGGCTTTTCTGGAATAATTTTTTAAGGATCTGCCATCCCTGTCTATGAATCACAATGGTTTATTTCCACAATAAGAACAGGGGCCGCAAATATTTAAACTTTTTCATTGGCTATCACACATTTTTTAAATACATATCCAAATGGCTGAGGATGGTGTTTGTGCTAACAATGGAACTCAATGGTGATTCATTGGGTGTTTCCAGCCAACTCATTATTTCTCTCTAAATAGACCTCGCTTCTAGGAGCCATTCTAATTTAAATGGATTTTCAAAAAGATGGGTTGTTAATAGTTCTCCAAATTAGAATAGTATCGAAAATGATGCCTGCCTGCTAATATCTTAGGACTCTGAATCATAGATAGAAAAAGTTGCTGCTTTTCAAGTGGTCTGTTAGCCATTTGACCTGTGATTTTTTTTTTTTTTTTTTAATTTCCTGGTGGCATGAATACATATCATGGAGCACTGGCTAACGTAAAACAGTTTGAGCTTGCTTTGCACCTATGGAAGTTCTATAATTATGTGTTGAATGGAATAATGAATAAATGACCCAGATTCATTCTGCAAGTTTGGGTGTTATTTTACATTACCCGTAAGAGAGGTTTATACCTGTACCTCTTCTTCTGAATGTTTCCTGTCTTACGTGGATGCTTTGGAACTATGCAACCATGCTGGTCCAGCCCAGTCTCTTTGAGAGTGTGACTGGCTGGTGAGTACAGCAAATCCACCAGTGTGCCTGGTCCCAAGTGTCCTTGACCTTATAGCTTCTGTGCATGTACTAGAGATTCAGTACAGTAGACTTCTAAGCAGTTTTCTGTGTATCTTAAAAAAACTACACTAGTTGTTATCAGCTGAACCCAGCCTAATGATTCTCTACAATCTTAAGTAGCTATCTGAAGAGAAAAGTGGAAAGAAGATTGTCGAACCTATTGTGATTTTAGTAGATACGCTATAAATAATAGAAAAGAAAATAATTTATAGGAAATCGTTAATTCTTTGTCCCTCAGAAATAGATAATAAGGGATTACATGGATATTATTAAGAAAATTCTGGTATAGGAGGAATGAAAAGACATAGTTCTAAGGAATAATTGACAGATTCTTGGAAACCTGCAAAGGGACCAAGGTCCATGGTAGGAAAGAAAAGAAGCCTAAGCTGAAAACTAAAATCTTAAGAATGGCAATAAACTTCTCTGTTGATTCCAATTTCCATAAAACGATCTCTGGGACCATGGTAACAAATCAAATTAAGACGGCCCTCTATATTAAAATCAATAATTTAAGCTAAATTCTAATGAATTAAGAAACCAAATGAAATCCAAAAGTAACATTCTTAATGGAACTATGGTCTATAAACTAACCTTATTTGAACTTACTGGCCAGATTAACCAATGCTCACCATTTCCACTTAAAAATCATATTAAATAATACTCTCAATTTACTGAACATTGGCAACTAATAGAGACCTCTCTATTAGGAGTACTTACTTATCTTCCCAGTTAGGTGGAATCTCCACAACGAATGAGTTATATTTGTAACTTGGTATGTTCATATGAGTAGTACTTGTCATGTAATTATGTGACTTTTAACTACTTTATAAACTGATGAAATGTAGTACAAAAGGAATTGTCTCTATAAAACAAAGTTGAGTGCTTCAAAAGCACTCTAAAGGAAAATTCCTAAAAAAATGTTTGTGATCAAATGAAATTTAGGTGTCTAACTGCAAAAAAATAAATTGTGGGAGTTGGGGGATTGTATTAAATGCAGAGGTGTTCTGCCTGTAATTTGCTTCTCAAGTGGTTATTAAAATCTCATTCCACTGTTAAGAAAAACAAAACCTAGAAATCATAGACAATAATACATAAAGCACATGTTTGATGCCCCCCCCCCAAAAAAAAAGATGTAGGAGAACTCTAATAATGATACCTAGACAAAGAAACAGTTTGGGCCCTACCAAAAATGTTATTTAACATACATAATACTTACCATGGATCATATACTGTTCTACAACCTTTAGAGTGTTCACCAATTTAATCTGCACTATGGTGCTGTGAGGCAGGAACTACCTCTGCACCCATTTTACAGATGGGAACACTTAAGTAACAAGAGGTCATGTCATTCAGCAGTAATCGACAGAGTGGGAATTTAAATTGATGGTCAGGGTCCACTTCCTTCTTTTCACTTCTAATCTGTGCTCCCTCTGCATGGGACATGAATGCACACGAGAAATATTTTTCAAATTCTGTCCTCTGACAGACATTTTGATGAACTGGCCCACCCGTGATCATATCAGATCAGAGGGTTCTCGCAGTATAATTGCAGTAAGGAGCCTACCATATTTACACATTTCTGAAAGCCTCTTGATTTGTGGCGTCCAAGATTTTCCACTCTCCCTCTTCTGTTCTTGTCTTCTTTTGGACACCTGTGTTATCATTATCTTGATAGGACATAATTCTCATGTTTTCTGCCTAGCATGGTTTTTTTCTTTTCTTTTTTATCTGATATTTCGAAGGGTCCTATATTCATATCTTTAGGCCAAGATAGAAAGAAAAGAATATTAGAGTACAGATTATGCTCACAAACAGTTGAGAATCTGACAGCTTAGAACCAAGGTGTAAAAATGTGCTGTCACTTCTTGGAGTGTTGACTTTATTTTTTGCTAGTGTTTTGTTTTATGTTATCTCAGATGAGATGAGAGGATTTTAAATTTGACTTGTGCTTCTGATGTATTTTTTTCCTTCCTTCAGTCTTTATTTTCAGAGTCTAAATCTATCCATGACCCTTAATTGGCAAGACACTACACCACACACTCACTTCTTCACCTGCCCTCAAGCAGTGAATCCTGAGGAGCAACCCAATTCCACAGGCATTTAGGGGCCTTTCAGGGCTGTGGGGGTCCTCCCCGAACCTTCCTTCTGCTGGAGCTCCCGTAGTATTGGTGATCCATGCCACAACATAAGTAGGTCATTGTCCTGTGTGCAGTCATAGAATCCTAGTGTCACATGGTACTGATTGTGGAGGTCATGCAGTGCAACATAACTTGAGGTTTCATGTTCACTTTTGTTTCACTTCAATGGTAATCTCCTCAAGGGCAACTACTATACTGAATGTTACATTTTACCCTCCCACAGCTACTGTCCTCTTCCAAATTCAGTGTGTACTTTAATGGCTTACCACTTAATTCAGTATATTTTTTAATGGAATTTAATTTTGAGTGTTGGGAGGGTGTTTCTTTTGGCTTGTTTATTTTTTTGTATGCAATGATTTAATTGCCTTTATTCTTTCTCTTCCAGTTTTATTGAGTTATAATTGACATATAACATTGACATATAACATCACCAGCACTTGTTAACTTTTGTCTTTCTAATAACACATTCTAATAGGTGTGAAGTGATATCTCTTGTGGTTTTGATATGATCTTTTGCTGATGACTAGTGATATTGAGCACCTTTTCTTGTACCTGTTAGCCATTTGAATTTTTTCTTTCAAAAAAGGACCACTTTTTAATTGGATTTGATATTTTGCTGTTAAGTTGTAAGAGTTTCTTATTTATTCTAGATATTAATCCCTTATCAGATGTGTAGTTTGCAAATATTTTTACCCATTTTATAGGTTGTCTTTTATTTTGTCAATTATTTATTGTGCTGTGCAGAAGCTGTTTAGTTTGATGTAGTTCCACTTGCTTTTTTTTTTTTTTTTTTTGTTATTTGGGCTTTAGGTGTAACATCCAAGAAATCATTGCCAAGACCCATATCAAGGAGTTCTTGTTCCTATGTTTTATTGTAGGAGTTTTATGGTTTCATATCTTACATTTAAGTCTAATTCATCTTGAGTTAATTTTTATGAAAGGTGTTAAGATAGAGGTTTAGTTCCATTCTTTTACATGTGATTATCCAATTTTCCCAGCATCGTTCATTGAAGATCCTGTATTTTTTTTTCTTTTTTTTTTTTTGCCTTTTTGTCTTTTTAGGCCACACCCGCAGCATATGGAGGTTCCCAGCCTAAGGGTCAAATCAGAGCTGTAGCCCGTGGCCTGCGCCACAGCCTCAGCAACACAGGATCTGAGCCACGTCTATGAACTACACCACAGCTCATGGCAACACTGAAGAAGATCTGTATTTTTTCCATGAGTAGTTTTGGCTCCCGTGTCAAATATTAGTGACCATACCATGCATGGGTTTATTTATGGGTTCTTAATTCTGTTCCATTGGTCTATGTGTTTGTTTTTAATTCAAGTATCATACTCTTTTGATTACTATCAGTTTATAATACAGTTTGAAATCAGGAAGTGTTATGCCTCCAGCTCTGTTCTTTAGGGCTCCTTTACCTATTCAGGGTCTTTTGTGGCTCCAAACAAAGTTTAGGATTGTTTTTCTATTTCTGTAAAAAATTACTGTAATCTTGATAATAATTGCATTGAATCTATCAATATTTTAGATAATATGAGCATTTTAATGGTATTAATTGCTCCAAGCCATGAACACAAGATATCTTTCTATTTATTTGTGTCATCTTCAGTTTCTTTCATAAGTGTCCTACAGTTTTCATTGCAGAGATTTTTCACCTCTTGGTTAGATTTATTCCTAAGCATTTTACTGATTTTGATGCTATTGTAAATTGGACTGTTTTCCTTATCTCTTTTTTAGATAATTAGTTGTTATTGTATAGAAATGCTATTGATTTCTCTATGTTGATTTTGAATCCTGCAACTTTATTCAATTCATGATTATATCTAACAGTTTTTGATGAAGTTTTTTAGGTTTTCTATAAATAATATCATCTGCAAATAGAGACAATTATACTTTTTCCTTTCTGATTTTATGGCTTTTATTTATTTTTATTTTTTTCTTGAACTCTCCAACTGGAACTTTCGGTACCATGAAGAATGGGAGTGGTGAAAGTGGGCATCCTTGTCTTGTACCCGATCTTAGAGGAGAAGTTTTCAACTTTTCACTATTTAGTATGATGTTAGCTGTGAGCTTATCATATATGGCCTTTATCATGTTGGAGTATATATTCCTTCTATACACAATTTGTTGAGTTTTTATAATGAATGAATGCTGAATTTTTGTCAAATGACTTTTTCTGCATTTATTGAGATGATCATAGGATTTTTCATTGTCATAATTTATCACACTTGCTGATTTGCATATGTTGAACCATCCTTGCATCTAAGGGGTGATTCCCAATTGATTTTGGTGTATGATCCTTTTACTGAGCTGTTGAAATCAGTTTACAAGGACTTTGTTCAGAATTTTTACATGTGTCTTCATCAGGGATATTGGCCTGTAGTTCACTTTTCTTGTAGTATTCTTATCTGGTTTTGGAATCAGAGTGATGCTGGCCTCATAAGATGTAATTTGGAGTATTCATTCCTCTTCAATTTTTTGGAAAAGTTTGAGAATTTTTGGCATCAAATTTTCTTAAATCTTTGGTTACCAGTGAACTATTAGGTCCTTTGCATTTCTCTGCTGTGAACATTATGGTTACTGAGTCAGTCACCTAACTCATTCTTGGTCTGTTCAGATTTTTTTATTCTCCATGATTTAGGTTTTTTTTGCTTCTAGGAATTTCTCAGTTTTTTTCCAGTTTCTCCAATTTTTTGGCATATAGTTGTTCAAAGTAGTCTCTTCTGATCCTTTGCATGTCTGTGGTATCAGTTATAAGGTCTCCTCTTTCATTTATAATTTTATTCATTTGAGTCCTCTCTCTTTTTTCTCTGGGTTAGACCAAAGGTTTGTCAGTTGTTATTATCTTTTCAAAAACCAGCTTTTATTTTGTTAATCCTTTCTATTGTTTTTTTTTTTTTCCACTACAGTACTGGCTTTTTTTTTATTTATTTTTTATTGTTATTTCCCCAGACACACTTTTTTTTTCCCACTGCACAGCATGGGGACCCAGTTACACATACATGTATACATTCTTTTTTCTACCATTGCTGTGCTGTGCTGTAAGTATCTAGACATAGTTCTCAATGCTACACATCAGGATCTCATTGTAAATCCATTTCAAGAGCAATAATTTGCATCCTTTAACCCTAAGCTCCAATCCCTCCCACTCCCTCCCCCTCCCCCAGGCAACCACAAGTCTATTCTTCAAGTCCATGATTTTCTTTTCTGTGGAAACGTTCATTTGTGCTCTATATTAGATAACAGGTATGAGTGATATCATCTGGTATTTGTCTTTCTCTTTCTGACTTACTTCACTCAGTATGAGAGTCTCTAGTTCCATCCATGTTGCTGCAAATGGTATTATTTCATTCTTTTTTATGGATGAGTAGTATTCCATTGTGTATACATACCACATCTTCCTAATCCAATCATCTGTTAATGGACATTTGGGTTGTTTCCATGTCTTGGCTATTGCAAATAGAGCTGCAAGGAACATGAGGGTGTATGTGTCTTTTTCAAGGAAAGTTTTGTCTGGATATATGCCCAAGAGTGGGATCACTGGGTCATATGGTAGTTCTATGTATAGATTTCTAAGGTACCTCCATACTGTTCTCCAGAGTGGTTTTACCAGCTTACATTCCCACCAACAGTGCAGGAGGGTTCCCTTTTCTCCACACCCCCGGCAGTATTTGTTATTTGTGGACTTATTAATGATGGCCATTCTGACTGGTATGAGGTGATATCTCATGGTAGTTTTGATTTGCATTTCTCTAATAATCAGTGATGTTGAGCATTTTTTCATGTGCTTATTGGCTATCTGTACATCTTCCTTGGAGAAATGTCTCTTCAGGTCTTTTGCCCATTTTTCCATTGGGTTTCTATTGTTTTTAATTGTGCTTGTTTCTCCTCTGATTTTTATTATTCCCTCCCTTCTGCTACACTTGGGCCTCATTTCCTTCTCTTTTTGATCTCCTCTTTGATCTATTGGTTGTTCAGGCTTTTTTTTTTAAGTCCATGCATTTGTGAATTATCCTGTTTTTCTCCTGTTATTGATTTATAGTTTCACGTCACTATGTTTGGAAAAGATATGGTATGAGTTCAATGTAATTAAATTAACTAAGACTTGTTTTATTTCCTAACATATAGTCTATCCTAGAAATTGTTCTGTGTGCACTTGAGAAGAATGTATATTTTTGTGTTGTTTAATGGAATGTTCTGTGTGTGTCTGTTAGGTGTATTTGATTTATAGTGTTTTCACATCCACTGTTTCCTTATGGATTCTTTGCTAGAGATCTATCCATTGTTGAGAGTAAAGTATTAAAGTCTCCAGCTATTACTGTACTGCTGTTTATTTCTCCTTTTACTTCTGTTAGTGTTTGCTTCAGATATTTCAATGTTCCAATGTTGGGTGCATAAGTATTTACAATTGCTACATATTCTTGATGGATTGAACTCTTTATCATTATATTATAACCTTATTAGTCTCTTCTGAGCATTTGTAGCTTAAAGTCTATTTTGTCTGACACAAATATAGCTAACCTTGCTTTCTGCTGGTTATCATTTGTTTGAAATATCTTTTCCTATCCCTATACTCTCAGTCTGTATGTATATTTAAAGCTAAAGTGAGCTTTTAAGCTGAATATTGTTGGATTTTTAAAAAATTCCATTCAGCCATTTTATGTCTTTGTATTGGAGAATTTATTCCATTTACATTTAAAATAATTTGAGGAGGACCTTCCATATACCACAGGTGTGGCCATAAAAAGAAAAAAAAAACAGTAACTATTGGTATATGAGGACTTACTTTTGCCATTTTGTTCATTGTTTGATGATTGTGTTATAAATCTTTGGTTCCTTGCTCTTTTATCTTAATGATTTATTTTGTGACTTGTTGACATTTTGCAGCAGTATGCTTTGTTTATCACAATCTTTTGTGTAAGTACTACAGGTTTTTCCTTTGTAGTTTCCTTTGTAGTTATATTGAGACTTAAAATATCTTCTATTTATAACATCCTATTTTAAGTTGATTACAACTTAACTTCAATAGCATACATCAACCCTACACATTTTATGTATTTTATATTATTATCACATTTTATATTATTGTTATAATTTATAGATCTCTATGCTTTGTATCCAGTAATAAATTATTGTGGTTACAGTTATTTTTAATAATTTTAGTTTAAAGTTTTAAGCTAGAGTTGTAGGTAAACTACACGACATCACTACGAAATTAGAAAATCCAGCCTTGTCCGTATATTTACTGTTACCAGTAAGTTTTATGCCTACATTCATGTATTTTTATGATGTTAATTAACATAATTATATTCCCTCCAGAAGAACATCTCATAGCATTTCTTATAAGGTAGGTCTAATGGTGATATTATCAGCTTTTGTTTGTTTGGGAAAGTCTTTATCTCCCCTTCCTTTCTGGTATTCTTGGTTGTGCATTTGAATAAATGGTCACCTCCTGCAGGTTTTATAGATTTGTTCCAGCAGAAACAGTCCTTAACCATAATGCATATATTGTTTATATCATTTCTCTTGAGTATGTCCCCTAAACTCCAAAGGTTTTTATATCTTTTTCTTTTCTTTCTTTTCTTTTTTTTTTCTCAGATGACTGCATAATTTCAAATGACTTGTAATTCATTAATTTATTCTTCTACTTGGTCAAGTCTGCTGTTGAAGTTCCCTATTGAATTCTTCAGTTCACTCAGTGTATTCTTAAACTCTCAGATATCTGGGGTTTTTTGGATGGTTTCTGTTTCCTTGTTGAACCTCTCATTTTGTTTATGCATTATTTTCCTAATTTCGTTTAGTTGTGTGTTCTTGTATTTTATTAGACTTCCTTAAGAGAATTATTCAGAAGCTTTTTTTTCCCAGACAGTTCATAGACCTCCATTTCTCTAGAGTCAGTTATTAGAGTTTTATTTTATCTTATTTTTTGATAACATCATGTTTATCTGATTCTTAGATTCTTAGATTCTTAGATTCTGATCTTAGATTCTTTGTATTGGTATCTGTGCATTTGAGAAAGCAGATTCCTCTTCTAGACTTTACAGATTCACTTGGGGAGAAGGAGCACTTCACCTGTCAGCTCAGCTTGAGGTTCTGATGGTTCTGGTAGCATCCTTTGACCAGTGGGGCTTGTTATCAGGGTCTCTATTTTAGTGAGACCACTGCCTGAGCTCTGAGTTGGGGTTCCCTGGATGGGAACAGCTGGCTAGGACTGCTGGCTTGGTTCTTTGCTCAAGTGCAATTGTAGAATGGGCTCCACAATTGTTTGCATTCACAGGCAGGCTTCTTAGTTGGGAACCATACTCAGTAATGAGCAGGCCTACAAATTTGTTTTCCTGTCATAGAACAGCTGGCAAGGCTCACTGTCTGGGGACCAAGGTTAGGCAAAACTGTCCACTGAGCTCTCTGGTCAGGCAGTGCCACTGGATGGGTTCTCTGCTCAGTTGCCCCTGTAAGTGTAACTATAGGGTGGGCTATTCAGTCTCCCAGGTGTTCTGGTTATGCTTCCTCATCAGGCAAGACTGAGGGCTTTGTTCAGCAGTAGGTAATGCTAAGAGCTTGTTTCCCTACCCGGGTGGTGCAGAAGAGGAGGCTCCAAGGCCATCACAGCTTGTTATTTGGAGATCAAATCAGGCAGAACTATGTATCAAATACTCCGGCCAGAGGAGATCACCTGTGTGGCTGCTTGGCTCTGCAGATGGGCACAGCCACTGGCTGGGACTTCTTACCTCACTGCAAGGAGAAACTTGGTCTGCCCAGGTCCAACTGCTGGTTATTGTAAGCCCTGCCCCCTTCTCTACCTCAGTGTGATCTCCAGTGTTAAACCCCACAGCTTCCCTGTGACTCCTCTGGTCCAAGACCCAAGTGAGCCTCCCTGGGGATGACCTGCAATGCTGGGAAGGTGGACTCCACTTTGGGCTTTTTTTCCCACTGGAGAATCTATAGGCCTTTGGGGTCTCTCAGTGTGGCACTGCACCATCCTGTGGGAGGGGCGATGGGATCAAAGTCTAGCATTTTCTCTTACTCTTCTAATGAGGTCCTTCTTGGTCTCCATGATCCAGAGGTCAGCTTCCACCTTACCTCCATGCTAAGATTTTCACGGTGATGTCTTGCCTATGTTGGTGTTGCTAGCTGGTGTTCTTGTGAGGAGAACTGAATTCAGGAATGACCATGTCACCATCTTGATGATATTGCCCTTAAGAGAGATGCTTCTAACAACAATAAGATTGTAATCTCCTTTGTTTGAACACCATGGCTTTTCCTGTCCACTTGTTTGTATTTTTTCTATCAATCTCCTGTACCTAGGTGCCCCATTCATATTTTTAATCCTTTTGCTTACTTCTGAAAAGCAATGATTCTTAGGCACTTACATTCTTTGCTACCTTAGAATTTGCCAGTACATAATGAACACATCCTTGCAGAGCTACCCAGAACAGAACAATCAAAAAGTCAGCCCAAAACCATCTCCTTGATGGTATTTGGCCTTTCAGATAAATTTGAAAATGCCAACCATATTAAACATTTTTAAATATATGTATTTTGCTTTTTTATTTTTTATTTTCATTATTATTATCATTATCATTATCATTTTGCTTTTTAGCGCCACACCTGCAGCATATGGAAGTTCCCAGGCTAGGAGTCGAATTGCAACTATGCCACAGCCACAGCAATGTGGGATGCAACACATGTCTGTGACCTACACCACAGCTGATGGTAACGCCAGATCCCTAAGCCACAAAGTGACGCCAGGCATTGAACCCCACATCCTCATGCGTAGTAGCCGGATTCCCGTCTGCTGAGCCAAACAGGAACTCCTATTTTGCTTTTTAAAAGCTCTCCATATCTGCCTTTTGGGTACTTTCAAGATATGTACAGTTAAGTGAGATGGAAGAAGAAATCATCAGTAAGACAATAGAATAATATAGAAAGCAATATGGGAGGAGAAGGCGGTGAGTAAAAGAGGAATGAGGTGTAGGATAGTACTTTGTGTCCTGAATTCTGGCAGGGAAGCCTTATATTCTCACTGATGGGTGCCTCTCTTGAGCCACAAGCCTCAAAAGAGTCAAGAGAAGAGGCAAGAAAATCCCCACAAGTTTAGAGCAGCTGCCTGGCTCCCTACACTGATAGGACATGTGTTTGCCTTATGAAATCCTAAAGCTGATTAGCTCTGCCCTTAAGCTGCTTGTGTGCTGACCTCAGAGCCAGCCCCCAGCCCTGCCCTGCAGACCTGTGCTCTAATTCAGAAATAGAACAGAACAACAGGAGAAGCAGAACAACAGGAGAAGCAGTACAGTGATGCTTCAGGGACACAGAGGAATGCCAGGGCCCAGATGGAGGACCCACCAGCAGTGATCTGTCATCCTGCGTGATCAGAGGACCATGCTGGCTTCATTACGGACATCTGTCAGACATGAAAACACATAGAGAACGTGCAGCAGGGATTCTTTTTTATACACTGAGCCCTGGAAAGGACATGAACTTGTCTGAGCTTTAGAAAGTGGCCTGAGAGACAAGGAACACTGTAAAGATCACACAAGCCCTGCCGGGCAGGGCTTGCAATGATGAGATGCCCCTCAAGAGGTTGGTTTGGGATCAAATAAAAGCAGCAGAGAAAATGAGAAAGAATCTTCAGGGTTATGGCAAGATGTGCTTTTCTCCTCTTCCTAATGCATCCAAGGCCCTCTATAGACTTGCTTTACCCTCAACAACCTCATTTTTCTCTTTTCCCTGACACAAATTCTTTACCCCAGTCAAGCAGAAATACTCTCACTCCATGGTGCATGACATAGGTTTTCCTTCAGCTATTCCATTTTGTATGTCATTCCTCTGTTCAAAAGGCTACTCCACCCACCCTCTTTCCACCCACTGCCTCTCCTTTATTTACTTTATCAGTTTGGAGCACCGAAAGTTTGTTAGTGCTGGGGATTCAGTGGTTAAATGCATTTCCTCAACAGTTGTGGTCTGCAAGGGCCATGGAGAACAGAGTGATATGGTGGGGGCATAGGAGAGGCTATGGGGTGGGGCAGGGTAGGGGGTGGGGCTAATTCTGTTGATTGAGGGGCCTGGGAAAGCCTCAGAGGAACTAACACTCCATGCCCATCTAGACAAACAAATGGGAGCTTGTTAGGTGGACAGAGAAGAATATAAATGCCAGCCAGAAGGAACAGCCTGTGCAAAGATATGAAGGCATCCTTCCAGTCATGTTTCTGAGTCCATATGCTTTGGAAGTGGTCCTGGAATAACCACTCCCACCCCCCAATCTCCTACACACACACCGGCTCACCAGGTCCCAGCCAATATTGATATGTTACTTTGTAAGTACACTACAATGTTTTTTCTTACATACTTGTTCTTCATTCCCACATCAATTGGGGGTGTTTTCTCTCTTTTTTTTTTTTTTTAGGCAAGACCCAGACTTATTAATCCAGGCATCATGATGCACTTCCTCTCTGCACTGTTGTTGAGGGTACACGTGATATATTATGAGGAAGTCAGGGTTGATCCCTTCCCTGTACTTGCTTGCTTTGGCTTCTATTTTCACAGGGATGAAGGACCTTCCCTTTTTGAACTCTGGATCTTTCCAGTGCATAATTTTTAACAAAATGAGCATCAGTAAATGTTGAGTGGATTAGTGATTAAGTGAACCTCTGGGCCCAATGGAAAGACTTGCCAACAGAGGAGGTAGAAGAAGGTGATTTCTCAGAAGTGACCACACGAGGTATAAGAGAAGAAGGGAAAGAGAGCCATCCTTAGGTCACTGTGCACATAAGCTGAAGGAGGCAGACTTTCCAATATTATGTTTGGATAAGTCAGGATGACTAGGGAAGCTTATCTCTCCTGTTAAAAGAATTCCAGTCTTATTGTTGTTTGTTTAGTTTTCACTTTAGTTTTTGGGTCTGCCTCATGCCAGTGAGACATCAAATGTGATTTCCATCTTGGAACTGTTTGTGCTCTATAGATGTAGAAAATTGTAGAAATTACATAGATATCCCTGACTGAAATCCAGGCAAAATGATGAAGAAAACCAAAGCATATGATGCAAAAATAATTAAATGATTATTGCTGACATCATGTTTTTTTAATGTTAGTGGAGAAACAGCAACATGGTACAATTTGATAGTGCATTCATAGTATCGATTATTCTCAAATCAGTAAAATAAAGGTAAATATAAACTATTCTGTTAAAATTATTAATGAAGATTATTCCATGCTAATAAAATCACTATTCGTCTCCCAAAAAAAAAAAAATTACATAGATATGCCTTTGGCCAGGGACCGGTATTCCATATAGTTTCATGGATATGAGTTTTTAATTTCTCTCATTCTGACCCCCTACTCAAATTTTAATTTACTTAATGGAAAGCATCTGGCTTCTTTTTCTGTACATCTTCCTAAAACTAGATAGATACCAAATGTATATTAATTGCTTTCAAGAGCACATGGCTGTCTCTGCATAAACTATCCTGTCACCTGAAACAATGAAAAATCTGATGGTCTAAAAGGAACACCACAACTGAAATGCTTTAAGGGGCTGAGTGAGGGGAAGGAATAAGCAAAGGAAGCTGTGTACTCAGCTGCCAATTCCCTCCCCTGGTGACCATATGGAAATGCTTGTTGGATGTTGCCATAGATTTAGGCATTTTTGTTTTGTTTTGTTTTTATACAATTATTTTTATTTTTTCCATTATAGCTGGTTTACAGTGTTCTGTCAATTTTCTACTATACAGCATGGTGACCCAGTTATACATACATGTATACATTCTTTTTTCTCACATTATCATGCTCCATCTTAAGTGACCAGACAGATTTAGACATTTTAAGAAAATGGAAGTGCAGACTTTCATGTGCAGTCTCCCGACTTTTAAATGCTGGCACCTGAATCAATTATTTCATAACACGGAGGGAGTCAAATAGAACATCTGTGGTCCAGATTTGTCCTGCAACCTGTTTGTCTTTCCTTGCTCTAGTAATGGTGGGTTTTAATTTAAATCATGGTATAAGTACTCAGAATACCTGGGTACCAAGCTTTAATATCATATTCATGGTATATCCAGCATGTGTTACCATATTCATCATTTCAACAAAAACTCATTGAGCATCAACTAATGTTACAGAATTTAACATGTAATAAAGAAACTGGTAATATGAACAAGCAGGTGTGCAGTAGAAAAGTAAATGAAACAGATATTTACCAGCAGAGGCCCTCCAAGGAAAGAGTGATGAACACTATCTGGGGTATCAGGGAAACCTTTTAAGAACCTATCTTCAACACAGAAACAGGCTCAGGGACATAGAAACCAGGCTTGTGGTTACCAAGGGGAAGCGGGGAAGAAATGGGATGGACTGGGAGTTTAGGGTTGGTGAATACAAACTATTACATTTAGAATGGATGAGCAATGAGGTCCTACTGTACTGCAAAGGGAACTATATCCAGTCTCTCAGGATAGACCATGATGGAAGATAATATGAGAAAAGGAGTGTTTATATATATGTAAATGACTGGGTCACCAGGCTATACAGCAGAAATTGACTGAACACTGTAAATCAACTTTACCCTAGTAAAAAATAAATTTAGTTAATTAAAAAAAGTGGCGGTGACAGAATGGTGATTATCAAAAAGATAACAAATAACAAGTGTTGGTGAGGATGTGGAGGAAAGCGAAACCTCTACACTCTTGGTAGGAATGTAAATTGGCACAGCCACTGTGGAAAGTATAGAAGTTTCTCAAAAAAATTAAAAATGGAACTACCATATGAAAAGCAAAGAGGTGATGACGGCTAAACTGGACCTTGAAAGATACATAGGAGTTTGTAGGATAATAAACAGTTTGTGGACTAAATTCAAGGCTAAGTTTAGTACTGGGATTTATATTTAGATTAATTTCAGGGCTCTAAAATTATAAAATTGTCTTAACGAAATCTGGTCTTTTTTGGCCTTCCCAGTCCTTTCCAGCAATATCAGGTTAGCTCACTGAGCTCTGTAAGAAAACAAAAACCTCTAAGGAGTGCCATGCGAGTAGAATTCTCTGCCACTGTGACCTTCAACAGCCATTCTTCCTAGCTTTTTATCTGAATAGAATCTAGTTAAGCTAAATTAAGAAAACTGATGAAAAATAAGGAGCCCTCTAAGTCTAAGGTTTAAGAATTTTAACATTAAATGAAGGTTTTAAACCTGAACATAAATCAACATTCCATTGAAAGAGACTAAGGGATGGTAATGTAAATCCAGAAAGTGTACCTTTAATATGTAGCATTCAGGCTATATATTTTTTTTCACATTTCAGACACATAGGAAAACCTTATAATTCTGGATTTAATGAATTTCATGCAGTCAGTGTTTATCATAGTAACCTTAAAAGCTCCCCCAGTAAAAATTATTATTAAGCATTACATTTCCATGAATTTTGGATAAATGTAAGGATTTGGAAATGCAAGAGACAGGGAGTACTGAGAAAGCATGGTGATGTTTGCCTGGGGATTTGATCATGCAGATTGGAGCATTCGTTTCTCAGTGCTCAAAGTCAGGGAATGTCCATTGCTATCCATGGATGTCACACCAGGGAAATTTTATTCCTGGCATGAAACAATGAAGTAACCCAAACTCTGACATGAAAGATCAGTGTTTCCAGGAGTGAAAGTAATTTGGCTTTGTTCGGTCACCTCTCCTACCACGGGGGTGTACTCGACTGAGACCTCCCAAACATAGTCGGAAGGCACATTCTAGAACAGGGTAGTGATTTGCAATCTGCCACAGCTCTCCAGGAGGCTGGGAACAAGCCATTAACCTAATCAGCCTTTGGCGACAATGCACTTCATTGAAATCCTGGCTGCCTGGGTCAGTGAAGGGAGGGAGGATGAGGTATATACCAAGGAGACAAATAGAGGTTCTGAAATCTCTCAGCAGAGCCAAGCTAGAACAGGCTGAGCCTCAGGCCAACCTAGAGAAGGAGAGAACTTCAGGAAGGCATGAAGCTCAGTGCAGCTTGGGATTGCCAAACACAAGAGATAATTTACAGTGGGCTTCAGCTATGCCTGGCTGGCTGGGGTGGCTCAGAAATATGTTAGGACTGGGCTCACAGTAGCTTCCAAACTAATCAGGAAGATGAAGATAAATATTCCCAGAGCAAGATGCTCTCATATCCTGGTGTACTGGCCTGTAGCTTGTGTACCCAGATTAAGAGCAGTAAGGACCAGCTTCAAGGGCTCAAAGACATCCCCTATCCCACCTACAGACCCAGGTCAAACTTTAAAACACTCTGATGGAAATATTTGGACACGTGGGGTGGTAGGGCACTGTTGTGTGTTGGGAAATCAGGGCAATGTCACTGAGTCTCTTGTTTATAAAACCATCTTCATTCAGTCAAGTCGCAGTGGCCTTTTCTGCCCTTAAAGCAGCTGGTGTCCCTCATCTGGGTCATTTTCTATTGAACACTGTCAGCCTCATGTGTCAAAAATGAGAACTAAAAAGATTCTTGATTTTTCTGCAAAACCTGGAAGAAGTCAGACCCTTCCCCTGCACAGAGGCCCCCTGGAATGAATGAAATGGATGTGTTGAAAGGAATGAATGGAATGCCTGGATGTCACAGACCTTGTTCTGAAGACGAGGTCACTGCTGAATCATTGATGACCCGAGACCGGCCACACAGACATGTCACTACTGCCTCCATTCCAGCCATACACTGTGGTTGGTAAACCCCTGCCTCATCATATCTCACAGGTCAGAGGGTAGAAGGACCAGGAGAATGCTTACCTGTTAAGCTGCACTAAGTCAAAGGAGCAGGTACAGAGAAGTCACCCATGCACTTCTGTCATTTTAGGCTCTGCTGTGTGGAGGCTGCAAGGTGTTTTCTACAATTGGCTGAGGAGAAGGCCAGGCCCGCTCAAAACCAAGGTTTTCCAAATAACTAGTGACATTAATAAGGTTTGACATTGCTTATTAGCAGACAGGTGTCATTTCACCAAATCCTTCTTCTTAGTCTGGAATATTACTGTTTTAAGATTCCCAGAGTCATCTTCTTTTTCCCCATTTTTAAAAGTTGTATTAAAGTATGGGTGATTTACAAGGTTGTGATAATTTCTGCTGTACAACAAAGTGGTTAAGTTATACATATACATATATCCATTCTTTTTCAGCTTCTTTCCCCACGTAGATCAGCACAATATTGAGTAGAGTTCCTTGTGCTGTGCAGTAGGTCCCTGTTGATCATCATTCCATACACCTTAGTGTCCATATGCCAATCCCAAACACCCAGTCCCCACCTGTCCCCTTTGGTAACCATAAGTTTTTCAAATTCATTGAGTCTGTTTCTGTTCTGCAAATAAGTTTATCTGTATCATTTTTATCAGATTCCTCATATAGGTGACATCATATGATGTGTGTTTTTCTCTCTCTGACTTACTTAACTCATGTGATCATCTCTAGGCTAAAGAGAAGGAGGCTTCCTCTTCTCCGGGTTCTTCTCCTCATCCAAAGCTTCTGGCCCAAGATACCCACTGCCGTCACACCTTCATTTCTAGTTTTTGCCTTGGTTGCTCCCCTTGGCCTGCATACAAAAAAGCTTTTGCAATAGCTTTCAGCAAATCAACCAATTAAAAGGCATTTAAGAGTCTGTTTGGACTTGTCAATGTGCTACACTTCGGGCAAATGGAGTTAAATACATTTGGGTGGTGTCCTGATCATCTGAGTTATAGACAACACCATGACAGGCATAAGTGATATTTTCCAAAATAAGGGCAGTGAATCTAATAACCTATTAACATGATCAAATCATTTTCCCTAGAACCATGTTTCTGCCAAGAAGTAATAGAGTCAAAATATTCTATCTCAACCTTCAAAATCATGTAATCTACCTGCCTTGTTATCTAATGCTTGGATTGATTCATGCCTGGTGCAAGGTCACACAGTCTGTGTAGAACAGAGAGGACCCAGGAGTCCTGATTCCCAGTACTGTGCCTTTTCCACTGTGCCATGCATAACATGTTTGAATTTTACCTGAATTAACGAAGAGGAAGTGCTGTTAGCCTAATGGGCAGCTTTGGGAAGTGGTTTTAGATGAAGTGGGCTGACTAGAAACCCCTAACTCCAAGGAGGCATGATGGAGGAGACCGGAGAGGGGGAAGGGAGGAGAAATTACTGTGTGGAGGAGCAGAAAGATGACAAATACTAAGCTTCAAGCTGTCTTGGTTTTAAGTCCCAATACCACCAGTTTGCTTGGTTGGGTGATAATGGGCAGGTTCTTGAAATTCCTCGAAACTTAATTTCCATCAGAACAAATAAAGTAATGAAAGGTATCTAAAATGCCTGGTACCCTGACTGTCACATAAAGAAGCTGAGCAGATGCTGTGCTTCTTTACTGTCTCCTGCTATGATGTAAGTGACCTGCATCTGGGTGGCAGGGAAACAGAGAGGGTACCAAAAGTGATTTGTTCATTCAACAAGAATATTTTTGAGAAACTGATCAGAGGGAAGGAGGTTTTAGGCCCAAAACTTACTGTATTAAATCTATTTCTCTTCACTATTAACTTTTTTTATTGTTTTGCAATTTTCCTGGGATTTGTATTTCTGGGAGTTCTGGGGATTGTCTGCAGATATTTAGCTCTAAGTAGATCCTTACAGGCTTTTAGTTCAATGACTCAGAGTGAATGTTTAAGCAAGAATGCATATGAGGTGTGCTGGCATTGAATGCAATGGAAATATTCAGAATTAAGCTATCTATCTCATCTGCTGGCTAACTTTAAAGGGAAAGAGGGTAGTGGCTGGATCATAGAATCTTTGAGATTCTGAGCAAGGCAATAGGTTTTCTCCACACATACAGAGAAGAATTTTCTTATAACCTCAAGATGTGCAGGGACCATGTGAAGCCTATGACATCCTTAAATAAGAAATGAATCCTAAATTAAGATTGAATCCTTGATGATGGTCTGCATCATAACCTACCTTCTACCTTTATTTATTCATTTCATGTTGGACACTTTCTATTTTGTATTCCTCTTAACTTCGGAGTGTTTTGAAACCCTTCTCTAGTATGTTAGACCCCTAAATGTCCACTTTTAAAAATTCAAAGCGCAAGTCCCCCCCAAAAGAGATAATTGTTTTCAGTTTTCCTTTTTGGTGATCGCATTCCTTTCCTGCATAGGTAAATATTGAATGGGAGGGGATAATAGATAAAGGATCATGTCATAGGAATCATATTGCACAATAGGTCTATTTCAAGGCATTTCTAATGTGAAGAAAATCGGAATTTCAAAACCAAATGTGCTGTGCATTTTCTGATAAGTGAGGCATACAGATGTTTTCCAACAAGCCTTGCTCATATTTCATTGTTAGTTTTAATGTTATTCAAGGCAAGCACTGAGATCCTTGAATTAATGTACAGATCTCATAATAATGTGAGTGCAAAATGCCATTACCATTGATGTTGTAGCAGAATTTGCCATAAAAATGGGGAGAGCCAAAATGAAAGAGATAATTCGCAAGCTGACGCCTCTGATGCAAAATTATCTTCTCATTACAATGGTATGTCCATTGCAAAAAAAAAGAAAAAATTACTCACCGCATTAATTCCATATCAAAATGGAACATTTGGGGTATTCCATATGCCCTTTGTACAGCTGGGTGGATTACCACTATTGATTGTTCACTAAGCTTCCAGAATGTTTATTTTAGTCCTAAGCTAAATTTTGCTTGTATTTTCTGACCAGATTTTGAAACTCTGTTAAGATCCACATAGCAGTGTTCATTTGTGACTCCTCAAAGCAGTTTTCTGGTATATCTTAGTCCTTACCCTAGTTAAGTGGAGCCGTTAAACCCATTCCACCAGTGGCTATGACCTATTTCTAAAGAATATTTACTGTGTCTATTCATCCACCCCAGAAAATTCCCTTGTTCCCTTTCCCAGTCCATTACCCATAACCTCCAGCCCCAGGCCACTGCTGATCTGTTTTCTGTCACTATGGATTAGTTTTGCCTTTTTAAGAGTTTAATATGAGTGGAACCATATGATGTATACACTTTTGTGTCTGGCTTATTTTATTTAGCCTGTGTTTGATATTCATCCGTGTAGTTTTTTGTATCAGAAGCTCTTCAATGAGGACATGATTTTTTTTTTTATTTGTGATGAGATGTGTCCTAAGTACTTCCTCAAACATTTGTGGGAATGTTTAGTAAGTTGATGACCAGCTTTTTGGTAGTAGATGTATTGGGTGTCAGTTAATAGTTAAAAATGTTCCCAGGACTTGTGCAGTGTTGCCAAAAGGGAAGCTACGTATATATCTTGAGCTAGATTCTAAGGAAAATAGATAAGTACATGAAAAAGCTAGAACAAGAATTTTGGAGTTAAATACATCCAGATTTAAATTCAGTCTTTACTATTCATTAATATTATGACCTCGGGCAAGTAATTTCATCACTAAAGTTCTGAAATCTCCTCTATGAAAGAACAAAAACCCAATATTTACTTCTTGGTTATAATGTGTGTATGTTTTAAAGTGAGTTACCCTATGTAAAGCATGTAGTACAATGCATTAAACTGCACATAATAGCTATTTAATTATATCACTTCTGTATTATTTTTTGCCCCATTGTTTTACACATCCTTGCTTCTCTCACAGTGTTTAATGCACTTTGGGGGACTAATAACTTTCCATTGGCTTTCACTCTCAAGAGTTTTGATAATTACCTTCAGCCTCTTTGGATACACTTGTTTATTGTTACTGTATAAATATGGCCCATTTTCTACTTTTGAAATAGGAAACCAACTGTACTGGCATGGCATGAAAATTTGCAGAGTTTATACACGATCATAAAATACTACCTAAAGCATTCCATAGAATACAAAAGTGGATGAAGGCTGTGTGTAGAAGCATGTACAATCTGTCAGAGGGGAACAGTTAAGCCACCATTATTCTTCTTTTGTTAGAAATTGTAATGATCATTCTAGAAGCCAATCCAATTCTGCCACTTTCTGAGTGTTACAATGTGTGACTTTAGACAAGTCACTTAAATGCTTTAGGTCTTAGCAGGCAAAATAAGAGCTTTTTCAAGGAGCCAGGAGTCCTTTCTATTCTATTTGGGTTTGTGCTGAGAAAAGGGGATCCTGTCAGGGGTCCAGGTAGGGAAGAAACTCACTGAATGCTGAGTCAGCATAAAATAATATAAGAAAGTGGAGTTGTCCTCTGCACACCTAGGTTTGAATCACTTTTCTGAAACTATCTCTAAATGCGTTATATTAATTTAAATGCTTATGACTAGAAAGTAATGTCTTTCCTTCAGCAGAAAAGAAATTTTGAAAATCTTTTGAAAATTTTGAAAGCTAATATATTCAACATTTGGAAAATGTTATTGGGAAAAGATTCCATTCATAATATTAATAAAAAATATGAACTACCTAGCAATAAACCTAGTAAGAGGTATGTAAGATCTAAATGACCAAAACAGAAAATTTTAATAAGAACTCAAGAGATGAATAAGTGGAAATATACTGTATATCCATGAGATGAGGAAAGTCAGTGTTACAGAAATATTCATTCTTCCAGAGCCAATATAAAATTAAATGCATTTTCAATCAAAATTCAACAGAATTTTTTATGAGACTTGTCAAGCTGATTATAAAATATATTTGGGGAGTTAAAAATGTTCTCTCTTGTCTATGGACAAGACAGCTTTAAAAATAAAGAACTGCACAGAAGTATGGGATGGAAGAATTTTCCTATAATTCTTTAAAACAAGCTTGAAACTTGTAATTTGAAAAGGATAAGTTTGAACCAGGAAGAGAGGAATCGATTGGTTGAAAGTCCAAAAACAGATCTATTTTTACATATGAATTTATTTTATGAGGAAAGTGGCAGTGGAGAATAATGAACTATGCATAAATGGTCAGGGGACATTTGGCAATACATTTGAAAATCACCATCATCATCATCAGAGCCCTACCTTGTCTTAAAGAAATATACATTTTATCCAGATTGGAGTTCCCAGTGTGGCTCAGTGTTAAGGACCTGACATTGTCTCTGTGAGCGTACAGGTTCATTCCCTATTCTGGCTCATGGGGTTATGGATCCAGCATTGCTGCAAGCTGAGGCATAGGCCACACATGCATCTAAGATCTGGTATTTCCATGGCTGTTGTATAGGCTGCAGCTGCAGCACTGATTCGACTCCTGGCCCCAAACTTCCATATACCACAGGTGTGGCCATAAAAATAAATAAATAAATAAATTTTACACAGATTAATGTCTTAAGTGCACAAACAATATATGCTTAAGAAAGTACAGAGGCTATTATTTTTTATCTTAATGTATTAGACACTTTCTCAAATAAGGCATAATACCAAGATATCATAAAGAAAAGGACTATTAAATTTGGTCTACTTCAACATTTCTGATTTTTTGTGGACCAAGTATACCATAAACATAAGTAAGGATAAGTATCAGACTTGGAGAAAGCACTTTAACATCTGTAACAGTAATGGGATATAATCTAAAGAATATAAATCATTCCTGTGAATTAGAGCTATGAAATTGTTATGAGTAAGGAAAAAATGGAGAGGGGAGACAAAGAGTGGAAATAGGCAATTAACAGGATAGGAAACACAAATAGGTGATAAATTTATGAAAAGATGCCCACCTCACTACTAATCAGAAATTAAAATCCAAGATACCTATTTTTCACCAACACATTCTGGAATAAACAAAATTGTGGTGGTATTAAGTGCTGTCAAAGGTAGAGAGACTTTGCTACATGCAGAATAGTGTTATTTCAGGGAACAGATGTGATAGCCGTTCTGTAATGCATGTAAAGAAGTGTTTAAAAACACGTATAAAAATGTTTGTAAGAGTGCTATTGCTTGCTCCATTGAGAACAGTGTGATTCCACTGATTGGATAGGATGGCCATTTTGTAATGCATAGAGAAAAGTGTTTAAAAAATGGTAGAGAAAAATAATTTCGTGCACTGTTGTTGAAAATACAAGCCTCATAATTGGTTAGATTGTAAATAAGTATACTAATTCTTATGTGGCAATTTAGTAGTAAAAACATCTACCCTTTGGCTAACCAGAAACCCTCACTCATGTGGGTTTCTGGTGGTGGTGACATGTAAAATGTCATACAGTGTTTTCAATAGCAAATTAGTAGAAACAAACTAAATGCCTACCAAAAAAAAATGTACTATCCCAATGATATTACCCAATAGTTTAAGATGATCAAGTTAACTATATTTACTCAACTAGAAATATCTCTAAAGTATGTTAAGTAAAAAAAAATGAATTTGTAAAACTACAAATAACATCATAATGTTTATATGAAATGCATACATAAAAATGTATACATATATGGAACATAGTCTGGAAAAATACATGCCCTACTGATAACAGAGGCTACCTTGAAGAAATGGAATAGGATGAGGGATGGTCAAGTGACACTTTATATTTCTTATAGAGTTTAAATTCTTGAGTGGGAAATTATTCATATATTACTTACAGAGTTGAAATGCATTCTTTAAAATCAAAGTAAATTAAGATAATATCAATGGTAGGAGAAAATTACAAAGTTTGAAAATGATTTATAGACTTAGACTTGCAGTATATACAGGCAAGTACACATAGACATTTATAACAATAGACTTCTGAGAACATGTAATATATGTGTTTTGTATGAACTCTTGAAGCAGAAAGCTCATATTGCAAGGGAAATTATTAGTCTGGATTTTAAAATGCCAAGCTATATTCAGTAAAACCTTGCAGTGGGAAGTAGTAGGGACGGAGAAGAGTAAAAGTGTCCCAGAGATCTCATGGAAGGGGAGAGTAGGAAGAGAAAAGGGGAGTGAAAGTCTTTAGGACTTAATTTACAAGGTCAGGGAAATGCAAAGTTAGAAGAAACGTCCTGTCTCAGTGGGGAAAATAGCTGGTATCATGTTTTCTTAATATGCGAGAGGTCTGTGTATTATTTAGGGCAAAAGAACACTAGAACTTTTAAGGTAACAAAGGGAAGAATAAGAAACTATAGCACCTTAAACCAATAAAAATATTGAATCAGTAAGCGATGAAAGAACAAAATGAGAAATCTAAAGTAAGACAAAAGGGGTAAAATTAAGTATATCAACACTGCAATGTATACAGATGGGAAGGGAAATAGGATCAGGCAGTGGTCAAAAGCCCAGTCTGAGTTTATCAGATTGAATTAGGTAATAACACCTCATAGTAAACTGTTTATTAAAAAACAAACTTATAATGGGAAAAATAAATGAATGGATAATACTTGAACAATGCAGAGATGAAGAAAAAATAGGTATGGAGAAATTAGAATAGATAAAGTGAAATTTAAGGGCAAAAGATTTAAAGAGATCAGAGGGAAATTAAAGTCATGAATAAAAATTTAATATTAACAAAGTTATATGCAACAAATAACAGCAGTTATACAGCAAAAACTTGAATGCAAGGAAAACATAAATAAGTGACTTCAGAGCACAAAGAGATGGGTTCTTTCAGAAATGGGCAGTTTTGATAGACAAATAATAGGTAGGACATAAAGAAACAATGAATTATCTTGATGTAATAGCTATATACAAAACTTTACATCATTTCAATAAGGAATATCCGTTATTTTCATGTGTCTATGGAGCATTTGGAAAAATCAGTTATGCCTTAGCCATAGAGAAAACCTTAATGAAATAAAAGAGTATGGATTTTACAGGCCAATTCTCTGATAATAATCTAATAAAATTACAAATAAATAATAAAAATGTGATAAAACATATTGCTACTTGGATATTATAACATATCCTAGACAATCCTTGGATCAAAGAGGATAGCAAAGGTGGTATTAGAAACCATCTATGAAGCTGTATAAAGAAATATATTTTGTGGGGAGTTCCCGTCGTGGCGCAGTGGTTAAAGAATCCGACTAGGAACCATGAGGTTGCAGGTTTGGTCCCTGCCCTTGCTCAGTGGGTTAAGGATCCGGCGTTGCCATGAGCTGTGGTGTAGGTTGCAGACGCGGCTCAGATCCCGCGTTGCTGTGGCTCTGGCGTAGGCCGGTGGCTATGGCTCCGATTCGACCCCTAGCCTGGGAACCTCCATATGCCGCAGGGGCGGCCCAAGAAATAGCAAAAAGACAAAAAAAAAAAAAAGAAATATATTTTGTAATAAAGTCTATGAAACATTGCAAAAGCAAACATTCTATAGAAAAAAATAGAGATTGGGTAACATTAAATGTCTTTAGTATTAGAAAATAAAGATAAATAGTAAAGAGACTTCATCTTCATTTTAAGAAATTACAAAAGGACAACAAAATAAAACAAAGAAAATTACCAAGAGAAAATAACTAACAAGAGAAGCCGAAGTTAACAAATAGAAGGTTTGTATATGTGTATATTAGTGTGTGAATATTTCCAAAATAATTTTTAATTACAGTAAAACAGTTAAACTTTTCATTTGACCAAATGAAAAAAGAGAAGAGCTGAACTATATTTGAATAAGAAAAAACATAGTCACAGGTATAACAGAGAATAAAAGTTTATAAGAAAATAATCATCAAGCCTGCAGCAACGAATTTGAAATAAATTACTGTCTAGAAAAATATAAACTGGAAAAGTGAAGAGTATAGAAGAAATTGGAAAGATAATTAAAGATCTACTATTGACAAAGTTCCCAAGAACAGATGGGCTTATAGCTGAGCTTTATCTAACCTTTAAAAAAGCATGTAATACCAACATTATCCAAATCACTTCAGAGTACATGTAAGATGAAATCATCACTTTAATACCAAAATCAGATAAAAAGAGTACACATATGGAAATTATAGACAAAATTTGTAAATTTAAACGCATACATTTAAAAGAAAATATTAAGAAACATACTCAAGAAATGTCTTTTACAATACGCTATAATAAAATGAGGTGATTCCAGAAATGCCAAGGTGGTTCAACATCAGAAAATATGTCAACATAGGGAAGTTCCCGTCATGGTTCCATGGTTGGCAAACCCAACTAGCATCCATGAAGACATGGGTTTGATTCCTGGCCTCACTTAGTGAGTTAAGGATCATGCATTGCCCTGAGCTGTGGGGTAGGTCGCAGACATGGCTCAGATCCCGAAGTGCTGTGGCTGTGGCATAGGCCAGCAGCCTCCGATTGGACCCCTAGCCTGGGAACCTCCATATGCAGGGGATGAGGTCCTAAAAAAACAAAAAGACCAAAAAAGAAAATATGTCAACATAATGTAGAATAATCACTTCAACAAATTAAAGTGGAAAAACCTTATGACGAAGATAAAATATACTGAAAATGTACTTGAAAACCTCATTACCCAATCCCAATAAAAATTCTAAATAAAATGGAGTAGAGGAAATAAATTAAATAGAATAGAACATATAACAATCTCTTTTTTTGTCTTTTTGTCTTTTTAAGGCTGCACTGTGGCATATGGAGGTTCTCAGGCTAGGGGCTCAATTAGAGCTGTAGCCGCTGGCCTACACCACGGCCACAGCAAGGCTGCATCTGAGCCACATCTGCGACCTACACCGCAGGTCACAGCAACGCTGAATCCGTAACCCACTGAGCAAGGCCAGGGATCGAACCTGCATCCCCAATGATCCTGGTCAAGTTTGTTAACCAGTGACCCACAATGAGAACTCCCAATTTTTAAAGCATATGTATGTATTCTGACAAACCACAAAAAAGAAAAAAAAAACATTTGAATTAAAATCTAGAAATAAACAATAATGCTAATATCACCATTATTAACCTGTATTGTATTAGAGGTTCCAGTGAATTTCAGAAAGACATGAAAATGAAATGTCAGGTATAAATTTTGGAAAAGTAGAATTACAACTGTCTCTTTTACTCATTTTGTAGCTCCAACTTAGAAATCATCTCTAATTTTTGAAAAACTAGTGTAAAATAGTAAACTTGTTCAACTGAAGGTAAATATAATAAAAATTAATAGCTTTTATCTATTCTTGCAGTAAAGCATCTGGAAGTGAAAACAGGAAATGAATCCCTTTCATAGTCAGGACTAAAACCATAATATAGTCAGGAATAAATTTTAAAAGAAATGTACTGAACTGTGTGATAAAATGTACCCCTCCCAAAAAAAAAAAAAATCCCTGAAAATTAATTAATTTTTTCAATTCAGTTTTGGAGAAATAAATGCCTGGAAAGAGAAAATTTAAGAAAAATGTAAAAAGAAAATTCTGGAGAATTTATTTTACCAGTTATCAGAACATCGTGTAAAAGTACTGTATTTAAAATCAATATGATATTGTCATAGAAATAGACAACAGAGCAGGGGAACAAAGTATAAAATTTAAGAATAGATCTTAGTAAATATGAAAATCTAACATGATAAATTCAACATCTCAATTCTACAGAAAAGGAGTGGATTACTTAAAAGATTATGCTGATATTGCTAGCTAGCTATCTGGTTAAAAAGTATATAGAAAAAAGGTATAACTGGTTATCTTTTCTTACACATCAAAATTCAAGATATATTAAAGATTGAAATTTAAAGAAAATGATATATATTACAAAATAATATGGGATACTACATATATAATCAAGTAAGGAAAACCCAGAAACTATAAAAAAATAACATATTTGATTCTATAAATTTTTTTTGGGGGGGGGTCTTTTCTAGGGCCACATCCACAGTATATGGAGGTTCCCAGGCTGGGGGTCTAACCAGAGCTGTAGTCGCTGGCCTATGCCAGAGCCACAGCAATGTGGGATCCGAGCCCCATCTGCAACCCACACCACAGCTCACAGCCACTCTGGATCCTTAACCCCCCGAGCAAGGCCAGGGATTGAACATGCAACCTCATGGTTTCTAGTCGGCTTTGTCAACCACTGAGCCACAATGGGAACTCAAATTCTATGAAGATTTTTTATGTGGTTAAAGTACCATTAATAAAATCAAAACCACTCTGAGGTACCACCTTACACCAGCCAAAATGGCCATCACCCAAAGTCTATAAACAATAAGTGCTAGAGAGGGTGTGGAGAAAAAGGAACCCTAGTACACTGTTGGTGGGATTGTAAATTGGTGCAACCACTGTGGAGATTCCTCAGAAAACTAAACATAGAACTACCATTTGATCCAGCAATCTCACTCCTGGGCATCTATCCAGAGAAAACCGTGACTCGAAAAGACACCCAATGTTCATTGCAGCACTATTTACAATAGCCAAAATATGGAAACAACCTAAATGTCCATCGACAGAGGACTGGATCAAGAAGATGTGGTATGTATACACAACGGAATATTACTCAGCCATTAAAAAGAATGAAATACCAGCATTTTTAGCAACATGGATGGACCTAGAAACTATCATGCCAAGTGAAGTCAGCCATACAATGAGACACCAACATCAAATGCTTTCACTGATATGTGGAATCTGAAAAAAGGACAGATGGAACTTCTTTGCAGAACAGATGCTGACTCACAGACATTGAAAAACTTATGGTCTCCTGAGGGGGGTGGGGGGATGTGCTTGGGCTGTGGGATGGGAATCCTGTGAAATTAGATTGTTATGACCATTATACAACTACAGATGTGATAAATTCATTTGAGTAATAAAAAAAAAGTACCATTAATAAAGTCGGTAGACAAACATCATTAGATTTGGGGGGAAATGTCTGCAATGTAGAAGATAAATATCTATAATATACAAAGAGCTTTTATAAATTGAAAGGAAGGGGACATATAAGATATTTGAAATTGAACCAAACAGTTGATTGAAGTGCAATTCCTAATGGTCAACAAACATTTCAAAAGATGCTTAAACTCAGTACTAAGGGAAATGAAAATTTAAGTAACAATTAGATATCTTTAATCCAATTATATTAGAGCAATCGCAGAAGGAAACAATAATTTTTACTGTTATGGACACCATGGAGAGGGTACTTTCATGTATGTGCATCGTTAGACTTTTTGGAAAGCTAGCAAGCACTATCTACTAAAATTGAAAATACTTTTTTTTTAGCCAGCAATCCTAATCCCAAGACTGTGACATAGAAATAAGGTATTAGTCCACAAGAGATGAGGAAACAAAACAGATGAGAGATTTCTATGAGTTTAGTGGAAGGAAAGCAAATGGAATAATAAGAACTGAATTAATGAAGTGAAAGAAGCAACTGCCTAAGTATTGGTGTTGGGCAAATAGCAAGGAAAAGCAACTCTCCCTGCAGAGCCCTTTAGGGATACCTCTGGGAGATGCTCAGGTGCCAGATAGAGAAGGGTTGGAAGTCTGTGTAGAGTATCTAGATCCCCAGATTTGCTTCCACCATCCCCACTCTTACCCATATAGGATGAAATAAAAGAAATTGAGCCTGAAAGGTCCATACTCAGAGGTACCAGAATAGCTAAAGGCCCCATCCCCCACCTCCACTTCTGTCTAGATGCCAAAATACCAGCATGCAGATGTGTACTGTCCTGCTGCAGCCCAGGAGGGAGGTTGGAGGATTCATCTCAGTAACTGAACAGCCTCCAGCTCCTGACATTTGGGAGAATTCCCCAATAGGAAGGTCAGCTCATCACCCTCTCAATGAAGCCCAACCAGGAAGAAGCTCTGCCTGTGCACAGAGGCATGTAATCAGCTGTTAGAAATGCATTTTCATACATGAATGAACAGTCAAGGATAAACAAATATTTGAGGTTATATTCAAGAATGAAAAACATCAGTACAAACAAGGGGGAAAGGGACCCAGAGGTCATGGCAATAACTTAGGGAACATTTAAAAGAGAAAATGCTATATCTATTAATATAGAAATTGTTACTATGAAAAGAGATCAGAGAAATTTAAGAATGCTTGGATATTAAACCATGGTTAGCAAGTTAAAAGATTCTGTAAGAGGTTGGAAGGTTAAGAAAAAGCTAAGAGATGAAAAATTAGAGGCCGAAATAAGGAAATTAGAGGATCAATGCAAGAGAAGAATAATAGAGATACCAGAAAGAAACCAGAGAGAAAATAGAAGGCAGTTATAAAATGAATAAGGTACTTCCCAAGCAAGGAAGACACAAGCCTGCAGACTGAAAGGGCTGTGAGTTAGGAAACACCTATATCAAATGTATCATGAAATTTCAGAACACTTAAAGAGAAGAGAAGTTCCTTGAGGACAGAGCTGACCAAGGAATAAGGGAGCAGTTACAGATAACAAAATAGGAATTACAAGCTGAATGGCATCTCATTTCTAAATAGCATCACCATTGAGCTAACAGTAGAATGTTGTTCAACCTGCTACAACCAACAAAATATTAATCAAGCATAGGGATAATCTAAAGATATCTTCCAGCTTATAAGAACTCAAAGAAACAAAAGAATAGTGTGTGTCCCTTTTCTCATTTAGCGTAATGCCTTCAAGGTCCATCCAAGTTTCACAAATGGCAGGATTTTCTTCTTTTTATGGCTGCAGATATCCACTGTGCTCATGTGTGTGTGGATGGATGGATGGATGGATGGATGGATGGATAGATGGATAGATAGATAGATGATAGATAAATAGGTAGATAGATAGGGATAGAGATATATAGGTATATTGATATATATCAAATTTTCTGTATCTGTTCTTCCATTGATACTTACATTGTTTCCATGTCTTAGCTATTATAAATAATGCTACAATGAACATGAGGATGCATATATTTCTTTGAGACAATGATTTAATTTCCCTGAAATATACACCCAAAAGTAGAGTTGCTGAATCGTACGGTAGCTCTATTTTTTTTTTTTTTTGGTCTTTTGTCCTTTTAGGGCCTCACCCGCAGCATATGGAGGTTCCCAGGGTAGGGGTCTAATCAGAGCCACAGTAATGCCAGATCCAAGCCGCATCTGCGACCTACACCACAGCTCACGGCAATGTGGATCCTTAATCTACTGAGCAAGGCCAGGGATCGAACCGGCAACCTCATGGTTCCTAGTCAGATTCGTTTCCACTGCGCCACGACAGGAACTCCAGTAGCTCTATTTTTAATTTTTTGAGGAACCCCTGTATTTTCTCCCATAGTGGCTGTATTGATTTACATTCCTGCCAGTAGTGCACAGAGGTTCCCTTTTCTCCATATATTTGCCAATGCTTCTATTTCTTGTCTTTTTGAGAATGCCAGTCTAACAAGTGTGCAATGATATTTCACTGTGATTTTGATTTGCATTTCCATGATGATTAATGATGTAGAGTATCTTTTCAGGTGCCCATTAGCCATCTGTACATATTCTTGGTAAAAATGTTTATTAAATTCCCCTGCCCATTTTTAATCAGATTCTTTGGTTTTATGCTATTGAGTTGTATGAGTTCTTTATATATTTTGAATATTAACCCTTTATGATATATATGATCTGCAAATATTTTCTCCCATTCAGTAGATTTTCCTTTCAGTTAGTTGAAAGTTTCATTTGCTGTGTGTATATTTTATGAATAGTGTCTGATATGCAGTGAGCACTTTGTAAGCTATAATTGTGATTATTCCAAAAACTGGAGGAAAATATAAGGAGGGGATGTGGTAATGCAATATAGGCCCAAGAGGTAGAAAGAGATGGGATAAAAGACACCCCTTCTTTTGTTTTAATCATAAACCATTTAGTAATATTTGATTTTAAACTTTTATACATTTTACTTGAGCAAAATAAAATTAATTGACATGAATTTAACTGGAAGTTAAAGATTAGAAGGAAAACTATGAGAACAGGGCTATGCTATGATGAATGTAATGATTTGAATGAAAATTGGAACAAAGAAATTAATCAATCCATTAAAAGCAGGGAGGTGAAAAAAAATCAACACAGACTTCCCCAACAAAGAAAGAAATTTGAATAAGCCTCAAGTAGGGGAAAAAGTAAAAATGCAAGTGAATGACATTAGAAATTAGAAAATGGTTTGAACTACAGATAAAGAGAGCTTTACACCAAAAAATTGAATGCATAATGTTCTGAGGAAGATAAAAGAGGCAAATCATCTCAGAAGAAGGTAGGAAACATGAGCTGACCCACTAGAGAGGAGAGGAGAAGCTGAAAGGGCAAAGATAACCCTGTAAACAAAGCAGCAGTTTTACAAGAATGTAGCTCCATGGGTTTGACACAGATAATTTGTGTCATTACTTAAACCATTTCAGACCAAACTTTGTATCCTAACTCATCTCATAAGGCCAGGCAAACCCACATACTTACATTGAATGAGAAAAGCCCACACAATCCCAAAGTCTCTCACTTATGAGACACATGTGGAAAAGAATGTAAATAATTCCATACATGGGCAAGTAACACCCAGGCCTTTCATTCCAAGTTGGTGCTTTCCTATGAAACTGTTGAGACTGTCACCAAAACAAGGTCAGCCTGACTACAGCCACCCACACATGTAGCTTCAGGGCCTCCCCAGTGTTCCCTGCTCCGTGGTCTGGGATGTAAAAGATGTAAGGCCTTCTCATGAAGTCCACAGTGAAGTTTGACCTGTGTTAAGAAGCACGACACACAACAGCCTTTATCTGGCGTTCAGATCTATTTTGCTGCTATGACTACCTAAGTTCTCTTTCTTTACTTCTCCTTTTGCCATTTTTCTCAAATGGCACTTACAGTGATGTATGATGGCAAGAATCACATCCTTGGAAAGGCATATTTATACCCTAGTGAATACATAGGTAAAATATGTGCATTTCTATGTCTATGGAAGTGGAGAATAAAGAGTAAACAAGTCCCTCCACTTAGTCAACAAAACTTTGTCAAGCGTTCCAAAAGTTTTAAAAAAAATAATGAACTAAAGCAAAAGGAAGCAAAATGTCTTGATGTTTTGCTCCCTTAAACTATCACCATGAAAATCTTCAGAGAATTTCATGTCATTTTTCTCTTTTGTTCTTGTCAAATTCTGCGGATCCCCTGTTTACAATATTTTTAAGCTCTTTTCACACATACAAAATTTTTCTTTCCAATTTAAACCCTTGTAAGTAAAAGGACTACTCTCTTCTGTGGAGCCCAAAACAGTTCTGGAAAGAAGAGAGAACTGTTGAGATAGGGTGTCTTGAGTACACTCAGCCCTAAAGAAAGCTTCGTAATTTTTGTTTGTCTCTTTTTTCTTTTTAGGTTTTTAAAATTTTTTTAAATAAAATATGGCTGATTTATAATGTTTTCTCAATTTCTGATGTTCAGCAAAGTGACCCAGTGATACATATACATATTCTTTTTCTCATACTATCTTCCATCATGTTCTATCACAAGAGATTGGATATAGTTCCCTGTGCTGTACAGTAAGACCTCATTGCTAATCCATCCTAAATGTAATGGTTTATATCTACTAACCCCAAACTCCCAGTCCATCCCACTCCCTACACCCTTCCCCTTGGCAACCACAGGTCTGTTCTCTATGTCCATGAGTCTGTCTCTATTCTGTAGATAGGTTCATCTGTGCTACATTTTAGATTCCACATGTAAGTGATATCTTATGGTATTTATCTTTGACTTACTTCACTTAGTTTGAGAATCTCTAGTTGCATCCATTTTGCTGCAAATAGCATTATTTCATTATTTTCATGGCTGAGTAGTACTCCATTGTGTATATGTATCACGACTTCTTAATCCATTCATATGTCGATGGACATTTAGGTTGTTTCCATGTCTTGGCTATTCAAGTAGAAATAGAAAGGCTTGTAACATTGATGCACAAGGGAAGAATTGGGTGTAGTGTTCCCAGCCCCCAGCTGGTGAGCCCTCTCCTCCTTCCTTCAGTTCAGTCCTTATAAAAGTCAGCATATAGTTCTAAGAAAATCAATGCTGTATTAAAAGTTATAACAAGTTATTACCAAACAAAGTTTATTCCAATAGTAATAAGACCTAATTTAATAACTCCATTTATATAATCCTATATATGTTAAAAAAATAAAAATAAATTTCATGTAATCATCTCAATGGCTGCCAGAAATTACACTTCATTACCTAGCAAAAAAGAAAATCAACATAGCAAACTAGAAGATACTTATTAATAGCTCTATTGGAATCCAACAGCAAGTATCATGTTTTCAGTGTTGAAACATTAAAGCATTTATATTAAAATTATAGGAAATACATGAGTTCCCATCATGGCACAGCAGAAATGAATCCAACTAGGAACCATGAGGTTGCAGGTTTAATCCCTGGCCTCACTGAGTGGGTTAAGGATCTAGCGTTGCCATCACCATCGCTGTGAGCTGTGGTGTAGGTCGCAGACGCAGCTCAGATCTGATGTTGCTGTGGCTCTGTCATAGGCCCGCAGCTATAGCTCCAATTGGACCCCTAGCCTAGAAACCTCCATATGCTGCTGGTGCCACCCTAAAAGGACAAAAGATTTTAAAAAATTAAAGGAAATACAAGTGTGTTTCTGTCTCTTTTTCTTTTTTTTCCACTGTACAGCATGGGAACCCAGTTACACATACATGTATACATAATTTTTTCTCCCATTGTCGTACAGCGTTGTAAGTATCTAGACATAGTTCTCAGTGCTGCACAGCAGGATCTCATTGTTAATCCATTCCAAAAGCAATAGTTTGTATCCTACCCCAAGCTCCCAATCCCTCCCCCTCCCTCCCCCTCCCCCCAAGTCCATGATTTTCTTTTCTGTGGAAATGTTCATTTGTGCTCTATATTGGATAACAGATATGAGTGATATCATCTGGTATTTGTCTTTCTCTTTCTGGCATACTTCACTCAGTATGAGAGTCTCTAGTTCCATCCATGTTGCTGCAAATAGCATTATTTTGTTATTTTTATGGCTAAGTAGTATTCCATTGTGTATATATACCACATCTTCCTAATCCAGTCATCTGTTGATGGACATTTAGGTTGTTTCCATGTCTTGGCTATTGCAAATAGAGCTGCAAGGAACATGTGGGTGCATGTGTCTTTTTTAAGGAAAGTTTTGTCTGGATATATGCCCAAGAGTGGGATCACTGGGTCATGTAGTAGTTCTATGTATAGATTTCTAAGGTACCTCCATACTGTTCTCCAGAGTGGTTGTACCAGCTTACATTCCCACCAACAGTGCAGGAGGGTTCCCTTTTCTCCACACCCCCTCCAGCATTTGTTATTTGTGGACTTATTAATGATGGCCATTCTGGCTGGTATGAGGTAATATCTCATGGTAGTTTTGATTTGCATTTCTCAGTGATTTTTTTCATGTGCTTATTGGCTATCTGTATATCTTCCTTGGAGAAATGTCTATTCAGGTCTTTTGCCCACTTTTCTATTACTATTTAATATTTGCTGTCCAGTCCAATAAGAAAAGTAAAGAAATAAGTAAATAAGTGGCATGTATTGGGGAAAAGCATATAGCTATGATTATTTCTGAGTTCCCAAACCCCAGCTGGTGAGCCCTCTCATATTTCTGAGTAATATGAACAATGAAGTCTAAATATATTACTAGAAAAACTTTACAAGAAATTAAGAAAATTCTCTAATGCGTGATATGAAAGTACAAAAAAACTACACCATCTCTACATACCAATAATGACTAATTAGAAAATTAATGAGAGAAATACTTTAATAATAAAGATAATAAAAAACATTACATATTTATAAATAAGCCAGTTTGAGAGCTCTATAAATCATATAGAGACAAACTACAAAATTAGATTGGACAGTAAGAGATATATAATGTGGAAGGACGCAATGCCCATGGAAGACTCAGCAATGTAAAGACAGTATCAACTTAAAACACACACACACAAGGTAAAAGCTGTGAGTCAAGTTTATTCAGTGTCTTACTGAGGACTATAGCCTTGGAGCCAGGCTCTCAGAGAGCTATGTGAAACTGTTCTGAAGAGGTAAGGGAAGGAGTAAGCCAGTGTGTATGTGATTTGGGGGAAGGAGTACATGCAACCAAGCATTACACCTTGGTAGAAGTTTGCCAGTAGTCACAAGGGACAGAAATCCTCTTGGTGTCAGTGCCTTTCTAAGTGTGGGTAGATACAAGAATCTAGAATTCATAAAAATTTCTTCCCAAAATATCTATCTGATGTCCTATTCTACCAGTTTTCCCAGAAAATTATACGACATTCCTGATTTCCACTCTCAGTTCCTTTCAGGGTATGTTGAAGGTCAGTGGCAGCAATGTTAGTAAGTTATTCTTTGTAGAACCAGAGAGCTAGTAACATCCTTCAGTTGTCAATAACAATGTTAATTCCCCAAATTGATAGCAATTAAATTGAATCCCATTAGGTTACGGTAGGGGCTTTGACAAGAACTGGAAAAAAAAAAAACTTTTTGAAAAAGTATGAAAGGGGACTTGCCTACCAAATCTCAAAAGAAATTATAAGGCAGTACGGTACTGGCTTTAAAGAGATGAACTAACTAACCAACCAACTAAATAAATAACAGTTTTAGAAATAATGTTTAAATGGGAGTTTTGTTAATGATAGAGATATTTTAAGTCAATTGAGAAAGTAATAGACATTTATCATGCATTTCCAAAAATTTAGTTTGCAGTTCTAATTCATAGCACAAGCAAAAATACATTTCAAATAAATTAAAGCAGTAAATATAAAAATATATAGTGGAATGGTATCATAATCTTTTGATATGTAAGCTATTAATATGCAAGACATAAAACCCAGAAGCCATAAATGACTGATACCTAAATGCAAAACCAGACCAACCAAAAAACAAACAAAAACTCTATCACAGAAGACAACACTAAGAAACGAACATCAGGGAGGAAAAAAAATCCCAATATTAACATCTATATTATAGAAAGAGCCCCTCCAGGAGTTCCCACTGCAACACAGTAGGATTGATGGTATCTCTGCAGCTCCAGGACACAGGTTCAATCCCCAACCCGGCACAGTGGGTTAAGGATCTGGCTTTACCGCAGCAGCATAGGTCACAACTGCAACTTGGATCTGATCCCTAGCCCGGGAACTTTGTATGTCTCAGGGTAGCCAAAAAATAAAAAATAAAATAAATAAAAGAAAGATCCCCTCTGAAAATAAGGACAAATAACCCAATAGAAAAATGATCCAAATCTTTGTTGAAGCAAAGATTCTTATGAAATTTTTTTTCACAGGAAAAACAATTTTAATATCCAATAAACAGTCAAGTGCATTAGTAACCAGTGAAATGAATGAACAGCAATCAAAAATGAAAAAAGCAATCGGAAACATGGATTGATAAAAATTTTAAAAATTGACATCCAGCATTTGGCATGTGATGCATGAATGTTGTTGAGTATGGGTTAGGACTTTTTTTTTTAGAAGGCCATTTAGTTGTTTATAATAAAAACCTAAGTGTGTGTATTCTCAGCCTCAGAAATACCTTTCTTGATATCTTGTATAGAAATGCTTGCACCTATGCACATATAGATTTGTTAGGATGTTTATTGTCCAGAAGAACAGTGACTTGGAAATAACCAAAATAGCCCTTACTGGAAAAAAGATTCAATAAAGAATGGTTCTTCCAGGTGATGAAAAACCATGCAGTGAGAAAAATATTCAGATTTTTCTACATCTACTGGCCAAAAAGAGTGTCAAAATATTGTTATATGTAGGAAAGCAAATTGTACAACAGTATGCATAGTACTATGTCATCCATTTATGTTTTGGAAAAACATGTGTGTTAGTATATTTTTTTAAATGTAGATTTTATTATTACTCAGGGGTTTTTTTTTTTTGTTTTTATCTTTTTAGGGCCACACCCATGGTATATGGAGGTTACCAGAGTAGGGGTAGAATCAGAGCTGTAGCCCACAGGCCTACACCACAGCTCATAGCAATGCCAGATCCTTAACCCACTGAGCAAGTCCAGGGATCAAACTTGTGTCCTCATGGATGCTAGTCAGATTCATTTCCACTGAGCCACAACAGGAATTCCTACTCAGGTTTTTTAGGCTAACAGATGAGGAGATGATTACTATTGAAGAGAGTTTGGATGGACAATTTTTTGTTTTTTTAAATAATGCAGTGTTTTTTTAAAAATGCACCAATTCATACTCAACAACATTCATGCATCATATGCCACATGCTGGTTGTCAGTTTCCTTCTGGCCATGCCCATGGCATGCGTAAATTCCTGGGCCAGGCATTGAATCAGAATCCATGCCACAGCAGTCACGCAAGCCAAAGCAGTGACAACACTCAATCCTTAACCCATTGCACCCCAAGGGAACTCCTGGATGTCAATTTTTAAAATAAATTAGGAGTTGGGAATAACAGATATACACTACTATATATAAAACAGATAACCAGAAAGGACCTACTATATAGCAGAGAGAACTGTTAATATTCTGTAATAACCAATAAGGGAAAATAATCTGAAAAAGAATAAATACATATACATATAATGATCATTTTGCTGTATACCTGAAACTACTACAACATTGTAAATCAACCGTACTTCAAAATAAATAATAATTAAAAAAAAAAAAACTAGAGCATTTCTCACCACAAAAAAGAAAAGGAAAGAAGAGATCCCAAGAGGAAGACAAATATGATTCCAGGCAAGAGCCCCATGTGGAAGCACCAGGGTTAATCTGAAACAGAAAGAGTAAAGGGAAAACAGGGGCAAGAGGCTGTTGTAGTTTATGCTAGAAGGAAACAGCGAGGCAAGGTAAACAGGTTTAGGATTGGCCAGTTTGAATAATTTCAGCAGGCTCTGGGTTGTAGGGGCTGCTCTTAGGTGCCTGAAAACTAACCCTGGAGTGATTAAGCCAGAGATCTAGTGTCATAGTGTAATGGAGTGTAAGAGCCTGGAAAAGAAGGCGTTTGAGGAATATGCATTCTCAATTGGTTAGTTTGCATATCAAAGGCTTCCTCTTCCTTGAGAAGTTTACTGTGTCTAGGAAATGGCTAACCCTCAGAATAGTCTCTCCAGGATGAGCAAAGCCCCAAGATATCAAAGCATCAGGATTACATAAAGCCAAAAGGCATGATTAATGCAGTATGGATTTGTAAATTCCATGCATCATAAACGTTCTGGAGTTCTGGAGGAATGCGGACAAGATATAAACAGGGGTTACTTCTGGGGAAAAAGGCTAGAACTGATGGGGGTGGGGACATTGTAAAGACTTTTACTCCATGGACTTCTACATTATTGAAGTTTTATTATAAGAATATATTCATCTATTATATATATTTAATTAAAAGACCATTAAATGTCACTAATCCTCTTTGTATTCTTTTGGTAATCATTACTGTCATTTGGTCTTCTAACTCTGAACAGCTTCAGGAAGTGATGGCGCAGAGGATGAATATGCACCCTTGTTGGTCCCAGGGAGAGAAAAGTTGTACTATTTTCACTTCTGCTGGAAGCAATATTAAGAATAGTCAAGTACTCAGTAGATAGGTAGAATGAGTTCATCTGTGCTATTATCTCTGCAGTGTGTTCTGGGGATGATTCATACTCCCAAATATCTCTTTGCTATTGGCCAGAGAGCCCAAGAAGAACAAAGCTTAGCCCTTTGTTCTTTGGATTGAGGTACTATTTACTCTTCTGAGTTCCTGGCAACACTGTGAGGGGGAAAATTGCCAACAATTATCTGTCCTTAAGCACTTTAGCATAATTACACAGAGCACCCATAAGCCAATTTAGTCTCCCTACCTCCTCCCATCACCTCTTCAGAAAGCAACAACAAAACAAAGGAACTGGGAGTTCCACTTAAAAGAACTTTTGTTTTCACTTCTGTGCATTTTATTGAAACTCATTTTGAAAACTCGGAAGAGTTGTAAAGGATCATGTGGGAGTGACATTAGTCATACAGCCTTAGCCCAGAAATGAAGGAAAACTAAAGGAAAGTAAAACTCAGACATTAGAAATGTTCTTCTGCTGTCCTTAGGAAAAAGGAACAGAACCTAGTTTGTATCTGAGGAGCAGAAGTCTTGGGCTCTACCCATTGGGTTCTGGACTGCAGTAGGAACTGAGAGGGGGGAGGTCAACCTCACTAGTAAAATCTGAAAATTTGTCCAGAGTACCAGATAGAGTAAATACATACCTCTTAAGTGTATATCAACAGCCATAAAGCAAACCCAATGATATATGTATGCATCCTATTGGAATTATAAAAAGGGGATATTAACAAAAATTTTCTCCAGATCAGTTGTTCTCTGTGAGGTATGTATACCAGCAACATCCACATCCCCGGGCAACCAATTAAAAATGCAGATTATCAGGTTCACCACAGCCCCATTAAATCTAAAAGCTGGGATGGTTCTTAGGCATGGGGAGTTTATCAAGCCCTCCAAGTGACTGTGATGCATGCTACAGTTTGAGAATTCCTACTCTAGATCAGAGAGTCAGAATTTTTTTTTTTCCTGCAAAGAGCCTAATAGTAAATATTTGAGTCTTTGAAGACTGTAAGGTATCTGTTGAAACCAGTATATTCTCTGTCATTATACGCTAGAGCAGCTAGAGGTAATATATAAATAAATGGGTATGGCCATGTTCCTTTGAAATTGTTTTTATTAAAAAAAAAAAAAAAAGAGAGAGAGAGAGATCTAGCCCATAGGTTGTGATTTTCAAATCTTTGTTCTAGATAATAACACAGCTACTGCTTATTGACTATCTGTTGTGGGGCTGGTATGGTGCTTTTTATCAATCATCTCTTTTGTTTTCTCCATATTCCATAGGTAGGCACTGTTGCTCTCATCTTACAGGTCATGAGATGTGTGACATACTTTCCCAAAGATGTTCTGCCTAGTTCTCAAGCCCAGAATTCAGATGTCATTTCACTGCAGAAGTCATGCTTTCTCTTCTATTTTATCTTTATTTTTCTCTCTCTTTTTTTTTTACGTTGATGTTAAACGAATCAAAAGTAATTGCGTTGTCTGATATTACTATTATTACATAAGTCAAACGTGGCTGACATTTTCATTAGGTGAGCTGCCGTTGTTATTGTCTTAATGATTATAAAGGACTATTCGATAGTCCTTACTTGTTCTTTCAGTCTCCCTTCCTCATTTCCTTTGTAAGATAGGTCTCTTAGCTGAGAACTGAGATGACACTACACTGTTGCTGGAAACCAAAATTGGGGGAGAGACCTGTCCTACAGAGCATTGTCCAGACCATGCACGCGTGGGCCTCATAGTGGGGCCCTAAAAAAGGCACCAGGGCTTCTGGGCATCTCAAGCAAGACCCTGAGGGAAGATTGGACAGGAAAATGCCAACAGGAAAGACCTACTTCTCAGTCTTGTCCTGCTCTGAGTCAGCACAGTTACCTGTGGGAAGAAGACTATAGGAGCGGTCACCGGAGAGAAACAGTGGCCTCCTGGGCCTGGACCACATGTGTGAGCTATGCACTCTGAGTAGTAGCAACTGTGTACTGTGAACATCCTGTGCTCCACACACCTCATGAGAGCATTCCTGCAGCATCTCCATTTCCTATGATAATATACTATGAGGAGATATTTCTGTTTTACAAGTGAAAATCAGGTAGGAGTTTTTAATGTGGCACAGCAGGTTAAAGATTCGGCATTGCCGCAGCTGTGGTGCAGGTTGCAGCTATGGCTCATATTCAGTCCCTGGTCTGGAAATGTCCATATGCCACAGGTGAGGCCAAAAAAAAAAGAAGAAGAAAAGAAAAGAAAAAAAAAATCTGGTAGCTCCCTCAGCTTGCATTTGAACTTGAGTCTGACTTCAAAAACTATGTCTCAACTACTTTTATCATAGTGCTTCTGATAAACTAAAAACAAGTTCAGGGGCAACCTTGGGCTTTGCAGGAGCTTCGTAAAAGGCTGGGTGACAGCACTATCAGATCTCACAAGCTCAGCTGATGTACGTTTAAACCTTACTTAAATCCTCTCATTCAAAAAGGAGAATCAGTCAACAGAAGACATTAAGGTCATGAGTCAAAACAGACTTAAAAAACCCTACAAAACTTTCTAGAGTGATTTTAACTGTTTCTAAGGGAATCATGCTTCATAGCATAGAGCTTATAAGCATGCACTCTAGGGAGCCAGACTGTCTAGGTTTTTACTTGGAGCAAGTTAGTTTACCTTTCTCTTCCTCTGTTTCTTTATCTGGAAAATGGGACTGGTGACCATGTCCACCTCATAGGGAAGGTGTGAAGGTTGAAACAACAGGTAAGAACCTAGACCAGGCCTGACACACAATAGCTGGGCAGTCATCTTAACTGTTGCAGTTGGAATTGTTTTTATATAACTGTGCTTCCGTGCTGTGTCCCAAACTGAAGGACAGACACACTTTGATATTTACCACCCTCTCTGTGTGGCCTTCTGCTTATGCATGAGAAGTGGTCTTTCATGTATCATGGCCTCTGTGGATTCCTGGAGTGTCCATGTGCCCCTAAATCCAAGCACTTTGTTTTCCTTAACCTCTGCTCTTGCTTTGTCTTTTCCCACCCTGCATAGCACCTATTGCATGCAGATGCATACAAAAGGCTTGTTGAATTAAGCTGAGTTGAGATCTATTCTCATCTGCTGTGGAAACTCCTACTTTGCTTTATTCCTTAGTGCTATAGACTCTTGTTGTCTCTACCTGCCTCCTCTCAGGTTTGCCCCAAACCTTGCTTATGGGCCCCTAGTTTCATTCATATGTCCTCAAAGACCAGTAGTTGAATGGGGTGGTACCTTGGAAAGAGGGTATTTGGGACTTACATATTGTTAGTTGACACAGTGTTTGGGAAGCACAAATGATATGTCAGGGACCAGAAGCAAGGATGCCAGACCTGGTCCCTGGTACCTCACTGCCTCAAAGTTCCCACCAGGCCTTCGTGTGTGTCCACAGTGATCTGAGCGGGGAACCCACCATGTCACATTGAAACTCAGTATTGGGGCCATCATTCTAATAGAAGCTGGGTTTTCCCAGCATTCTTCAAAAAGAATTGAACTTTATTTTATTTTTAATTTTATCAAGAATTGTCCCCTGTTGAAGTTGATTGATTGCAGTTGCCCTCATTGCATTGCAGTCATTGGGACAAGAAACCTGAAAGAATCTGTATTTATGGCTGTTTCCTTGGTGGTCACTCCACTGGCTACTTCATTATATCCTGCAGGGGGTTAACACCTAAGCATTCACATATCGGAAAGCATATTATTCTATTCTAAATTGCATACATTTTTCTTTTCTGTGAGATTTTGTACATTATATATGTATTTTTTTCTTTTTATAGCCCCACCTACAGCATATGGAAGTTCCCAGGTCAGGGGTTGAATTGGAGCTGCAGCTGCTGCCTACACCACAGTCACAGCAACACCAGATCTGAGCCACATACTTAAACTGCTAAGCAATGAAGGGGACTCTGTACATTATATTTTCTGAAATTCATATATTTATTATGGTGACAGATGACAAAGCAAACTCAACGAGGGAAAAAGGTACATCAGGTGATTTCGGAGGAGGCCTGCCACACACTTTCCAGACTCTATTAGAGTCACACAGGATACACAATGGGTTGTGACCCCGTGTGTGGAATGTTTTCTGCAGGGAAGCTCAGTAAAGCCTCAGTGCCCAGGATTTTGTATTAAAGCCTTTTTACATAGCCACCGTCTGCCTAGCATGTATCGAAATTCTAGGCTCCCAGAAGGAAAACCACATCATTTGTACAAATAGCATAGGCACAGTGAGTCACTCTGATGAGGTAGGGTAGTGGGAACTCTCTGAAATTCAGATTCCAGCTCAGACCCAACCTTGCAAGCCTGCTTTTCAAGAAATAATGGTCAGGCCTGCTATGTTCCTTTTTTTCCATGCAGTGGGTTGTGTTGCCTATGAATATCATTGGTAGATAGTAAATAGGTAATTAAAAAATACCTGTTTACAAGGGGCATTAGATCTGATAGATGAAGAACCAGCTGTTGTCTTAAGCAAAATAGCCATTCATTCACCAGACAACTTTAGCATTTCAGAGACCAACCAAATCTGTAATATTATAATTTTTTTGTTATTGGCTTTATGTGCCCCATCAAATTTTTAAGCAGAGGTATTCCCATTGTGGTGCGGCGGAAACAATCCGACTAGTAACCATGAGGTTTCAGGTTCAATCCCTGTCCCTGCTCAGTGGGTTAAGGATCTGGCATTGCCATGAGCTGTGGTGTAGATCACAGATGCGGCTTGGATCTGGCTTTGTTGTGGCTGTGGCAGAGGCCGGCGGCTATAGCTCCAATTCAACCTCTAGCCTGGGAATTTCCATATGCCTTGGATGTGGGCCTAAAAAGCAAAAAATAATAATAATATTGGCAGCTACATGACACAAAGACACACCCACAGGCACCAAGTTGGTTCCTAGGCTGACCATAAAAATAAAATTGTAAGCAGAATTAATTTTTTAAAATATATCTGACTTCCTTCTACCACCACCTACCCTGTTAATGGAAGGGTAGGCAGCAAGACATTTCTTCTCCTGTATTATGGACAAGCCCAGGGTGCCCTGTCTTTCCCCCACATCTTTGTAGACTTCCTATTTTGCCTGGGCATCGTTGATACTCCATAAATGACAGTTGTCTCTTCTCCTCTACCAATTGTATCACTCTTCACTCTGGTGACAAATCTGAGCTTTAATTTCTTTTTTAAACCTGAAAATCTTACTGACTTCCATTATGGGTTGCAAACATGATTCTGACTTGAGAAGCAAGGATCATTCCAACATTAGGGCAAAGCACAAGGCATGTCAAACAAATAAAAATACAATCTGGTGTCACCTGGTCACTTTTGAAAGCCCCCTTCTTGATACCGTATTATGGAATAAAATAAGAACTCCAGCAGGCCCTCCTTGCATACAATATGCATAAACAACAGGTGTGCTGATTAATTGTTTTCTCATCATGGTGCATATTTCACACACCATAACTCCCAAATGAAATACCGAAAGAGTACATAAAATTAAATGATTCTAAGATTTAAAGGGTTGATCCGATTTATGGTAGAGTGGGCATCTGTCGAAATCTTGAAAAGAAACTGGAACTGTAACCACTATTATTGATGTCCCTAAATATGTAATATTTATTTTTGCTTTTAAAATTGACCCTTGAAGTGAAGATAGAAACACACAAAAAATGAGGCCAGTGGACACTGAGTTTAAAGCAACCTGGGCTTGGGGTTTACAAGAGGAAGAGATTAATTTTCTCATCCCTCCTGTTAAATGAGCACTTGAAATCTCTAGGGCGGTGTAGCATTATAAGGCAATGGTCTTTTGTTCTTCCATTGCTATTTTCAGACAAGCCTTTGACCTTTGCTTGGGAGAACTAGACTGTGACTGCCTATCAAGGACTGAATCAGCACTCCCACTTGTAGCCATTTCCTTTGCCGCACACCCCACCCTGCATGCATTTCAAACCAGATGAACCTAACTCAAATTATGTTAAGTGATTTTCTAGCACATAAGTATGTTGCATAAGATTCTGTGTTACCATCTGCTGTGGAAACACCCTTTTGCTGGCATAAACCCACATGGCTTGCCTCTCCTATGTCATAATCACCCCAGGCATACTAGTTAAAATGAAATGTGAGCGCCAGTGAAACTTGAAACAGCCAGTCAAGCAACCCACCTCCCCTGTATTGAATTCTACTAGTGTTCCCTTTCCTCCCCTGTGTGATTTGCCCTCTGCTGCTAGTAGCTTTGGGGTCCTTATGGAAAAGCTCTGCCACTATGGAATGAATTTCTATTGACTTTGCTGAGGATGTGAAATACCATATTTAGAGATAAAATCAGATCTTTAAGGTAACCAAAGAGGCCATTAATGCATTAACTCTTAGTCACCTCCCCCTATCCTGGATTTTTTTGTTGTTGTTGTTGTTTTGTTTTGTTTTTTTGTCTTCCTCTTAAGGGCAGGCTTAGCAAGGCAGCCATGTGCATTGTATCATTAACTAGGCTTGTCATAAACTATGCCATACTCATTATCATGCATTAAATTTTTTGTGCATGGTCATCCTGGAAGTTCATATAAGATGTGTTGGCTTACCTTGAACACACCGTGTTTCATTAGCCACTCTCCGCTTTAGAGACATAGGAGAGAGGGATAATTTGTCTGTGTCCTATGGGTAGTCCAAGGACAGCTATCATATTATGAATTAAAGTCCACTTACGTAACTGCACTTGAAGTTGAGAAAGTTAGCTTCGGAATATAATTCCGCTGATACCCAGTTCTGAGATTGCTATGACACTGGTCTTCCTGAGTCTGCTTTTGCCTCTCAAATTTGTTCCTTCTGGCATACATTTCAGGTCAACTCTGAATCAGTCAGGCCAGGCAAGATTATACTGTGGTAACAATTATAAAATCTCTGCAGCTTCAAACATCAAGATTTTTTTCTTACTCATGGTATGTGGCTCTCGTGGGTCAGCCTGGGAACTCTGCACATCTTAGACACTCAGGAGACACAACTGATGGAGCAGCCAGCATCTCAAGCATTCTGGCTAGTCTAATCGCCAGGCCAGGAAAAGGAGAGTTCTGGGAGGGCTTACATCACTATTAAAAACACTCTGGTTTGGAGCACCACTCTCACAATCCCCTGGCTGCAAATTAGTCATGTGGCCCCAGCCAACCATAAAGGGGTCGGAAGCACAAGCTGACCTGTTCTCAGAGGATAGAGAATGAGACTTATTGGACAAGCAGCACTCATGACTACCATGCTCTCTTAACACCATTCTCCTTTCTTTCCTCTACTTCAGAAAGTAGAAAGCCAGATATGCTGCTTCTCAGCTTCCCTTTGTCCTAGAAGAGTCTACTTGGCCATGCTTCTGGCTTACAAGACCTAAATGAAATCTGCAGTGGGAACTTACAGGAAAGCTTTGGCTTTCCTGCTAAAGGGGGTCAGGCATAGCTGTGGTCTTCCTCATTCACATTACTCCTTCTTTCTATCTGGAAGGTAGAGGCAAAGCCAGCCTATGCAGCAGCCATCTTGGCATGAGCCCCCTTCCCCTCCCTACCACAGAAAGAAAGAAAGAAAGAGAGAAAGAGAGAAGGAGAGAAGGAGAGAAGGAGAGAGAGAGAGAGAGAAAGAGAGGGAGAAAGAAAGAAAGAAAGAAAGAAAGAAAGAAAGAAAGAAAGAAAGAAAGAAAGAAAGAAAGAAAGAAAGAAAGAAAGAAAGAAAGGAAGGAAGGAAGAAAAAAAGAAAGAAAGAAAAAAAGAAAGAAAGAAAGAAAGAAAGAAAGAAAAAGATTGATTCCCAAGCAGGGCAGAAAGATGGGAAGAGTTTGGTTCCTTGATGATATCAATGATCCACTATAGCAGCCCTGGACTGCCTACCTCTAGACATCTTGCTATGAGAGAACTATAAACCCCTATAAGTTTAAGATAAAGTCAGGCTTTCCTTTTCTGTGGCTGAAAGCAAAATCCTGAGATAATGCTTTTACATTTAGAACTTCAAAAGAAAAATATCCCATTCAGAAGAATGTGTTACCCACAACCACTCCCATAAAATTAAAATATGATTTGGAAATTTCTAAGACATGACCCTGTTTCAGGCTAATTTTGCCACTTGGTCCTTTTGGCTAGCATTTTATGCTGGTTCAGTTTATCATCAGGATGAGCTAGGTTGTAGTGCAGTAACAGGCCCCTAAATCTCAGTAACCTCCTACCTCTGCACTTCTTGCTATGTGCGAAAACAAACACCTGTATGTTTAAGCCCCCGAGAGTCAACATTTCTGCTTCCTTTATCTAGGTACAAGGACTACTAATACAGTCTTGCTTATTCTTGAATTGAAAAGGATACAATCTGTGAATGCTTTCAAGTTTTCTTATGAAAAGGGCTATCTGGAGAGAGGATTCCATGTAATATTTCTTTAAGAGTTCCTAGTGTATTTCTCATGGTCAGCTCTATCCATCTGAAAAGAAGGAAAAGTGCTAAAAAAAAATGTCTTTCACCGTATTTTCCATTCTCTTTTCTCTTCCAAATTGAAGGACTCTCTAAAATAAATCTTCAATAAAAATGTGAAGCTTCCATTGTGATTTTTAAAAAGTCTTGTTTTCATGACTTTTGGGGGTAACTGGGACACATACAGAAAACAATCTGTTGGAAATAAAATGAAGGAAGAAAAGAGAATACATTATAGTTCTACAAACTTTACGAAAGCCTTGAAATTCACGTTGAGATTACTTCCCTATCCTGAGAATTTTACAGGATGTGACTAAAGCCTCGCAGAATGCAAAACACTTTGAAACAGAAAGTGTAACCTGATTAGCATGAACCTTGACAAATTCAGGTTCTGTCATATGAGTGGATGAATGCCTCCACTCCCTCCTGAGAATTCAGGACCTTGAACATCCAAATGGAAGTAGAATAGCAGCAAATTATCTTTCTCTTTCTCTCTCCTTCCACCATCCCTATTCTCTCTTTAAATTTTTAACAGATTAAGTGAATAACTTTGACAAAGAATCTAATGAGAAAGTCTTTTCAAAAGCACTGTTGGATTCCTCACTCACCACCAGTGTTTCCCGGAAGGACAGCACTTTGCTTTATGACCATGTATTGATCTCTAATATCTTTATTGAACCTTGTCTCTTCTTTGCCTCCTACAGGCAAAGGGTTAGAGTTAGATAATAGTATTAATTTTCCAGACATCTGCACATGTTTTAATGGCCTTTTGAAGTTTGAAAATAGTTTCTCTGTGAGCCTACCACAGGGCTAAAATGCCATTAAGGTCTCAACTGCAACAATACATAACAATCATAGCGCAAGAGCTTGGCATGGCAATAAAAAGAAAACTCATTTATTTTAGTGGAGATTCAAATGAATGTAAGGTCCTTGCCCATTGGGCCAGATTTCAGGTGCTGGAGATAAAAGACATCACTCAGGATGGCTGAATTCCACCCTTCTGTGTTCACATGTGTGGAAAGACAGAGCTGTGAGTGGTCAATGTGTCACATGTTACATGCAGTGGAGGGCTGGAAAGCAGTTAAGTACTTAACGTTTGTGAACATTTTTAAGCCACAGTTCATTTTTTTATGATCACAGACACCTATGGTCCCCTTCGCAGACTAATGCTTTGAAATACACAAAATAAATGACATGGGATCATAAAAGAAACCAATTACATTGAGGTTACTAAAATACTGAAAAAAAATATGACATAGTAATACATGTGCTTCATTTCTAAAGCATGGAATAACAAGCTCAAATGGCAGTTTTTACATAATGATTCCAGTCTACATTATCTAGAGATATTTTCAATATCTGTAATGTAACATGACAATGCCTGTGATTTCTATTGGTGATAAAGTTAACAGTTTATACCACTGAAATTTCAGATCTACATTTGTAGTTGAAGGAGATGCTAAATTTTAGTTCAAGTTTAATAAAACTAGAGATCTATTTTCTTCCTCAAAGTTCACAAGTGCTCGGAGTTCCCTGGGGTCTCTTATTACATAGCCCTGAGAATCTGTATTTTCTATTTCCCAGGAATCACACATCTATGTAGTTACAAGGAAAATTATTTGTATTATTCCTCTAAGAGGAATAAGTGCAGAGTTTAATATTGGACTTTAGAAAATATTTGGATGACAGTCTTTCACATTTGATGTCACTCCTGCTATTTCTTAGTGGACCATGTACCCCGAGTTGGGTTCTGTGGAGTAGAGGTGGATCCTCTGGTGACAACCACAGTTTTTTTTTCTTGGCCCTCTTACAACTAATAACAGTGTGGAGCAAGAAGCATCTTGAAGGGTCTATTTCTCCCCCTTCATACAAGACTACCTGGGCAGGTGTTGTGACCTTTCCAGAGACAAAGACATTTTCACCTGTTCTCCCCAACTGGCCAAGGTCTCCATGTAGAGGAACCTGCCTTATAATCTGGCATCTGAAACTTTCTAAGAGGAAAGAAAAACTGGTTTCAAGGAGTCTTGTGTATATTTCCTTAGGATACAGCATTGTTTTTCCCATGGAATATCATTTTAAGGGGCAGTCGCTTCAAATTAACCTCTATATGAATGTAATTATCAGAGAATTTCTTAAATTTTGAGAAATGGGAGATTTAAAACCAAGAGAATGTTTTCTTTCTTGTGGCATACTACAGGAACTGGTTTAGTCTGTCCCATTATATAGTGATAAAGCAGCCTTTGATAGCAGAAGCCTGTGTGATAAAATGATTGTGGCAGCAGTGAGAAAGAATCTAATAAGAAAATTGATCTGTAGATTCCAATTCTGTAAGAGCCAACACCTATCAACATAAATGTCAATAATGAGATCTTATTGAGATCTGCCTAATTCCTTCAGATGATTCTGGAGTCGGATGACAAATTCAAGAAGTAAATGTGAAAAGGAATTGAAGTCTCTTAACAATCACTCCATTGACCAGCAGCAGGCTACCTGGTACTTTGGTGGCACACAAGAGAGTCTATATGGGTCCAGGCTAAAATTAATTAGAGAGAAGTTATTAAAGGATTTTCATACTATGAAACATGTGGTACTAGTACTGTGTGGTGTAATATAATAACAGTGGTTGTTATAGTTAGAAATTAAAGACATGACAATTGGGGGGGCAGGAGAAACTCGGTGCTCTTATTTATTTGTATCTTTGGGAGGCTGTGTCTAGAGAGTGCAGTGGCAAATGAAACTTAGATCTCAGGAAAGGGCATGGGGTAGAATTCTGAAGCCATCCTTTGCCATTTTATATGCCTTCATCAATTGTCTGCCCAGGGTTTTTCAAAGAACTGGTCCTTGGTAGTTCTCATTGTGGCTCATTAGGTTAAAAACCCAGCTAGTATCTATGAGGATACAAGTTCCTTCCCTGGCCTCATTCAGAGGGTTAAGGATCAGGTGTGGCTCTGAGCTGTGGCGTAGGTCTCAGATGTGGCTTGGATCCTGCATTGCTGTAGGCCAGCAGCTGCAGCTCCAATTTGACCCCTAGCCTGGGAACTTCCACATGCCACAGATGTGGCCCTAAAAATAAATAAATAAAAGAAGTGGTCCTCAATCCAGTGTTGTGTTAAGGACCATGGATAGCAACAAGACAAGCATCAGCAAATAAGTATCAGGATCAAGCAAACCAGGAAGCATTAAGTGTGTCACTAAGGAGTAGGGCAGGATGTCAGATGCGTGGGCAGAGAAAGAAGGATGCAGTATAAGATGCCACTCTGCCCACTTCTGCCTCTTGCTGTCTTGCTGCCTCAGCAAGAGACTCCTCTCAGATTTCCTGTCTAGGCAGGAGTTCCTTCCAGGGCCTGGTGGCCCTCCTCTGGGGGCAGAAAATGGAATACATGAAAACAGGAAGCAACTTGGAAGTCACTCCTAATATTCTGATTATAAATACAGCTGTGACTCAGAATTGACAGAACTGACATGCGGGAAATACCTGCCTCCATTTCCCACGCCTTTTGTATTTCTCCTCCCTTTGTTGAGTACACTCTGTTGACACTTTCTGGGGTCTTATGTTTCAAATTGTCCTCATTACTTATGTGCTCCCAAAAGGGTGGATCTTCAGTGGATGTGATTCTCTTATTAGCAAACTATTTCATGACTGTTTTTGGTTTGCTGGTGAGGGTCACTACCTGAGAATAGACAGGAACCAAAAAAAAAAAAAAAGCATCTACTCTTTTTTTGAAAAACTATGGTAAAGTTCAAAATTTTACTCTGAGCCCAGTAAACTTGGTAAAGGTATATAACTAGATCCTTGTTTAATTATAGGGTATCTTTTGGTCTAGTGATTATCAGATAAGGGATTAGAGGATGTCCTTCAGAGTCTAGTGATTATCAGATAAGGTGATAGCCACAGCCCACTTTGCAGCCATGAACCTGTGTGGTCACACAGGGGCTTAGAAGGGCCCTGGGCCTGATTTAACACTGTTCTGTCACCATCTTGAAATTTTTAATATCTTTTTTACAAATGAGCCCTTGCCCTGGGCCCCACAAATTATATCACCGATTCTGAAAATAGCTAACATTTGTTGAGCATTTAATACAGCCCAAGCACCTTAATGAACTGACTCCCTGTCACAACCTTATAAATTCAGGAGTTCCTTCTCTTAGACATCCAAGCTTCGATAAGCTCCTTTGGGCTACTATTGTTATCATTATCTAAAAAGGAAACTAAGACTCAAAAGATGAAGTAACTTGTTCAAAGTGGCACAAAGCCAGAATCTCAATCCAAGCAGTGTGATACCTGGGCTCATGGGCTAGCCTATCCGACCTCCTTGGTTATGTGTGTGACGTATAGGGAGAGCAGCTCATTTGTGGACCTGAAGCCAGGTTTACTCTGAATGTTTAACAGCTGATTTTGTCGTTATTATCATCTTCATTTGAAATATGTCAGCTAATCAAGGGTTTGGGTCCATGGGTTTCCAGTTAATTGAGGTGTTTCAGTAATATAGTGAACATGGCTCATGGACCTGGACTTCACACTTCTATAGAGCTTGCTGACCTTCTGTGACTCAACTACTGGCTTTCTGAATGAGTGATTCACATTTTACACAATGACGATATTTTTATGCACTCAAGTTAGAGAGCATCTTATTTCATTGGTTTTTGATCAATAGAAAAACATTGAAGTAAAGAACTATACATCCCACATAAAACAGCCAGACAAAAACATAAAGATTTATATGGAATAAATGTTTTAATGCCCCTGGAATTATTAACACAGGGCATTTGAGGAGAAGAATTTGCGGTCTCCAACCATAACCTGGGGAAAAAATTATTGTCTTTAAAACTAGCTGATTAGTCACAAGGATTCAAAAGAGATCTTGGATTCTAAATAATTGTTACTTCTTGGCAATTTGTATCATCCCATAGTTTCACAAATGAGTCTAAGGCCACTTTCTTGTCTCTATAATGCCTATTTCTTTGTAATTGTTATTTGTAGATCTATAACCAATTCCTCTAAAAAATAAGAACTCGCTTTTGGTATTCTCTGAGGTTGAAAATGTTGCACATATTACAAAATGAAAGGAAACTCAGAAAGATTAGTTTGCATCTTTTAAGAAAGTTTTCATCAAAGCAATTTGCAAAAATAAATAAATCTTTAGGGATTTGAGAATACACAATAATTTTAGGATTATAGTAACTAGGGACTGTCTCAGAAGAAAATAGAGAGATTATGTTATTTATATTTATGCATCAAATATCCATTTAATACTTTACAATTTTCACCCTAGGAGATTAGGAATTTCTTTTCTACCTTCCTTCATGGTGCCTGGTTCACAAATTCACAGCATTTACCGAACATGCTTGATGAGAACAAAGTGTTCTCTGCCTATAGAATCGGAAACAAAAACAGTAGAAGCATTGTTTTATGTCTTATGGAGGCTATGCCTTTTTACTGAATTTTCTGATGTAGTTGTAAATGCCCTAATCTGTCATACAGATGTTGGTAATATCATATTGTATCATATACTTTTCTCTTGGATGTTACAGCTGAGTCTTTAGTCAACTTACTGGAGCATTTGCTGGGGAAACCAAGGAGCAATTTTGACTTGAAATTCTGGTGTCATTTCTAGCTCAGATTTTGTTTTCAACAGCTTCTCCTAATATGCCTGAAACACGCACACAGACACACACACACACACACACACACACACACACAAAATTGAAATTTAAACATAGAATATATTTAGCAAACTAATAGAAAAATAAATATAAATCCACTTGACTTGATAAATCCTATGTAATAGCTGGAGACTGCCATTTGCCAAGAAATGATTTAGCTTGGTAAAATGTGTTTTACAGCTAATCCTTTAATGTCTGTTTTACATATTACCCTTCCCACTGTTAATATTGAACAATATTGTAAGCCGGTAATTTTATGCCCTATATTTCAAATTACTATTAGGAAGCCACATAAATAACAATTTTCAACTGCTTGTTTATAATACCGTGAGGCATTTCTTACCATGGGGTAAAGTAACAGTAGATTTAAAAAAAAAACTGCTGTGAGGGATAGAGCTCCAGGGAAACAGGAGTTGAATCTGTAGCAACACAGCCTATAAAGCAATCGAAGTCATGAGTCTGAAACCCTGATAAGGCACAATTTAGGGTTAACTATCAAAGGAGCTGAGACTGTGGGCCTTTGCTGAACATGGAGCCAAAAACTGCCTTTACTTAAAAAGTCTGGGAGTTCCCGTTGTGGCTTGGGGGTTAAGAACCTGATGTCTCCCTGAGGATGCAGGTTCAATCCCTGGTCTCACTCAGCAGGTTAAGGATCCAGCATAGCCATAAGCTGCAGTGTAAGTCGCAGTTGCAGCTCAGATCCAGTGTCCAGTATTATTGTGGCCGTGGCATAGCTGTAGTGTGGTCGCAGCTCTGATTCAGCCTCCAGCCTGGGAATTTCTGTGTGCTTCAGGTACACAAATGTTATAAAATGAATGGGACTCCAGGAACTGGTCTTATTAGCCCCCGGATATAAGCTGTAGGATGCAGGTGCGGGCCCATCTCCAAAGTCATTTTCATCAACACTCTAATCTATTTCACACTCCAGCCTGTGAAGATCCCAGTGGTTATGTAATCTCCCAAACTCTGCATCTCATGTGTTCTCCTCTTTCCTTTAATAATGGAAGGAGTGGAAGGAGGCACCCATCTTATAAGTAATGCTGCCTAATTTTTTTTTCTCCTCCAAAACACTGACCAGGCATTTTCCCTTCCTAAGAGGTTATCTTCTAGAGTTAAGCAATAATCATTGATGTTAATATCTCTTCATCATAATTACAAGAGCAGAGTGGAACCCAGCGCTAGTTTCCTGCAGAAGGGCGGCCTAGGTAATGCTTGGAATGCCTTGGCATCACAGAAGTAGTCATTCCAGGTCTTCAGGATTAATGACTAGAGATCTCTAGAGTGCTGTCAGCTCTTTGCACAGTCCTAGCAAGTGGCGTGAGTGAGGATCTGGGATGGGACCCTCATCACCCCTTTAAGGAAGAACCATGACGAGAAGGCATAGAAGCATGCATGTGTGTGTGTGTGTGTGTGTGTGTGTGTGTGTCCTCCATGTCCGCATTTCCCTAGGGACCCTTCTAGTCTTTTCTTCCAGGGCTTGCTTATGTAGATAAGGGTCATGGAGACCCATAGCCAAGCTCAGCATTAAGAAAAAATTCATGATGGGCAAAGGATGAAGGAGAAAACCTGTATTTTGGAAGAGAAGGATGGATTCAGATGCCAGCCCTGCTACTTGCACGGCCACTGTGTGACGTGCCATGGGTACCTTACTGCTGAGACATCCCTCTCACCCTTCTCCTTCTGAATTTGCCCATGTGGTTTTGCTGAGCTCTAGGCAGAAAGGTGTCCCTCTCTCATCTCTGGACCTTGGCATGTAAGGTTCTGCCTAGAAAGCCCTTTTTTCCTTTCTTGGAGTATCATGGCTTGTTCATAAAAATCTCGCCTTAAGGGGTTTCTGTTGTGGCTCAGCGGGTTAAGAACCTGACTAGTACCCATGAGGATGTGGGTTTGATCCCTGGCCTCACTCAGTGGATTAAGGACCTGGCATTGCCCCACGCTGAAGTGTAGGTCACAGATCAGCTTGGATCCTGTGTTGCTGTAGCCATGGTGTAGGCTGGCAGCTGCACCTCCGATTTGACCCCTAGCCTGGAAACTTCTACATGCCACAGGTGCAGCCCTAAAAAAAAAATCTTGCCTTAGTTGTTGTTTCCAGGGAAAAGCCCACCAGGACCTCCTGCTGAGGTTTCCATGGCACGTGACATCAAGGGTGTCCAGTGGCCCATCCTGTGAGCAGCTTGGTGGCAGGGACTGTACCTGTTCATCTTCAGTTCCTGGGCAAGACCGCATAGTGGCCAAGGACGTCATGAACGGCAGCCCTGAAGTCTGTGTCCGGGCTCAGATCCCTGACCTGAACAGTTCCTTCACTCCCCTTGTTGTTCAGTTTTCTCGTGTGAGAAATGGAGCTCATAATAGTTTCTACCTTGTTAAGTGATCGTACAAGTGAAATAAGCAAAAAATAATGTCATCACGTAGCAAGGCATGTAGCAAGCACTCTGTAAACACTTGCTATTGTTTTCTTTAGTCTTGTTTTTTCCGTTAGATCCAAATATTTGTGTACAAAATTGTGTTTCCCTGAAAAGAATGTAGAGATCTAAGAAGGAAACAGCACTGATACCAAAACTATTATCAATGATAATGGTGATAATAAGGAAAGCACATTTTTGAATAAATGAGTGATTTATGTTTGAGTATAGTAAGTGAAGATTTCATGTTGTGCTTAGAGTTATTTCTGTTTTTTAAATCTTGTGTTTTTTATCTTCTTGTCTGGTTAATTTGTAAATTGTTTATAACAAGCTATCATTAACAAAGTTTATTTGTAGAATTAAGAGTACAAACTCTGCTGTCAGACTGCCTGGGATTTAAATGTGATTTATATGACCGCAGGCAAGATTTTTAGCTCTGTACCTCAGTTTCTTTGACTGTAAAAGGAGATAATAACAGTCCTTATTGTGAATTGCAATAAGGATTTACAAGGATAATATACGTGAAAATGATGCTCAGTGCTAAAAAGAACTCAATCAGCGTTCACAGCTATAGTTGTTACATGGTTTCTATTATTATTTCTTTTCAGTTGTGGATTGATTATCCATCTCTGAGAAAGGATCTGGGTGGAAAAATTCTCAAGGTACCATAGTTCACTTGATGGGAGTGGCCCAGATTATGGGCTTAGCCCTTAGGCAGTAGTAAGCAATTCATCTTGTGAAAGAGACCAATGAGGATATCAATTTCCTTCCTTCAGGAGAAAAATGAGCAGAATGCGGTAGAAGAGTTTGGACTTAGGGTAAGGCAGATGAGGGAAAGAATCCTGGCTCTACGGTAACTGGAAGATAGCCTTGTGTCTCTAGACACTGACCTTCACTTTGTTACTTGAGTTCTTCATCCCTAAAAATTAAGATCTTAGCCTCTTCCACACAGTCATGTGAGATAAGCTCTGGGAAGGGACTTCACACAGTGACCCCTTCCCCCACAGGGCAGGCGGTAACTCATTCCTTCCCAATTAGTGCATTGGACTCCAGGGACCATCAACGCAATCTCCAATAGGTCTGGTAAAAATAGAAGGTCAAGTTGTTTTTCTCCCTAATCCCTTTAGTGCCATGATATCAGAGGAAAATGTATCCCCCCACATGTGAAAATCCAAAAGCTTCAGAAATCCAGGAGAACTTCTCAAAAAGAAAGCTTGATTAAAAATGTAAAATGCGGTGTAGATAATTTCACAAAACAGCAGGGGCAATTGGAAAGCACTTATTAAAATACCTGTTAAAGTACTTAGTGATAAAAATGGAAATTTCAAGGCACTTCTGTATCTCTTAGATCCCAGAATAGGCTCAGACTGTGCTAAATCACTTCCTCTCTCAGATCAGAGTCACAGAGGAAGACAAAAGGGAAGCTGCAGAGGGTTTTAGGATTGGCAGGCAGGTGCGAACCACTCTTAGGAACTGGCTCTTGCCCAGGTCTGAGTTTAGATCCTCATCCTACATCCCATTTCCCTACAGTCTGTCCCTTTGCCGTGATATATTCAATATTTCTGATTCCTTTTTGTTTAATGTAAAGAGACCCAGTGATTTGGAGCTTGACAGAGAGAGCTAAGCCCTAAGTGTGGCCTAAATCTTCATGGCACAGAATATTATCTGATTTATCTTTCACCATGTCACTACACACGGACCCCCCAACCTTACCCCTACCCCTCCTCCACCCTTCCTGGACCATGATCTCTTTTGCATAGTCTGCCTTAAAATTTTTCTGTTTGTTCTCATCTTTGCATTCGGGCTCCTCATTTAGATCACCCTAATGGGCTTCTTCAAGTCTGTTTGTAGTCAAGAATCCCCTAATGGGCTTCCCTAATGGGCTTCTTCAAGTCTGTTTGTAGTCAAGAATCTTACATAGTAGATGCTTCATAAATGCCTCTTGTTGGACTAATAATTAGAGTGGAGACTCTCACAGGCGAGGTCGGCTGTTTACATCCTCTTCCATTGTCCCACTAGCCCTCGGCCTACGTGTCCTCAGGGCACTGGGGTTTTTGTTTGTTTCTTTTGGGGTTTTTTTTGCTTGTTTCTTTTGGGTTTTTTAATGTGAAATTTTATATTTTTAAAATTTTTTTTTTATTTTTATAATAATTTTTTTCATTATAGTTGGTTTACAGTGTTCTGTCAATTTTCCACCGTGCAGCATGGTGACCCAGTTCAACATACCTGCTCACATTATCATGCTCCATCATAAGTGACTAGATATAGTTCCCAGTGCTACACAGCAGGATCTCATTGCTTATCCATTCCAAAGGCAATAGTCTTCATCTATTAAACCCAAGTTCCCAATTTATCCTGCTCCCTCCCCTTCCCCCTTGGCAACCACAAATCAATTCTCCAAGTCCATGAGTTTCTTTTCTGTGGAAATGTTCATTTGTGCTCTATATTGGATACCAGATATGAGTGATATCATCTGGTATTTGTCTTTCTCTTTCTGGCATACTTCACTCAGTATGAGAGTTTCTAGTTCCATCCATGTTGCTGCAAATGGCATTATGTTGTTCGTTTTTATGGCTGAGTAGTATTCCATTGTATATATATACCACATCTTCCTAATCCAGTCATCTGTTGATGGACATTTAGGTTGTTTCCATGTCTTGGCTATTGTGAATAGTGCTACAATGAACATGTGGGTGCATGTGTCTTTTTTAAGGAAAGTTTTGTCTGGATATGTGCCCAAGAGTGGGATTGCTGGGTCATATAGTAGTTCTATGTATAGTTTTCTAAGGTACCTCCATACTATTTTCCATAGTGGTTACACCAGCTTACATTCCTAACAACAGTGCAGGAGAGTTCCTTTTTCTCCATAACCCCTTCAGCATTTGTTATTTGTGGACTTGTTAATGACAGTCATTCTGACTGGTATGAGGTGGTATCTCATGGTAGTTTTGATTTGCATTTCTCTAATAATCAGTGATGTTGAACATTTTTTCATATGCTTGTTGGCCATCTGTATATCTTCCTTGGAAAAATGTCTATTCAGGTCTTTTGCCCATTTTTCCATTGGGTTGTTGGCTTTTTTTGCTGTTGAGTTGTATAAGCTGTTTGTATATTTTAGAGATTAAGCCCTTGTCAGTTGCATCATTTGAAATTATTTTCTCCCATTTTGTAAGTTGCATTTTTGTTTTCTTTTGGGGTTTTTTGGTTTCCTTTGCTGTGCAAAAGCTTAGTTTGATTAGGTCCCATTGGTTTATTTTTGCTTTTATTTCTGTTGCTTTGGGAGACTGACCTGACGAAACATTTGGAAGGTTGATGTCAGAGAATGTTTTGCCTATGTTCTCTTCTAGGAGTTTGATGGTGTCTTGTTTTGCATTTAAATCTTTCAGCCATTTTGAGATTATTTTTGTGCATGGTGTGAGGGTGTGTTCTAGTTTCATTGATTTGCATGCAGCTAGCCAGGTTTCCCAGCAATATTTGCTGAAAAGACTGTCTTTTTCCCAGTTTATATTCTTGCCTCCTTTGTCAAAGATTAATTGACCATAGGTGTCAGAGTTTATTTCTGGGTTCTCTATTCTGTTCCATTGATCTGTCTGTCTGTTTTGGTGCCAGTACCACACTGCCTTGATTAGTGTGGGTTTGTAATATTGCCTGTAGTCTGGGAGAGTTATGCCTCCTGCTTGGTTTTTGTTCTTCAGAATTGCTTTGGCAATTCTGGGTCTTTTGTGGTTCCATATAAATTTTTGGATTGTTTGTTCTAGTTCTGTGAAATGTGTCATGGGTAATTCAATAGGAATTGCATTGAATCTGTCGATCACTTTGGGTAGTATGGCCCTTTTTTACAATATTAATTTTTCTATCAAGGAGCATGGAATATCTTTCCATTTCTTTACATCTTCTTTAATTTCCTTGATTAAGGTTTTATAGTTCTCAGTATATATGTCTTTCACCTCCTTGGTCAGGTGTATTCTCAGGTATTTGATTTTTTGGGGTGCAATTTTAAAAGGTATTATATTTTTGTATTACTTTTCTAATATTTCATTGTTCATGTACAAAGAAATGTGACTGATTTCTGAATGTTAATCTTATATCCTGCTACTTTGCTGAATTTGTTAATCAGTTCAAGTAGTTTTTGGGTGGAGTCCTTAGGGTTTTCTATATATAGTATCATGTCATCTGCATACAGTTTTTACCTCTTCTCTTCCTATTTGGATGCCTTTTATTTCTTTTGTTTGTCTGATTGCTATGGCTAGGACTTCCAATACTATGTTAAATAACAGTGGTGAGAGTGGGCATCCTTGTCTTGTTCCAGATTTTACTGGGAAGGCTTTCAGCTTTTCTCCATGGAGTATTATATTTGCTGTGTGTTTGTTATAAATGGCTTTTATTATGTTAGGGCATGTTTCCTCTATACCCACTTTGGTAAGAGTTTTTTCTGCATCTATGGAGATGATCATGTGGTTTTTGACTTTTCTTTTGTTAATGTTGTGTATGACATTTATTGATTTGCATATGTTGAACCATCTTTGTGAACCTGGGATATATCCCACCTGGTCGTGGTGTATGATCTTTTTTATATGTTGTTGGATTTGGTTGGCTAAGATTTTGTTGAGAATTTTTGCATCTATGTTCATCGAAGATATTGGCCTATAGTTTTCTTTTTTGATGGTATCTTTGTCTGATTTTGGAATTAGGGTGATGGTGCTCAGGGCACTGTTAATGGTGTTTCAGAAGAGAGGCCAGATCTGAGACGTTCCAGTCATCCATCTAAGCTGTAGAATCCTCAGATAAACTTCTAGTCCCCAAACCAAATGTTCTCTTTGGCAGCCACCAGGTAATCAGGTTGTCATGGTAGCAGGGACCCTTGAAGAAGATTTTGAATATAGCTGTGGATTAATTGTTTTGCATGCATTTTATAACCTTGGATCCTGGAGAAACAGAAAAGAGGATGTAGAACCATGTCATTTGTAAAGGCACCATCCAGAGCGAAACGGAGTGCACTTGGGGCTCCGTGAGACAAATTTGCAAGTCAGAAAGTTATCAGGGAAAATCATAATGGCAGCAAGGACTGTTGTAGAGGGCTTAAAAAAATAGCTCTAGAACTTTCAGACTCTGAAGTGAGATCAAACCATGATGGATGTATTATTGAAAAGACCTCTAAGAAAATATTCAAAAGTCATATGCCCTGTGTCATATCAGCAGGATGACCAAATGCAGATATTAGGTGTTATCTTTGGATCCCCAAATGGCAATAATGGCATAATTAATTAAACATCAGCTTTTAGCCAAAAATATTTTGCCCTAGGCTCAAATTTTTGTGAATCTAAGAAATGACGACATAATACTCGGTTATGTAATATGCAGTTATGTAATATTCAGTTTTATAATAAATTCTTAATGGAACAGAATGAAACCTCTGAAATGTGAACCAGGGGTCTGCCACAATATCTCTTGATGGGATTTGGAAGGGCTGATGGAAAAAAAAAATCACGTTTCTGAGGGTGACAAAATGTAAGTCTAGTGTGTAAGATAGAACTTGAGGTTGGGGGGAAAGATCATTTGCTGATTATAATTCCAAAGAAAAATGATCTTAATCAGGCTTTGAGTTATTTTAGATATTTCCTTGAACTTCCTTTTAGAGCCTTATGAATACCTGTGAAAATTGCCTTGTTACAGAACATAAGGAACAAGGCTTGTTCACTTGGCGATATCTAATTCAAGCCATATTCAGAACAAGTCTCTTAAACATATTCCGAATCCACCACAAATGTTTTCTACCCCTGTAACAGAGAAAATCCAGAAAGGTGAATTCACAGGGAAAACTATGAAATTGGAAAAATCCAAACATACTCAGAGGATTTCATAATAGCACACTCCAATCTTGTTTCCCTTATGGAGAGATTAGAGGAGATGAAACACATCGCCTGGGGCCAGCCTAAGGCTGAGTGGAGGGCACAGGAGTGGGGCTCAGGAATCTCTCTGAAATCTGTGAGTTAAGATCATTCCTCCAATGTAGGGGTAGGACAGTTTGAAAACAAAGCCACAGAAGCAGTAATTTCTTCATCCAAAAAATTAGCCTAGGATCCAGCCCACAGCCTAGAAACTGGGAGGGGGGTGGGGCGCAGGTGGTCATTCCTAACCAAATGAGCAACCAGCCAAGACAGTGGGAGCAGCAGTGCTCAACGGGGGAGGTAAGAGCAGGTGAAAGCAGGCACCTACGAGAGGTGACCAGGGGCAGCTCTGCAGTTTTGTCTCTGGGGGAGGATGCTCAATGGCTAAAGATACCCAGGGCAAATGGGCAAATTCCAGGAAATTCTTCTACTCTTCCTCTAAATATCCTACCATGAACTTTTTGGAGAGTAGAAAAGTACCTTCCAATGGGTGGTGAAGTGCATTAGGAATAGAAATCAGGGAAATGTGGTCAGGGAAGAAGGTTTAGCCCTAGATCATTTGGCAATAAAAGGCCTTCTCATTTCATAAATAAAACAGGAATTTAAGAACTATAGGCATAGACACCGTCCCCTGTGACTGAGAGGCCTTTTACACAACGGGTAAAAAGTACCTCTGGAAAATAAAAAACAGGACCAGGTTGAGTTCAGGATCTCATTATCATAACAATCTGGCAAGGATAAGTAAATCAGGGGGATTCTAAGGTCAAAGCAAGTCAAGAAGATTGAAGAAGATCAGATTAAAAACACTAGAGTTCCTGTCGTGGTGCAGCGGAAATAAATCTGTCTAGGAACCATAAGGTTACGGGTTCAACTCCTGGCCTCGCTCAGTGGGTTGAGGATCTAGAGTAGCTATGAGCTGTGATGTATTGCCATGAGCTGTGGTATTGATCATAGACACAGCTTGTATCTGACATTGCTGTGGCTCTGGTGTAGGCTGGTGGCTACAGCTCCAATTAGACCCCTAACCTGGAAACCCCCATATGCCTCGGGTGCGGCCCTAAAAAGACAAAAAACAAACAAACAAAAACACTAATTCACATCCAGTTTTTGTTGCCAAACCTAAATTTCTTGTTTTGGTAGAGGTCATTAATCAGATATGTGCTATATTCACTCTCATAATTTCTTCTTTTTTATAGGTATTTGGTTTTCATAGTTAGAGGGGAGAATAATTGTGTGCATGATTATGGTGTTAGATTAATTCTCTCACCAAAGCTCAATGAAGATAAGGGAGCAATGGTTTAACCATCCTTTTTGTATGTTTCTCTTTATATACAAGCCCTGAAAAGAAAAATTTAGCACATTCCTTTTCAAACTTTAGGGAGTACATCAGTAAATACAAAAGCTGCCCCTCACCCTATTTTACTTGATATTTCTAGCACTGTTCCCCATGTTACCCACATTCTCAGATAATCTGCTTTTTAATTTCACCTTGTGTCACTAAATAAGGGCTCAGTGTCTTCCTGGCCTCAGCCACCACTGCCTTCTGGTTAAGACGTCATCTTGAGACTGAGCAAAAACCCAAAGGCAGAATTTTATTAAACACAACAAGCCTTCGTTAAGCATCTGAAGAACTGCAGCTCTGTGAGTGAGGAAGGCATCAGAAAATGGCAAAGTGGCCCTCTGGACCCTCTCTGAAAGGCCAAGCACACCTTGGTCCCAGTCTCCTCCACTGCCATCATTAACTGGAGAGCTTCAGAGCCATCTCTGTGACTATGTGGGGCCACTCCACCTGCATCCCACCAGATAAAGGACAGAGGACAGCCAGTCTCAGGCTCAGACACAGTCTTGGAGACGTTTCTTTTTTTTTTTCTTTCTTTCTTTCTTTCTTTTTCTTTCTTTCTTTCTTTCTTTCTTTCTTTCTTTCTTTCTTTCTTTCTTTCTTTCTTTCTTTCTTTCTTTCCTTTCTTTCTTTCTTTCTTCTTCTTTGTTTTTTCTTTCTTCCTTTTTCTTTCTTTCTTCTTCTTTTTATTTTTAATGGGCACACCCATGGCATATGGAAGTTCCTGGGCCAGGGACTGAGTCTGAGCCACAGCTGCCACCTATACCACAAGTGTGACAATGCTGGATCCCTTAACCCACTGCGTTAGGCTGGGTATTGAACCCGTACCTCCACAGCAACCAGAGATGCTGTAGTCAGATCCTTAACCCACAGCACCATGCCAGGAACTCCCTGGGGACATTTCTCTGCCTTGAATTACAGATTCAAAACTGTAAAATAGGAAAGGCATATTAATCCACCACATATTAGTAACTTGCTGTGTATTGCTGGCACTGGCTGCTTGGCATTGCCAGGTTCCCAAAGCTGACCTTGATATCTTACTCTCATGTGAAGCATGCATCCTGATTGAGGATTGAAATACACCATGGCCTGTCACAAAAATGCCTACCCCTGCCCCTGCATAGTGACACAAAATAGGCCTTTTCTCTATGAAGCTAAAATCCTCAATAAGCAGTCACCTTGGTCTGCTGATATAACTCTCTCTCTCTTTCTCTCTCTCTCTATATATATGTGTGTATATATGTGTGTGTGTATGTATGTGCATGTATATATACACACACACACACACACTGTGTTTGTGAACACATATAAATGTGTGCATATAAATGTATGCGTGTATTTATTTATTTAGTGGCTACTCTGTATGCTTCTCAGAAAAGGGTTTTGTCAAACCCCAAAATAATTAATGGTGCAAACCCAGTGTAACAAACCCAGTGTAAGTTTCTTCCTTTCTTATGGAAAGTCCAAAAAAGGTCTCTCTGGTCTTAGGGCAACTCAGTTTCATTGACTGGTCAGAAATCCATACTCCTTCCACCTGGCAGCTCCATCTTCATCACTTCATCATGTGGCTTCTACAGTTGCTATGCTGAGTTGGTGGCATCAAGCTTCTGGAAGTGGAAAGAGGGTGGAGCACCACATGTGGGAGATATTCCTGGGCCAAGACAGATATCACTTTTACTCATACCCTATTGTCTGGAAATAGCCCTGTCACATGTCCACATCTAACTGCAAAGGATACTGGGAAATATAGTCTAGCTGTGTGGCCAGAAGGAAGAGGAAATGGGTTCCATGACACCTAACCAGGTCCTGCTACAGGGATAAACAGAAAAAGAGAGCTTGGCCCACTTTTTTATGGAACTGGTCATCCTGTCAAGAAAGCAGACCCCAAATCGCAGAAGCAGTTCCACAACTGTTCACTTTAGATGAAGGGCCAAAATGGTGGAAGATTTAATCCAGCTGGAAGAGGAATCCACTGTGGGCTACAGATGACAACCTTATAGGCAGGTTCCAGTGTGGTCCTGAATAATGAGCAGGTTTCAGACAGGTGGGCATGATCCGGGAGAGTGTGCTATGGGCAGACAGACCAAAGTGCCAGCCCAGTAGTGCTCATTCTATAGACAATGAAACCAGTCTGGCAGGAAGGAAGGGGTAAACTCTTACCATCACAGGAAGAATTTAAGTGAAAAGATCTTACTGGCCTCTGATTTGGACATGTGTGAGGTGTCTGTATTTCTAAGACCAAGTGAAATCTCAATTACTGAGATAATGTAAGAAGTGATGTAAGAAAAAGAAAAAAAGAAGTGATATAAGGTCAATTTCAAATCTGTACTGAGTAATCTGGCTGCCTTTCAGGCCTAAACACATACATACAATTATGTCTAAATCCAGGATTCATCCAGATTCCTAAATTAAGGATTTCAAGTTTGAAAATGTTCAGGTGGGAGAGTTTATCCACGTGGACACTAATAGTAAACATGAACTATAGATAGGTATGTGATAGTGAATTTATCCATAACTAAGTATGTGGATGTCTCTTAAGAGGCCAAGCCAGGGTGCTCTGTCAGTTACACTCTGCCACTGACTTTGTTTCCTATGTATATGTTCTGTCTCCTTTTCACAGAGACCTGAATTAAACCTAGATAACATGACAACACCAGTTTGAAAAGCCATATTCTCTCTCTCTCTCTTTCTGTGAGATCTGTTTCTTACATTATATAAAGAGAGCACATATAAACCTTTTTTAAAAATTCTTATTAATAAGAAGCATAACACCTATGGCGCTGTGAGCTTTTGTGGTTATTCAGCCATGCAGAATGTGTGTGAAAGGATGATCTTTAACTGCCATTTTCTCACCTACAGCCCTAACTCAGAGATAGATGTTGTTTTCTGCTAAGTCCATTTTTATTTTCCTTACACATATGGAAATTGTAACAGCAAATAATTCATTTGTATCTTAGCATTTTTTTAATTTATTTTTTTATTAATGTACCTTAGCATTTAAGAAATTACCTACTACTGGAGTTCCAGATCTGGTGGAGTGGGTTAAGGATCTGGCATTATCTCTGCAGTGGCTTGAGTCGCTGCTGAACCATGGGTTCAATCCCTGGTCTCACACAGTGGGTTAAGGATCTGTCATTGTCATAGCTATGGTGTAGGTCACAGCTGCAGCTTGAATTCAGTCCCTTGCCCAGGAACTTCCATATGCCATGGATGTGGCTGAAAAAAAGAGGAAAAAAAAAAGAAATTACCTACTGCCAACTTTCAGTTGTGACAATTGGTGTAAAGCTGTGTAAATTTTACCATGCTATCTTATTTATTATCTTTTCTGACTATGGCAATACCTCTCCCTACCTGTGAGGTAGTTTAGGTAGCCTCTCTCAATTCTCTGTAGGAGGCAAGAAATCAAGACAGAGGTTCAATTACGTTCCCAAATCTGGTAAAATCCATGCCTTAGAGCTGAGACTCAGGTCCCCTTGCCCTAGGACCTGTCCCCTCTCCCTCATGACTTTACCTCTTTCCCTGGAGAGAACTAACCATTAGAATAAAAATCTCTAGGCTATAATATCATTTAGGAGGATGAGTTTGTGCACACACATATTCATTTAGAAGGAAAAATGATGACATCATATATCTGATAAGAAGTAGTGAAGTGTAACCATGAACCCAGTAAGTCAGATATCTAATCTATAAGGACTCTTCCCCCAAATCACATGATATACCACTCAAAATCCTCATTTCTTTTGTAGAATGTCATTTCCCATAATTGCTTGGACCATTTGCATATTGATAAATGTATTCTTAAGTCTCAGAATGTTATCATTCTTTTGGCACTCACTCAAACTTTAAAACCAATATTGGGGGTAAAGATATAGACATCTTCTTCTTTATGGACTACAGCAAGCATCAACTGGGTACTTACTGAGTAATACACATTGTGACAGTTCCTGGGGCTTTGACCCCAGGGAACTCAGCTTCTAGAAGGACCTCAAGATAAGGATTATAAAAATTGTACAGAAACAACACCATGGTTCTTGGTACCTATTAATGGCTTAGCTCTGTCGGAGAAATTAGAATTTTCAAAATGACAGCCAGCCAGATATTTAGGATTGATGTCCTTTTGGGTGAAAATAACTTCACAAACACAGACTGAGAGGAGCAAGAGCGTAAGTCAGAAGTAAGTGGTTTGATGCTCCACTGATAAGAAGGAGAACTGATTCACAGCAGAAAAAAAAATTGCCTTTATTCCTGTGGATGGATGCAGCACAGTCCTGCACAGTGTTCACCCTTCACTGGGTGCTGAATAGGTGTTTGTTGAGTGACTAATTAACCAAGTACACTACCAGGCTTTCATAAGTTCAACCTGAGGGAAGTCAACTGGTGAACAGAGTAAATATGACTATATTAGTGGAATTTACATCCCTGCTGACAACATGGTGGGTCTCTTGGGACAAAGTGACCCTTGGGCAATCCCTGCACACTAAAATGAACCTAACATTAATCAGTGGCAGAGAATCAATCTTTCCCAAATCTGCCTAAGTGTACAGCAAGACCTTTTCTGGGAGGAAAAAGAATAGAAAAACTTTCAGAGGTGAGGGAGGCATCTTGGCCACATTATTTACTTGCTCGATTAGACTTTTTAGTGTCTGAAGTCACACAAGTTATAACCAAGACAAACCACGCTACAGGTACCATTTTTAAAATGTCATCAGCCTGGCAGAAACATTAGATGTAAATCATGAGTTTTATTGTATTTGCAGTTAAACAGATCAAATTTAATGTCCATAGAAAAACCTTAGTAATTAGGATAAAGATTAATATAGTGAAATGTCCCTGGCTTAGCAGGCCACCCAAGCAAAGCTAAAATAAAAAATTGAGCATATAACCGAAGAGCATGTGAATATTAATGCACAAACCCTCCAAGTCCCCAGGTCCCTGATGCAATTATTTTCTATTCACATTAATTGTTCCTAACAGATGACATTAATGACTTTGAGTTAAAATGTGTGCAAGGGAAGATTTCACAAGATCAATGCTATTTAGAAATCAGGTCACTTTTATGATTATTTGCTCAAAATTTTAACCACTGTTCAACATAATAAGGTTAACATGGTGATGATTTTTTAATGTGACTATCAAAAGTTAATTTTTCAAACTAGCCAGTAAATCTATTGGGGTATTTACATGTTTCTTGCTATTTCTTTTTTCCCCGCTACGTATTTGCCAACCCATGTTGACAGACTGTGAAAGTGTGATTATTGTCTATAAGCTGCAATTTGCACATGTATATTTATAGAACAGGGATCAACTCCAATAAACTTCATTGAGTGAGGATATGTGTTATCTAATCTAGAAAGGGCAGCTCTTTTGAGATTTACCTGTCCAAGACAGGATTCTGAAGCAAACAATTTAAATCAACACTGTTCAAAGTTTCTGCCTCTTTTTACCCAGAAACTTCACTCACGCATCTTAGACCTTTCATCCGGGGATTTGCTCTCAGATGTGGAAAGAAGCCGAAGTCTGACGCATTCAGGAGCTGATATTGAGACGCATGTGAGTTTATTTGTTGCCTTCAGAACACTTGTTTAGGTTGTTATTTTCCTTCCATCAAATATGATGTCACAAGTGAACCATGAAGTGCATCTCTGAAGCATTTTCAGGCAGATAAAAATCTTTTCCTTTCTTGTGTTCTCTGAAATTCAATATCATATCCCCCAGCTGAATGAGTAAGAAGTAAGTGTCACTCTCACCAAAAATATCATAAATCTTGCCTTGTCCCCAAGATACCTTTTTGGGTATTGATTACATCTCAAAGTCTCTGAGAAATGGTCATGGAGCTTTTTATTAAAGCCTGTGTCCCATATTACTCATCCTACTTTTATGATATATTATGTATGAACTTTTAAAAATTCATGGACAGTGCTTTTTTTTTTTCCTTTGGCTGGGATTAGCTTTGTGCTTATTTGGCAAAACTTTAACCAGCGTGGTTTTTAACTCTCACTGACATAAAAAAAGTAACTTGAAAAACACAAGAACCAAATAAATACATAATGAAAAATGTTAGGCTTAAAATAGTGACAGATGAACCTTTGTGGCTAACTGGCCTTTTATTTTACTGTATAATTTTCTAAGTGTAACTAGGATAGTCCATATCAAAGCTAAATGTTCTCAAGTTAAATTGGAATTAAATTTCAGTGGAATCTTGTTGCTTTAAATATTCATGAAGACCTTAAAGACATCCAATGTATAATATGGCTTAAAGATCAGATTTTTTTTTTTTTTTTTAGGGTCACAGGTGCAGCATATGGAAGCTCCCTGGCTAGGGGTTGAATCGGAGCTGCAGCTGCTGACCACAGCCACAGCACCATGGGTTCTGAGCCACATCTGTGACCTACACCACACCTCATGGTAACCCCAGATCCTTAACCCACTGGCGGGGCCAGGGATCTAACCTACAACGTCATGGATACTAGTTAGGTTCATTTCCACTGATCCACGATAGGAACTCCAGGAATTTTTTTTTTTTTTTTTTTTTTTTTTAGGGCTACAGCCGCAGGATATGGAGGTTCCCAGGCTAGGGGTCTAATTGGAGCTACATCTGTTGGCCTACACCACAGCCACAGCAACACAGGATCTGAGCTGCATCTGCAACCTCTGCCACAGCTCACGACAACACCAGATCCTTGACCCACTGAGCGAGGCCAGGGATCAAACTCACAACCTCATGGTTCCTAGTTGGATTCATTTCCACTGGGCCACAACAGGAACTCCTGAACTCCAGGAATTTTTTAAGTTGCAGTTTTTATCCAAGTAATTCTTGCCTTTATTTTTTCTCTCTGTTTCCTTTTAAAACTAAAATTGTGGGGTTTGCCTTTTTTTAATCGAAGTATGGCTGACTGACAATGTTGTGTTCATTTCTGCAGTCCAGCACAATGTTGTGTTTACTTTGCTGTGTATATATTTATACACACACACACACTTTTTAAATATTCTTTTCCATTATGGTTTATCATAAGACATTGAATATAGTTCTCTGTGCTACACAGCAGGACCTTGTTCGTTATCCCCTCCATGTATAAGAGATGTATAACAGCTTACGTCTGCCAACCCCAATCTCCCTCTCCAACCCTTCCTCAAACTCCTTCCCCTTGGCAATCACAAGTCTTTTCTCCTTTGTCTATGATAAAATTGTGGGTTTTATGTTGCATTTCTTAGAGTAAGGATGTTAAAGCATATGAGTGCTTCAAGGTGGTAATCTAAAATATGCAATGGGAAAAAGACACTTTGAATAGGGCAAATGGTATATTTTGCCAAGTAAACCAACATAATTAAGATAATGTTGCAATGGAAATCCACTATATCTTTCAGCAAAGAAGAATTTTCATACTAATCATTATCTATCACTGATTACAGCCCTTCTCAGGAGGATGCTTGGTGGTCTGTATACGTCCAGGAGTACTGCTTATTGTCAAGCACCTTACCTGCAGCACAGTGGGCAGGACCTGGGCCTGACATCATAATGATGTATTGGCTGGGTGACCTTAGGCAAAATTTGAACACCTCAGTGCCTCAGTTTCTCCTTCTGGAAAATGAAAATAATGCTATTTCTGTTCAATTTCTGAGCTGTGTTGAGGATTAAATGATATAGTATATGAAATGTACAGAACACAGTGCCTGCTGACAATTCAGGGCCATAATGCAGTCTCTGCTGCTCTAGCCCTCTTCCATTCTTAAATAGGTAGCCCCATGCTACAGCCACAGAACACAGCAAAGATAGAGAATGAGAACTGAGAAAAATGTCTACTAGTGTCTCTCTCCAGAAGGTCATGTCAATGACCCCTGGAAATGAAGTACACCACTTCTGGCTATTTCTCATCACAGTTCCCAGGTATGAGGGTCAGACTCTGATGGCATATTAAGAAGTATAATGCAGAGTCCCTTAGGGAAGCTGTAAAGTATGATTTTGTTGAAAAGCCAAGATACAGGCCTATTTAAAAAGAACATTTTTAGTAATAGTAACAAAACCTAAAAGTTACTAAGCTTTACTATTACTAATAATTAGTAAGCATCACTAGGCATGCCATTCCTAAATGCCAGGGGCTGTTCACTCTTCACATTGACCTTATGCAGCAGGTGCTTTCATTGTCTCCATTTAGAAAGAAGGAAACTGAGGCACTGAGGGGTTGAGTAATTTCCCCAAGGTCAAAGAGTTAGCAAGTGAGAGAGCCAGGATTTAAACCTTGTAAATGGCCTTGGGGTTCAAGTGCTCAGTCATAGAGCAGTTATTTCTTGGAGCAGATAAACCTACATGATAACCATGTGCTGATGAGGGAAGAAACTGCAGGAAAAAGGAGCTCATTTTGCAGCCATGATGTCAGAGATTCTGGGTCCCTTCTTAAATTCCATCATTGACTGTCCAAGGTTGGGGAAAGGTGAGAGAATTTCCTAGCAGAGAGGACTCACCACAGCCTCTTCTTTGCAAGAAATGACTCTTTAATCACCCCCCCCCCGACACACACACACATATACCCACACCCTCTCCCCAGCACACTGCCCCCAAGGGAGGGCTCAGACCACTCCCTCCATCCTGCTCAGCACAGCCCAGGTCGGACCGGGAGATACACAACTTGCTACCAAATAATTCACATGAGAGGGGACCCTCTCTCATAGTTCCTTCTAGGCTAGGGGCTTTGTACTCAAAGCCCAGACCCTGGACCAGCAATATCAAAGGACCTGGGAACTTCCTAAAATACTACTTCTCAGACCCTACCTCAGAATTACTGAATCATAATCTACATTTAAGAAGATCCCAGATAATTTATATATGCATTAGATTGTGAAAATTTAAGTGTTCCAGCTTTGAGGACACTTCTCTACATAACAGTTCCCAACCCCGCCTCCCTCCGCATGACATTGACAGGCCTTCCCCACCTCCCCAAAATATCCTCCATCACATCTAGGCATCTCAAGGTCAAGGTCAAAGGAGAGGCAGCAGCAATTCCTCCCTCTGCTAGCTCATCTTCTGAGTTGTGGTTTCCTGTCATCCTATTCTATCATTTCTAAAGATGTGCACACATGGGCGATGACTGGGCAAAGAAACTTATTTGTTAAAAAGAGGCCTGGGAATTGGTTGAGATGGAAAAATAGATGTAATTTTTGATAAGTGAGGTGGGACAATACAGGTGAGAAAACAGAGGGAAATTACATACAAGCCTCAGTATCTTGAGGAAAGGTAGCATATAAATGGTGATTGACTGCCATGCAGAGTGTGAAAAAGACCATGGGAGAGTTTTAGATATGATGGCCTTGCAGGACACAGACACAGTCTCTCTGGTTAGGAGACACAACCAGAGGTAATCCTAAATAAAAAAACACCACCATGCTTACTCAAACAACAAAATATCAAAGAATGGGACGGAGCAAATAGAAAGCACAGAAGTAGAAGTGGCTCATGATGTGATATTTCTGAAAGTCCGTTCAGGGCATGTTCCAGATGGGAACAGTGGCTGGAGCCTAGCTGCCTTGCATTCCTGTGTGATGATACCATTAGTTGAAGGCAGCTGTCGAGATGCCAATATCAACACCCCTTCCCTAAGTCATATCCAGCAATAAACAGGTCACAAATCAATAGATCTTGCTGAAAGCTGGATTTTAAGACATCTTTCTCCTTTCAATGACATTTAGAGCCAAATTTTATGAGGAAAAATAGAGTAGTAAAATTTCTTGGCGTTTTTAGATCACTTAAAGAGATTATTATGCAGCAAAAGTGAAGTATCGATAGCTAGGCAGATACCTGATATTGAAACTCTAACATTATTAAGCATTATGGATATTGATTAGAGAGCAGATGAAACATGCCCTCTGTACTGATGCAGGGATTCCATAGTCACCATGAGCACTCCCAGAACAACATTACCTTCCCTCCCCAAGCTGGTGTTTAGTCATCGTCAGCTGGAATTGCATTTGGAGACCAGCGATAAGTACTCAGGTACTAACAGCACCCATAAAGTGTCAATAAATTGCATAAGTAAGAGCCTTTGCCATTCTGGAAGTGACACAAAGACAGATAGTTCCCCATCAGAGTTTCTGAAACAAAAGCTTTAATAGATAGGGAACAGGAATGAGATTGTAATGGAGAGCTTCCATTCTTGTGATCAGGGTGCCAAATTTATTCAGCCTGTCCAGTTAGTGGAGTTTCATCGGTTACGTTAGGGACCTATAATATGGCTGTCAGGATGTGCTGGGATGTTTACAACTTTGTCCCCTGTGCCTTAGGCAGACCCACAGAATTCTAACTACCTGAATCCCGCTTTGTGGGACCCAGAGCTGTTTGACATAAGAATCTTCACCATTTGGACAGCCAACTGATAGGAAAACTCCTGATCTCTACAATGGAGCATCATGATTCCTGGGCTTGGTGTTCCACTAGAATACATGGCTTCCTGGGCATTTCGTCTCTGACTGATAATGATGGTAGCACTGTCCCACCTACCCTACACAGGAAAACCATAAGATCTATGGACGTTAAATGCTTTCTTTGCTCAGTATCTCATATTTGGTGGTGCGTGTCACCTGAGATCCAGGTCCCTAGAACTCCAGTCTAGTGTGCATGCTTTTAAACCCTTAAGTCAAAGATACTACTCTGTCTTCTTCCTTTTCTAGCAGTAGAGTCATACCTTGATACTGATCTGATCCTTTAACCAATATAACTGGATAAAATGGAAAACTACCATTGTTATAACTCTGCCTAATAATGTTGGCAGCTCATAATAATTGAGCACCTGCTTAGGCCAGATCCTGTGCCCTCTGTGTCTATTAGAGAACCTTACTTAGTCCTTGCAGTGAAGACAAAACGAAAGGCAGTATTATCATTATTCACTTTTTTAAAAATTAAAGTATAGTTGATTTACCATGTTCTGCTGTGCAGCAAAGTAACTTGGTTATACATATATATAATTCCCTCTCATACTATTCTTGATCATGGTCTGTCCCAAGAGATTGGATATAGTTCCCTGTGCTAAATGGTAGGACTACTTTGCTTATCCTTTCTAAATGTAATAATTAGCATCTACCAACCCCAAGCTCCCAGTCTATATCATTCCCTCCACCTCACCCTCCCCCTTCCCCTTGGCAACTACAAGTTTATTCTTAATATCTGTGAGTCTGTTTCTGCTGTAGATAGGCTCATTTGTGTTATATTTTAGATTCCACAAATAAGTGATATTATATATTTGTCTTTCTCTTTCTGACTTACTTTACTTAGTATGAGAATCTCTAGATCCACCAATGTTGTTTCAAATGGCATTATTTTGTCCTTTTTATGGCTGAGTAGTATTCCATTGTATGTATGTACCACATCTTCTTAATCTATTCATCTGTCAGTGGACATTTAGGTTGTTTCCAAGTCTTGGCTATTGTGAATAGTGCTGCAGTTAACAAAGGGGTGCATGTATTTTTTGAAGTATAGTTTTGTCCTGATAGATGCCCAGGAGTGGGATTGCTGGATCATAGGTAGTTATATATTTAGTTTTCTGAGTAACCTCCATACTGTTTAAAAAAGAAATGTAGCTCTAAGAGGCTCAGTCATTTGCCTGGGCATGTTAGTCAGAGGCAGAGCTGAGATTTGAACCCCTCATCTTGTCAAGTGTCTGTGCTTCTAGCCACAGTGCCTACCTCATTATGATGTTGAATTGATACTTCCTCTCCCCTAAGTAAAGTCCTAGCTCAGAACTGTCCTGCTTTTTCAGGAATGCCAGCTAAACTCAAAACCAGGAGCCCCTGCTTTGAAATGCTCTGGCATAGGGGTTGCCATCCCTGGTCATCTCTGTCCTCGAAACAGCTGCAGCAGCAGCGAACTATCTCTTTCGAGCACCTGCAGCGAATACTCCAGCAGCTCCTCCTACACATGGCATGATGGGAAGAACGTCAAGAAAAAGGTAAGTGTCCTTTCTAGTCACTCCAGCATCGGAGAGAACCAGAAAAGGATTCTCTTCTGTGAGGAAGGTGGAAGGTGAGAGGGAGGCTAAGGAGAAAATGACTGTTTGCTGAGTTTTTATTCCTACATGCCTCATAAAACCGTAATGGAAGATGCGTTTCACCCCATTACATGGAAGAGAAACTGGCTCCAAAAGGCTAAGTTCAGAAGTCACACAGCAAGTGAGGAGTGGCATGAAGATTTGACCCCAGGTGACCAGGACATCATATGAGGGAGTTTGGGAGAGAAAAATATTCCCTTCTGTGCTTTGGTGGAACCACCAAGTTCACAGATTTCTATCAGGTTGGAAGTGGAGGCCTGGCCTAATGGAACTGACCATACTTCAGACTAACTCTGACATTTTCAATTAGTTTTATGGATATTCTTCACTGCTGTGATACTCAGAGAGACTTGTTAATGTCCACTGCAAAGGAGGGTGAAGGAGGCCATGTGACAAGCCATTCCAGGCTAAGCATCCCATGAGAACTCTAAGAGAATGTTTTCCTCAAGAGAATAGGGAGGAGTTCCCATCATGGCTCAGTGGAAATGAATCTGACTAGCATCCATGAGGACACAGGTTTGATCCCTGGCCTCGCTCAGTGGATTAAGGAACCAGCGTTGCCGTGAGCTGTGGTGTAGGTTGCAGACGTGGCTCAGATCTGGCTTTGCAATGGCTGTGGTGTAGGCCAGCAGCTACAGCTCCGATTTTACACCTGGCCTGGGAACCTCCATATGTCATGGGTGTGGCCCTAAAAAGACAAAAACAAAAAAGAGCGAGAGAGTGAGAGCGAGAGCGAGAGCGAGAGCGAGAGCGAGAGAGAGAGAGAGAGAGAGAGAGAATAGGGAGAGCAGTGCAATCTCTCAGAATAAATGGCCAGAAGTTTTGCAAGTATCATTAGCTTTGTAGGAATTTACTTTTCAAAAGTACCATATATTGTAGTGACCTCTTCTACTCAATGCAATAGCCTCATAAAACACTAATTGGCTATAAATTATAGGGTGGCACAGTAGAGAGAGAAAATGCCAGGATAGGTGACAGGCACTGTGGCTTCAGTGAAGGTCGGGCAAGTCTCTATTTCATTGCCAAGAGTTCCTTTACCAGATCTTAAGTAACCTCTAGGGCTGAAATGACTCCTATCTGCAAAATAGGATCACTCAGACTAAAGATTCCTTCACGATTTGAATAAACATCTTGGCACACTGGTGTAAGCCAAGAATCTGGGATAGCTGTTTTTGCAGCTTCCTAATGTTAAAGAAAAGCAAAGAGAACAGAAACCCTGAATCAGAATATCTTGGGGTCATTTTTCTGGCATTTGTCTAAACTTTATGACTTCAGAAGTGTAGAAACCAGGGAAATTCCATCACTGCCAAAAAATTGGGTGAGGGGGGAGGTTTGTCATACTCTAAACAAGAACTCAGAAGAAAACTTCGAGCTTGAATTTAGAGCTTATTCCCTTGCACTCAGACATATAATGCAAAGTGCAGAGCCTGGAGTATTAGCAGAATTGTTTCTTCCAAGGAGCTGTTCGGAGTGCTGAACAGGACTGCTGGGGACCTGGCCCTTAACAGACTGGAAATATGGTCCAGAGGGATGTTCTCTCTCTCTCTCTGAGTATAGCTGGCTCCTAGAGCCCATTGCTTAGCTCTTTTCATTCACAGCTCTCTAACCTTTTTTTCAGCTGAAATTTTTCCAGTTAGAGCAATTCTTGATCTTCTAAGGACATTTCTTCCCTGAAAGAAGAGAAAAAAGATTCTTAAGACACTTCATACACACTCCATTAGCCATCATCTGGAGATTTAACAGTGTCCCATTTCAGAATGGTCATGGGGTACCAGCATGCCTGTCACATCTCACAGAGAAAAGTCCTACATCTCAGGGACACAGCAAACTAGACCCAGCCCCATGAAGATATTTTAAATTGATATTAAGGAACTTCTTAAGTTCTTACCATGTACAAGGTACTCATTTAATATTAACTTACATAATAAACTCACACAGTATGAATTTGAATGTGACTATAATATTAACTTGCATAATAATTAATATATGATCCAATGTCTCTTTGGTAGTTCATAGGTATTTTTTCTCTTTTTTTCAGTGGTCACATCTGTGGCATACGGAAATTCCCAGACTAGGGATTAAACTAGAGCCACAGCTGCTGACCTATGCTACAGCCACAGCAGTGCTAGAACTGAACCACATCTATGACCTATGCTGCAGCTTGCAGCAATGCCAGATCCTCAGTGGGTTCACTGAATGAGACCAGGGATTGAACCCACATCCTCACAGACACTGTTGGGTTCTTAACCCACTAAGCCACAAGATTAACTCCTATAAGTATTTTTTAGTATTATTTTGTATAGAAACAGAAAGGAAGCCTGCATGAAATGCACTAGCCTACCCTCCATGGAGGAATCTGGCTGCAATTAATGAGTCATTACCATGTGTCCACTTTGTCAGCCCTTCACAAGTATTAGCTCATTTAATGCTTGTGTTAGCTTATTAAGAATATTCTCCTGTTTCTCCCATTTCATGGAGGAGTAAACTGAAGTTTTGAGAAGTTAAATATTTAGCCCAATATCTCATAGCCAATAAGTGGCAGAGCTGGGTAATTTGTTCCAGAACCTTAACTTGTAACCATTCTGCTAGACTGACCTTGTTGAATCAGCCTAGGACTTGGAGGAGTCCAATTGTTGGGATGGATTGTTCCCATGAAAACCAAGAAGGTCTTTTCAAAAAGCAAAAACAAACAAGAAATATGTAAAACCGATAGCGAGTCAAGAAATAACAAAGAACTATGAACATTAAACCCAGGCCCCTGTCTTATCAGCGGTATCATTGCACTGCTCCCCAGAGCAACTCTCTCGCAACTTTTCCCTGCAAAGAATGAAGACGCCTGTGGGAAATGCCAGCTCCCTCCCACCCTCTCCCAAAAAGGGATTCATGTGCTCTTTTTTCAAGTTTCAAGATTGTTCCCAACTTTCCTCAAGTTACTAAATACCGTAACCTCCGTGGAAAACTGATTGAGGAATGTGGCTAATCTCACAGGATGGGAAGCCTGGGGCCTGGGAGGTTTGCAGCCCTAGGATGAATCAGACCACAGTATGCGCAGGCTCTGAAGAGGCAGAAAGGAGGCAGAGGACCGATGCTGAGCACATCTTCTGTGGCTTGAACAAATCTGCCCTTTTCAAGCTCTTATGGGGGACTCTTGCCTGGCTTCTCTTCTTTATTGTGAACGTGGCATGAGGACCATGGAAATTCTTAGAAACCAAGCTGTGGCAGTCAGTTCACCAGTCAGTTTCTAATGCCCTGACTCACTAATGGGATTCCTTCTGATTCCTAAAGGAGTTTTCATTGGCACAGTGGGAGAGGAGGGGGCAGGAAGAGCATGATCAAAATAGTATCTATCCACAGCAACTTCTGACCCTGGAGAATTATCTAAAGAGAGTATATAATTGGACTTAAAACTAAATCGGCATATGACAAAGAAAAAACAAACAAATAAGACATATGGTTGATAGCAAGGGTCATTTTCATGATGGAGTCTTGGAAATAAGCAAATGCTCACAGCTTACTAAAAAGCCAAGACTCCAAGGTAAGTTTCTGGCATGGAGTTGACCTCTGCTTATGAGCACATTGGTGAGTGTTCAAGTCCCAGGGTAGCTAGTATGCAGGTGCCAGTGGGAGTCATCCATAAGCCACCATCTTAGCCAAGACTGGTACAGAGTGTACATCTGAACCCAGTAGATTCATTCATAGACATTGTTTGTCATTAATTCTAGACCCTTTTTTTAAGTAATTAGGTCAGGGCCTCCCAGGTTCCCTGAGTGCTAGTTTGTGATTAAATTCTGCAGGTTCTATTTAAAAGAGGTATGGTGGGATAATCTATGGTCTCTGTTATGACTCTGATTCATATAGAGGGGAGAACAGAGGCTAAGTTTGATTCCAGAGGTATAGCATCAGCATTAAGTGCACAGTCCCTCAAGCCAAACTGCCTGGGTTCAAATCCCCACATAGCCACTTCAGAAATGAGTCATCAAAAGGGCCTGGGAAACTGGTGTTCAGTCCTTTGCTCCAGCTCCTCCTTCACTGTGTGACCTCCAAAGGACAGCTCTTGCAGAATCTCAATTTCTTGCCTAGTGAGAAAGGACTGATCATGTCTCCCTCAGGGTATTGTTTTGAAATTAAATCATAGCCCTGGATAAATGGTTGGTCCATAGCCGATGTTCAGTCAATGTGAATCTCCTCCTCTGCCATTCTGTTTCTTGTTAGCAATCATTTGATAAATATGAATGTCTAGGTAGAATTCTGTGTTTTTCTATGTTGTTTCTTGATCACTTCTCCAAAGGAACACTGGTATTGGGGAAAATATGAAGAACAGGAAATTGACCTAAGTTTTAGGTGAATCATTGCCATGGATTCTAACAGCAAATGCCCAGCTGTTCTATGTATGTAAATATTTCATAGATGTTCACTACCTATAAAATGAAGTCATGAAGCCACATGACATTTGTTAGAATGGAAGGACAAAGTTCCCATTATGGCTCAGCTTGTTAAAGACCTGACACTGTCTCTGTGAAGATGCCGGTTCAATCCCTGGCCTCACTCAGTGGGTTAAGTATCTGGTATTGTCAAAAGCTGAAGCATAGGGTGCAGATGTGCCTCAGATCTGGTGTTGCTGTAGTTGTGACATAGGCCTCAGCTGTAGCTCTGATTTGACCCCTAGCCCAGGAACTACCATATGTATCAGGTGTGGCCAATAAAAAAAAAAAAAAAAAAAAGAATGGAACGGCTCATAAAGGCATGGGCCAACTTCCCACTTACTCTCTTTATCTCCCATATACACAATGTGCCTTGTTGTCTTCTTAAGTGTTCCTTAAGTGTACTTTTCCAGTTTAGGTGTTTGCGATCTCATTTCTTCTACCTGAAAAATTACTTCCCCCACTTTTTTTTACATGTGATTTTTTTGATGGGATTTTGGGTTCTTTCCAGCCTTTTGCTGCTATTTGTTTGTTTGTTTGGCTGTAGCTTGATGTGGGATCTCAGTTCCAGGTCCAGGGACTGAACCCAGGCCATAGCAATGAAAGCATCAAATCCTAACCACCATACCACCAGGGAACTCCCGATTTCCTCCACTTTTAAACTAAGTCAAACCTATTCACTTATCTATCCTACAAAAAGAAAGAAAAGGAAAGGAAAACTTCCCTTATATGCTTTTTGTGGTTTATCCAAATAGAGGCATGGTCTCCCTCCTCTGAAATGCTGGAGTACCTACTGCATTTGGGCTTCTCATTCGCTCCCTTGACTGATGGTTACTTGAGCCCAAATGCTGGGTTGCCTGATCCTTGAAGGCAGGGTCCTTGTCTTATGCTTATTTTTATCATATGCTACTTGGCTTAGGACCCGGCAAAGTAGAGAGATACACTACATAGTTAATGAACTCATTTGCACTAATTAATGAATAAATGCATTGTATATATTAGTCAACCACTAGAATGAATTAAGTCTAAATATAAATTTGTCATCCAATTCTCATTGTGGCTCAGTGTGTTGAGAACCCAGCATTGTCTCCATGAGGATGTGGGTTCGATCCCTCCCTGGCCTGGCTCAGTGGATTAAGGATCCAGCACGGCCACAAGCTGTGGTGTGGGTCACAGATGCAGCTCAGATCCAGTGTTACTGTGGCTGTGGCTTAGGTCTCAGCTTGAGCTTTGATTCAACCCCTAGCCTGGGAACTTCCATGTGCAGCAGGTGTGGCCATATAAAGATTTTTAAAAAACTGTGATCCACAGAGCTCAATTATTTCTAATATCTCCTCTTCTTTCCTAACAGTCATCACAAAATTGGGACAAAAGATTGAGTATTGACTCCTCGCTCCTGAGTGGCTTCGCTAGTCCTACAGATGAACTACCTCCGACTCGTGTCAAGGAAAGCCACATTCTGGAAGGATTAAGAAAGCTCCAGAAGCGGAAAGTATTACTTGAACCCCCATCAGTGATAACCAAATGGGGTTATAAAGATTGCATGAACTCAAATGAAGGAATCTATTCTCCAGGAATTAAAAGTAGCAGCCTCAAGGAATACGCCCCCTGCAAACCCAGGGACACGGGCATCCCCTGCAAGGAGCCCCAGCAGGCATTTGTGTATGACACAGATTCTCATGACGATGCTGAGGAGGACCCTTCCTCCTTAGCCTCGCTCCAAGCTGCTCCAAAGCAGAGCTGCAGGCTGCATGGTTGTAAATTAACCCACAGTGTTTCTGACAGTCTCTTTGGCTGGGAGCTGAATGGCAGACACTGTTCAGAAATCCCTTCCTCAGTCCACCCCAGGGAAAGGCCTGAGAAGCTGACCAGTTGCACCTCCAACAGTCCCTTGGAGCAGAAGCTGTGGGCAAGTGCACAGGGGCCTCAGGTATACAGAGGGAGGGGCCCCCAGAGCCAGGGCTGCCTGGCTCTCAATCTTCAGCTCTCGGACACCGATGACACTGAAAGCCTGGATGAGCTGCACATAGCGAGCAGTGATGAGAAAAGCCCTTCAGACGTGTCTTTGATGGTGGACACTGACAAGTCCACGGAGAACCTGGACATCCTCATTAGAAAATCTCAACCTGGGTCTCCTGAGGAGGAGGAGGAAAAACAAGTGCCCGTCCATTTAGAAAGCAGGCCAAAGACGTTTAGTTTCATCAAGCAGCAAAGGGTTGTAAAAAGGACTTCCTCGGAAGAATGTATTACTGTCATATTCGACGCGGAAGATGGTGAGCCCATTGAGTTTAGCTCTCACCAGACTGACATTGTTACTGTTACCAGAAAGGAAATTTCCATCAATCAGGGCCCTTCCGGACCCCAGACAGAATGCACTGAACTTTTACCTCAGGGAATTGCTCATTTCCAGCCAGGGGCTGCTGGGAGAAATTATTCTTTCTTGAAAAAATCTGAAGAGGAAACTGAGAAAAACATTCCAAAAGATGAAGCTGATGATGTTGCCATGGCACCCACTGAATCTTTCCGCCCCAGGACAGTGACACAAAATACTCAGCGACAAAGACTGGCTAGACCAGCACACGCTACATCGTGCCAGAGTAAGTCTAAGTCCCCTGGGTCCACGGGCATCTACCAGAAGAAAAGTCTGACAAAAATACCTACCAGGGGCAAGTCTTCACCTCAGAAATCAAAAATAATGGCGCCTGAAGCCTCTGCAACAGTCCCCTCAATGGGCCCAGTGATTCTTGAGAAATTGCCAGCTCCAGGGAAACTCTCACAGTTCAAAAAGACTGAAGGCCCAGCACTCCTCTTTGATTTACAGCCAGAATCACACATTCCAAAACACCATACCCAAGCTCCTCATGGCTCCAAAGTGTCCAGCAGAAGGCACTGGGTCCAGTGCTCCAAGGGTCAGGTTACAGCATCACAGTTGCTGTCAAGGCCCCCCACGGAACTGAGGGAGGACTGCGAGCCCCCAACGAGGGATAAACACTGTGACCCGGGACCAGAGGCTGGGGTGAAATCGCCCTCCCCCCCATCCCCTCCAGGCAGGTCGGTGTCCCTCCTCATCAGACCCAGTTGTGACTATTGGCCGCCACCTTCATCCACCAAGCCTGAAACCAGGGTCCCCCAGGAAACAGCTAGAACAGGATTTAAATCCCCTCCTCTGAAAGGATCCTCTGGTCCTGTTATTTATTTTCATCAGACCATGACAGAAGCGCAGGGGAAGAAACCTTCTGTGGCCTTCAAAAAGCCTGTCTTCACTCCCGCTCCGCCCTCTGCAGAAACAGTGGTCCAAGCCAGATGCTCTGCTCACACCCCCTCCAGCTCATTTGCTGCCATGGCCCCAGGGCCCCCAAAGGTCTCTCCAAAGAGAAGTGTGCCCAAAAACCCACCTCACCCAACACTTGGGACCACACCAACAGACACAGGGTTACGAACTCCCAGGAATTGTCCTTCCACCCACGAGCTCCTGGAAATACCATCCTCCAAAAGCCTATCTCCAGGAAAAAAAGGACAATTGAACAACAGTGTCTCCACATCACCCAAGCCCTCCCTATTAGGGGTAAATGAGTCACCATCATCTCAGGTTAACAGTCCGGCATCCTCAGCATCCTCCAAAAGCCATAACCCCCCTCATGGTGGTCCAAACCCCCATGAAAGAGGACTAAAAACTCGCCTCCCAGTGGGGCTCAAAGTTTTCATGAAGTCTCCACAGCTTCTCAGGAAAAGTTCCACGGTGCCAGGGAAACATGAAAAAGACAGTTTAAATGAAGCCTCAAGAAGTTCCGTGGCTGTGAGCCAGGCTAAGCCAGAGGCCTCCAGGAATCCCAGCAGCCCTGAGATCACAGGAGCTGAAAGAAATGTGTCTCCATTGGCTTTACAAGCACAAGGTAGTGTGGCCGGAGGGCTTCCCTTGGACACGGCAATGGTGGAGTTGATGGAAAGTGGCAGGCCTGGGGCCGATGGGAAAGATGGGGTAGAAACCAGGTCGGTGAAGATATCCCTCTCCTCCAGCAAACCACACCTCAAACCAGCTCTAGGCATGAATGGAGCCAAAGCCCGTAGCCAGAGTTTCAGCACCCACTCAGGAGACAAGTCCCCCACACCCCCCATGGAAGGCCCTGGCAGAGTCCGAACTCAGATTATTACCAATACAGCTGAAAGAGGCAGTTCCCTCACCCGGCAGAGCTCCTCGCCGGAAGGCTCACCCCACAAGGCCACGTCTGCCCCCACATCCAATGATCTCCCCAGCACTGGGAGGCCCCCAGGGCACCCCTCCTCCAGGCACGGCTCCCTGGAGAGCACAGGCAGCTCCAGCAGCCAGCATGGGAGCCCAAGCAAGCTGCCTTTGAGGGCCCCTCCAAAATCCGAAGGGTCCCTTGCCCCACCTGAAATGGGAGACCCGCAGGCCTGTTCCCACGGAGAAAGCCCCAGGTTGCCTGCACCTGAGGAACCAGGTGGTGACCGTTGCAGGTGCCCACCTGCCCCACGAGACAACCCTCGAGCCCTGCAGAGTCCTGGGAGGACACAGCCTCCCGGCAGTTTTGAAACAAGCAGGACCTCCAAGCTAGAAACTTCTGGAAAGGATCCAGACCCTTCTACAACCAGGACTGGTGTCATGAGCCCAGAAGCCCCCCTCTCACCCACAATCGAAGAAAAGGTCATGTTGTGCATTCAGGAAAATGTGGAGAAGGGCCAAGTGCACACAAAGTCCACCTCTGTGGAAGCAAAGCTGAAGCCAGGGCCTTCTTTTGCCAGCTGGTTCGGTTTTCGGAGGAGCAGACTGCCAGCTCTCAGTAGCAGGAAGATGGATGTCTCCAAAACCAAAGCAGAAAAGAAAGATGCAAAAGGTTTGGGGTTTGGAAACAAACAGCTAAAATCAGAGAGAAAAAAAGAGAAGAAGCAGCCTGAGCTCCAGTGTGAAATGGAAAATGAACTTAACAGGGACATCGAGTTGGCAGATGGTCCTGAAAGTGGTTTACAATGCAGAAATAACCTGAAAACACCACCAGACATTTATGACCAAATGAAATTTGAATCAAGAAATAGACCCAGCCCTGTTCCAGGTTCAACAAAAGATTCCTTTATGACAGAACTTCTGAACAGGTAGCGTATTGACAAAAGGGGGGGTGGTTTAAAGGGTGGTATGCATAGTCCCCCTCCAAGGAGAGTTGTTTGTTTCCTGCACAATGAGCACCAGTCAAGCATGTTTTTCATACAAGCAGAAAGGTATAGTAGCAATCTTTTATACATTAGCCAGAATTTAAACAATGAAATAAAAGTTAGCAATAAAATGATAATTTAGTCCATGTTACTTTGTTAACCAAACCAATGGTCTTTGAAATTAAAGAATGGTAAGTTTTATCAAGGTTGATAGAAATTCAGCCTACACTGGAAACCATGAATGTATGCACATGGCATGAAATGGAAGAAAATTACACATGCATTTTCAAGTATGCTGATCCCACTGATTGTACTAAGCAAACGGATGCTGAGAATCTTTCCAGAGGTAATTACATTTCCAGCTGATCTTAAGCCAGAAGTATATTTAGCAATCATTCTTCAGTGGTTTTGGGTTTATCCCCTCCATCTCACAGGCCATCATAAAAATAAAATAAATTATTGTATTATCAGATATCTGGAATATCAGATAAAGATTTGATCAAGGCCAGTGGGATATACTTATCACTCAGAGGTTTAAAGACCAAGAGATACATGGAGGTTACTTTACACATTAAAAGATTGGGGAAAGTAGAGTGATCAAAGAAGAGCAATGTAATTTATCAGAGGAATCACCTTCTACCTGCAGAGTTGATAAGAAAGCAGCTCAACAGACGGAAAGTGGATCAAATAATGTTTCCTGCAGAAGCATGTTAAAGGGCAGCTCCCAGGGCCCCTGTCTCCCCAGCAGCTCTGTCAGCACTCAGGGAAACCACAGGAAGAGCATCAAAACCAAAGCTGATATGGACATACCGAAGGGTTCCCTGGTAAGTGCTTCACCATCCTGGTTGTCAAAGTGTTAGGTTCGGAGATGGGCTGGTTGGATTCTGCCTTTCTTTGGCTGAGGAAATATATAGGTAAGAGTTGACAGGGGGAAAGCAAAAGAGAAGAAAAAATCTTGGTGACACTGTAGCTAAATGATGGCAGCTAGATTGGAATGGGCCTCACTCCCTTCACTAATATTGCCTCTGTAGCTCTCTTTTCAGAATGATGGTATAATCACGGTGCAGACAAAAGATACTGCTGATGTCATCTCCAAATTGTATTCCTGTGCTGGGAATTTGTTTGGGTGATTATTTCCATCATTTCCAGCAATGCAGAATGGAACAGAGGTGATTATAAAAAATAAAAGTGCAAAACAACTTAAGAGAATATTAGCTATTTCGATGATTTGATTTAAGAATTTTCCCTTTTCCCCTAAACCTATATATACCAATTTATCCTACCTAAGACAGAAGGAGTTAAGACTTAAGATATCCTTTGTGGAACTTGACTCCCTATCATTTAGACTTCTTTTAATTATAAGGTCCAGAACTCAGGGGGCAATTTCCTTTAGAAAAATGAATAAAGGATATTTCTCTATTTCCCCAGGATATGCTAGCTTCAGATAATATTTTTGTTTTAAAATTACCTTAAATTGCACTTCCTCTCTGCCTTCTTTCTCTTCTTGTGTCATTGATATGGTGATGTTCATTGTCCCTTGACACAAATTTTAAAGCACTCAAACAACAACAACAAAAATGCTCTTTTCAGAATTATCAATCCATATATTTTTGTACTCTAATAAAATAGATTATTAAAATATACTATGTGCTACCAGTTTCCTAGGGAAAACCTGAAATATGAAGTCATTATTCATTTTTTCTGGAGTGGTTCAAGAATAAAGGAGATTTTAGAAATAGTAGTGTTTGACATTATTAGTTATTAATTATTAATTTAATCATTTATTGTTGCTTAGTGTTTCTTAGTATTTCACTTGAATTTGAGACAAATGCAACATTTAAATGCTTTTTTTTTCATATAACTCCTGACTCCAAAAAGCTATACGTTTTTTTTAATCAGATACTCTGAAATGATATACAGACTATGTAATTGGCAAAAGTTGTTTGTTTGTTTTTTCTTTTCCCCCATTCCTGCTCTGGCTTCTATGGTATCATTCCTTCTTGAAAACATTGATGCCCCTTGCATTATAAAATCACAAATTATCAGCATAACTCAGGCTGCCCTTGTAGTGTCTCCGAAAGAAAAGAGGGAATAAATGTGTGGAAATGTGCAATATGGTGGAAATTCAATCTGACTGATCTAAAACTTTGATAGCCTGGCAGAGCCCCTTATCAAAGGCACTCAATTTAACTATGCCCCATTTAATATGGCTCTGACAGCTTGGGGTATAGTTTCACTGCACAAAAGTACCAAAAAAAAAAAATCTCTGTTTAGCTTTTACAATTTCAGTTTTACTTTCTTACTGCTAAAATAATTTTCTGTGCTTTTCCTCTCTCATTTTCAGTCTTTTACAAAGTGGCACTATGTCCTTTGGTCCTTCCAGAATTTTGCAAGAAACACTCTGATTGTTTCCTGTGAAGTACAAAGATTCCCTAACCACCCCAGATATACATAATCAATATGGCTGTGCTAGTTTTTCTAGTTAGCTGCAAGAGGAAATTAGTCATGCTGGGAAGCTTTCCATGTAGAAGAACATTATTAACCGAGATAGTTGACCAACTAGTCATTTTTTCAAATGTAAGATGCAATGGTGTTTTTTCATCTCTAGAGACTGGTAAAACAGTATCAGTGAAAACCTATTTATTATATGTTATCAGCCTTATATAGGAAGGAAATTAGATGCAAAATAAGATAGGGTCTAATACCATAGCACATGGATGTGAATACCCATGAACCCTTTAAAATTAAGAGTTTAAGGGAATTTTCCCCTCCTGGGTCTCAAGGTGAATTTTCTCTCTGCTTCTTTGAAAATGTGTTGCAAAGAATTCTTCTCACAGTAATTATTTTGGATGAAAACAATAGCTGTGCTAATACATTATATATCACACCTTTTTCCTGAAAAAAAAAATCACTGTCCAAAAATCTTAACATATACCATCATCCTTTGCCCTTTACAAACTAAAACTATATGTAGTTCTGAGAGTCTTAAGGCATTTTGATTATTTTAATCTATGGTGATTATAATAGAAAGATTATTTCCATATATATAACAAGTCCATGTGTGTAACACACCTCCATTTAGTTCGCTGGTAACTGCATATCCATTTTCAAGAATGCCAGATGCATTCTAAAATATGTATAGATGTGCCATTAACGCCTTACTGAATTAAACCTTTTTCTCTTTCCAGAGCCTTAATTAGAGGCTTATATCCCCATTGACACCATCATTTCCAGACCACTTAGCTCTAATTTTTGTGTAATTTAGACAAGGGCCAGGTTACTTAGTACTTTTACTTAAATTATATAAAATCATTATAAGAGGGGAAAAAGGCATCCCCAGATAAGATTGCATCAGTATTGAGTAAATAAGTCAGAAAGAAATTCACTTCCCTTGCTATATTGTAAGTCCTTTCTTCCTGTGGATTTGGATCATTTTCTGAAATGAAAGGTCTCAAAGGAAGACAACTCCAGCTTTCTATTTAACTGTCACTGGACAAAAAAATCATTAACAAAATTAACGAGATCATATACCTTCATAATGCAATGGGAAGAGATGGCCATTTTAATATGGGCATTTTCATTTAAATTATGAATATTCTCTTCACCCAGTGTCACATAGTCTGAAAAAAAATCACATATGCTAATAAAAAAAAGTATCTGATACAATCCCCTTAAAATGGTGCTCTGGTGATGAAGTCGCATAAAATAGTACAATAATTACACAAATTGTTATCATCTTATTAAGTTCTGCAAAATTTTCTAATTTCCGCATCTTCAACTGAACAATTCTGTTCTAAACGCTATTTGGATGCTAATTAGAAGCAGGCACATTTTGCCCTCCTCCTGCAAAGTTTTCTAAATGACTGAGTTTTCTAAAGATAATGCCTGCCAGGAGCTTTCCCTGGAAAGACCACTTCTCTCGGTCTCAGAGGTTCATCATGTCCTTTTCCTTTTCAATGACCTTTAACATGAAAATATTGTTTTCTTGGGGAGCAATTCAGGTTAAGATGATTCAGAGAAGAAATACATGCAAAATTCCAAATGAAGGGTGTCTCCAAATATTGAGTTTAATTCTGCAATTAAGTATATATTTTTGTCTAAAGTGAATTCTTTTCTCCCCACTCCCCGCCCCCCCACGTCCTTTGTAAGCTCCTTCCTCACAGCCTTTTCTAATGGGAGAGGTTAATAGAGTAGAATGGGCATGGCGACATTTAATGGTTAGAGACTGGTATTTAGTGCAGTTCTTGTCTACCACTGTAGAGCTCAAAGATGAGTAAGAGCTGGAAGTGAACCATTAGAAGATGGCGCAAGTGGAGCTCCCGCAGCGTCTTAGGAGTGCTGGGACGCGGATCCAATCCCTGGCCTGGCAGAGTGGGTTAAAGATCCGGTTGGTGGTGCCGCAGCTGCAGCTTAGGGCGAGACTGCGGCTCCAACCTGATCCCCGGCCCAAGAACTCCAAATGGTGCAGGGCAGCCAAAATGAAAAAAAGAATATGGCTCAAGGACTTATGGCAAAGTGAAACCAAAAATAGGCCACTGTTACTTCCTATGAGTCACCTGCTACTTCTTACCAAATAGGATAATATTACTGACATTGATTTGTATCTGTTCCTGGTAGAGTGATGGCTGTAAATATGCTAAATCTTTCTGAACCAGACTATTTGATTTTTGCGACCATCCCCACCTGTGAAGTGCTCTGTCAGATGAAGACAGTCCCATCTGCACCTATATTGGGCAAATTCTTTTTTTTCTTTTCTTGCTTTTTGGGGCCACACCAGTGGCATATGGAAATTCCTAGGCTAGGAATTGAATCAGAGCTGCAGTTGCTGGCCTATACCACAGCCACAGCAACTCAGGATCCAGGCTGTGTCTGCAACCTATACCACAACTCAGGGCAACGCTGGATCCTTAACCCACTGAGAGAGGCCAGGGATCAAACCCACATCCTCATGGATACTATTTGGATTCATAACACCACTGAGCCACAGCAAGAAGAGAACTCCCCTTGGGCAAATCTTAATCTTGAGCTGGCAGCCCCTCGCCCCCGGGAAGCTTCCACACCCTTTCGCCAACACCCAGCTCTTGTGTGATCAAGAGTAAAAATTAATTTTAATTTCAGCCTATGAAAAATATAATTAGCAAGGGGAATCTGCTGCCAAAATAAATTATGCCCCTCATTTCCATAGGCAAATGGATTTTTTTAATTACTCACCACTTTGCATTGAAATCTATTTGTATGGATAATTAGAGCTGACAAGTCTGCCATTTAAGACACTCCCCCACTTTCCATTCCTTTGTTGATTCTTCATCCCCTTAGAATTCAAAATTTCCCCTAGTGGGTCATCACTCCTCATGGGTCCTTAGCTCTGGGGAGCTGAAAGAACTAGCGGCCCATTTCCTCTGATCAATATCCAAGAGGCCAAATTTAGAATTTGCCGGTAAGCACTCAAAGCCCCAGAAAAGTTCTGACAAGGAGCTGATGGAGAGGACCTCAAATGGTTTTTATTTTTCTTCTTAAATAGGATAATTGGAAAAAGATGGTGAAGTTCCACAGAAGGCTTCGGGGGCAAGTAGGGAAATGAAGCAGTGTACTCAGACACACACATACACATACGTGCACACTCACATACACTGGAAAATTTTTGCTACTCTTAAATAAAAGTATAGTTTGCATGTATTTGGAATACTGCCTACCTATCTCATTGCCAGACACTGAGAAAGATATAATGGTTCTTGGAAAGGACTGGGAAGAATGACTGTGACAACATGGCACACTCTGAAAACTTGAATCACAGACATGAATAGGGGTCAGAAGTGCCCACTCTGAAACCGGAATCCTGTCCGAACCTTGAACAGATTACCAACCCTCTGTGGAGCCTCTTTTCCTGTATCTCCAAGATGAGAACCTTGTTCTAATTATCGGGTTATTTTGCTCAGAACTTCATAGGCTGATGGAGAGGATGATTCACCCATGTTCCAGCAGGTTAACACAGCACCCTTTCAAGTTTAAAACTGGTTAATTTAGAAAAACCCAAAGGAAATACTCTTTTACATAACAGGTGTGGGAAGATCTGGAGCATACTTTCATAAGTGTTGGAACGGGCTGAATATATAAATAGATTGTCTTGATGTTTCTGTAAATGAGGAGAGAATGTACCTGTTGGATTCTTCATGGAAATTAAGATGCTTGGGGTATCCATGCTTTAGGGTTTCCTGTAGCCTTGTCACAAAGAGATCACTGAGCCCAGTGAACTCTGAAAGGCAGATAAATAATATCTTAATCTAGAGGATGCTCACAGAGCTTTTTGTCTCTGCCATCCATAAATGTGCACTCCTCAAAACACAAACTGGTTGACGTAGCCATCTTCCCCCATTCCCTAACTTCCCCCTCTGGAAGTGCTAACAAAGGAGGCAGTGCAAACACCAGACAGCTCATGGGGAAAGGAAGTGAAAGAGCATGGCCTGTGGATATTCAGCCCTTCACACCCTCTTCTTCTGACAGTTCAGGTTGCCATCTCCATACTCCGTGGAGTTTGCCATCTTTTGGCTCTCAGTATGTATGGATTAAGTACCAGTTACATTCTGATACTGGAACCATACTCATTAAATGTAAAAAATTGGTCTTATTCCATTAAATATAAAAAATAGGAGCTAAACAGTAGAAAGCTAAGTCTAGCTCAAGATAAGTATGCAAGCACATGACTTTCTCCATTGCAAGTATAAGGTAATGGCTTCTTGGCATTCACCTCGAGCCCTGGAGCAAATTCACTGACAACCTCTGATGTATCCCCACCATACTCATTGCATAGTTCACATCATTATCATTGGCTTCCCAGGTTACTGGCTGGGATGTATTTCAAAAGAGCCATTTAAGATCCTTCCACCAAGGATCACAAACTCTCTTGTCCTGGAATCCAAGTCTACACTGGCATAGATCAGTGTAAATTTGAGAATAACAACATTTCCCCCAGAAGAACACAACTCTAAAGCCAGATTTGCTATATTTGAATCCTGGTTGTACCACCTGGGCAATTACTTATCTTGTCTGTTTCTTCAGGGCCTTTACCTCTAAAATGATCTAAGAGTAGTGCTTGCCTCCTAGCATGACAAAGGATTATGAAAGCAAAGATTCAAGGAGCTTAAACAATACCTGCTACATAATAGTTATGTGATGGCTATTTTTATTTTATTGTTCTTGTTAATGATATTGTTACTTCTGCTGCTACAAGATTGGCAAGTAAGGGGCCTGAGTTTTGGTTCCAGTGTTGCCACTTACAATATGTTTAAGGAACCTTGCTGGATCTTGGGATTCTTGTTTGTAACATACTGTGACTTTATTAGATTCTTGCTCAAGTTCCATTTGGTGCTTCACCGTTCAGCATCTGGTTACTCTATCTGAAATATGAGGGGGATTTTTTTTTGGCCACACCCATGGCATATGGAAGTTCCTGGGCCAGGGATCCAACCTGTACCACCACAGAGACAACCTCACTGTGCCACATCAGGAACTCCCAATAAGGGCAATGTGTTTTGACCTGAAAAAAATCTAGATAAGTGTGTAACCACTTTAATTCACTGAGCACACATCATAGTCATTTCATATTTCATTCTGGAAAGAACAGCAGTAACAAAATAACATTTTCCTAGAGAGTTATACTCTAGGAGAGGGTCAATAGATCTAAGTATATTTCTTTATTCTCATTAAAATAACTTGACATGGGGTCACTGTCTCTGGAAGAATTATGTTTCCTTAGACTTTAATTTTTTCTAACAGTTCTGTGTTACTGATTTTGTTAAGTATTTAAAAAAACCAAAGCTGTGATCTTGAAAATCTTATATAAAATCAGGTATCCTTGCTTTCAGAGCTGGAGTTATACTTCTAAAAATACGGTCTTGTAGTTAAAACTTGTAATGAAGCCAAGTGATAGTGTGGGGAAAGGTGGAGTGAAGAAAATATTACACGTCTATGTACGCAAACACACACACGCATACATGCATGCTTGTTATTGAGTGAGTGTTCCAATATTCTGAGGATGGCAAACAATTAATTTAATGATCAATTTGATGTGACACATAAGAACTCACAGTACTTCCTTGTTACTACAGATAAAAGAGGCAAATGAAGACCTGCCAGAGGATGAAGACACAGTTGCTGATTCTGCATTTCAGAGCCATGCCATAGGTAAAAATTCACATCTCTACACGTCTTTAGCCAAGATACTTTCTACCTGCTCCCTTATTTCAGTCAGAGTAAGTTCCCAAAGACCATGTCTTATGCCCACCTCTACCAAGACTGGGTCTTCACTTCTCACATGTGCTTATCTTTATCTCCTTATACACTGGAAGCTGCCATCAAACAAGAACATCAAAAGCAAGACCTATGAAGAAAACATAGGTGTTTGCCAGGGAATGCAATACAAGCTGATAAGAAGCCACTGCTTGTTAATACAAAATGAAAATGATACTGAGGGTAAATAATTTCTCTCTGAGGAGAAAACCAACTTTAAATTGATCCGGTTGCTATAATCAACTCAGGAAGACCCTGTGCAACTACTACTTATTAGAAATGTGGAGGGATGGCTTTCTTAAACTGAATATTTTTTAATTGAGTATGTTTTACACATGGAACTGTATAGATTAAGTATATATGGCTTGCCCAAACCTCCAACTCCTTTTCATCATCTTTTCTGTTAGAATCCCACTATAGTTAGTCCTGTCTCAGAGATACGTTTGGCTTGTCAGCTATGTCCTAACATCTTACAGCAGCCTACATGGGAATAACTCGGGTTTCAACACAAAAGAATTCTGCTGACCTGTTTCCAGCAGCCCGAGGCAACTGGTAATAGAGTAGCTGTCTTGATCGTGATCCTTTTCAGGAGGTGGAAGGGGTGATAACTTCAACAGCTCTGGGCCATCTTGGACTTGCAAAATTAGTTGTTCTTCAGGCTCTAAAAGCTGGGAATGTAGGCACGCTGATTATTTTTATACAAAGCACCAAAACATGAGAGAATTATTTCTTCAAATCACATTTGAGTGTCGTAGGTAGTAGATAGTAAATAGTACTGAATATCATACTCTAGAGCATGACAGCCTCAGAGATTTCTGGCTTCTTGTACAATCAGTATTCACCACTCCTGCCCTTTCCATGAAGGACTGCAGCTGCCAACTCTCAGCATCTCACCACTCCTAGCACCATGTTGGTACATTTTGCAACCAATTTTCTAGCCTACACAGTAGTCCTCTTCCAATGATAATTTATAGTTTATCTCAGAGAGTTATTGTACACCCACAGCTTAATGAGGCTGGCACACTAGTATTATTCTTTTCAGTTCTAATTGGAAATACAAAAGTCTTCACAAACAGCTGAATAAGTGGAGTCTGAATGAGATGATTATTCCAAAAAGACATCCTTTAATATAGTTGTCAATGTAAAACGCTTAAATGGGTATCAGTTCTGCGTAGGTAGCTACTATGCAAGTAAAATATTGTTTAACAACCTTCAAACATGGCACTATGTAAAGCCCCACTGAGTCATCATTTTTCCATAATGAGGTGTTCTTGGGCTTGTACAATAACATATATAAAGTTAGAAGCTGAATTTTCTTCAAAAGAGCTATAGTAATCTAAGTATTTTTATAAACTATCAATTCTGATCTGTACTGTTTGACATGATAGCCAGAGTAACATGTAGTTATTACTTCAGGTTCAATTTAAATTAAACTACATACAATTAAAAATTCAGTTCCTCAATTACATTCACATTTTAAGTGCTCAGTGGCCACATATCCTATAGGGCATATGTGAACTTTTCCATTATCACACAAAGTTCTGCTAGAAATGGCTGGTTTAGATTATTCTCATAGAAATAAATTTCCGACAGTGAACTAACTTGACCTTTACATAGTTGTAGGTTCTTCTCAAAGCTCTATCTGAATAACCTGCTATTGGCAGCAAGTAATAACAAACTGACCATCCATGACTTAAGTAATAAACCCACCTAATCACCTTATATAATTAAAAGTCTAGAGGAAGCCAAACATAAAAAACGAGTAACAACTCAACAATGTTTTCCCTTTTTTTTTTCCCCCCTCATGCTTGTCACTTCTGGTTACAAATTGATTCCCACCACTCTGGGCATCCCAGCTGCATTCAGGACACAGCGTATAAGGAAAAGGAGAAGTTCCTTCAGAATCCCAGCACCGCCCCCCCAGCCCCACCCTCACCCAAGCCTTCACTTTACATGTCATCAATGAGAACAAGATCATAAAGCCAATCCTAGCTGCAAGGGATGCTGGGAAAGTCAGTATGTTGCTTTCCAGCCTCTGTTGCATAAAGTGGCAGAAAAGGATTGAAAATATTCCCTGGAATTCCCATTGTGTCTCAGCAGTAATGAACATGACTAGTATCCAGGAGAACAGAGGTTCAATCCCTGGCTTTGCTCAATGGGTTAGGGATCCAGCATTGCCATGAGCTGTGGTGTAGGTCACAGATACAGCTTAGATCCCGTGTTGCTGTGGCTGTGGTGTAGGCTGGCAGCCACAGCTCTGATTCAACCCCTAGCCTGGGAACTTCCATATGCCACAGATGTGGCCCAGAAAAAAAAGGAAAAGAATGAGTTAGCCAATCAATAATATTACCACAGAACATTTAAAAAGTCGACCCATTTCAAGGCTAAATAAGATGAAACAAATCAAGTGGTTATTTATTTTTATTTCCCCAAATGAGTGAAAATATCTTTTTATCACCCTGAGAATTCAAATGTTCTTCATTTTGTCTAACCTGGGTTATCACATATCCTCACAATATTTATAACCATAGAATATTAATAATCACAGCCACTAAGCAAATCTAAATGTGGCCTTAGTCTAACCAAATATCAGCTAATATCTTTGGCAGAGAACAACAATCAGAAAAATCTGTGAATCCAACTGTTTGCATTTCTGTGGTTAAGGATAATCATGTTGTTTTAATCAAAATGTTATGAGTTGATTACAGGACAAGATATTGTTAACTAAACATGCTCTATATTGAAATTCAAGATTCATGAATTAAGTTAAATAATACAACTAGATTTTTTCTTTAAAATTGCCTTAATAAATGTCAGACTTTCATGTTAATAAGCAACAAGCAAATGACTAGACTAGCATAATAGGAGTATTAACACAGACGATCACAAACACCATCTTTCTAATTGTTCTTTCTTGCTATGTAACTGTAATGGATTCACCCAATGTATTACACTAATGATCTAATAGGATTAAATGATCAGTAGGAATTCAAATAACATTGTCTCATATTCAAAACATCAGCCAGTGATAGCATCAAAAATAATCTCCTGAGAGGAAATGGGAAATTTGGAAATTCTTTTAAAGAGGAAGAAATGTCTTTAGAGGAGTTTAAGGAAGAAGCCAAGCTTAAATAATCGCTAAGAAAGCAAGGCTGCCTGGTAGACTCCTGTGAAGTGTAGGATTTGTGATATTTCCCTCAAATCTAAAAAAGTTAGAAAGAACAATCTCTTCCTGGGGGAGAGGGAAGGGAGTTGGATGGACTGGGAGTTTGGGGTTGACAGATGCAAACTATTCCATTTGGAATGGGTAATTAATGAGGTTCTGCTGTATAGCACATGAACTATATCCGGTCTCTTGGGTTAGACCATGATGGAAGGTAATATAAGAAAGGAAATGTATGTGTATGTATGACTGGGTCACTTTTCTGTACAGAGAAATTGACAGAGCATTGTAAATCAGCTATATATATATTTTTTAATGCAATTTGTCCCAATAGCCCCAATGGGCAGATGTTCCAGTGCCCCATGGAGGAATGAAATTTGTTTACTCTCCCCATTGGCTGGGTGCACTCCTAGTCTCTTCTAAAGGAACCCTTCTGGCTCCCAGCACCACAGGAGAATGGAACAAGGGACATGATCTAGTTCTAAGGATCTTGAGGACTGAACCTTCTTTGGTTAGCTCTATGAAGCTGCCTGGTGCTCTCCTACCCACCTCAGGAATTGCCTCCAGGGGCTCTTTCTGCTGCCCTTCTTCTTCCCTTCCTCCCCAAACTAGTCTTAGCCAACAGCTAATATACCAGAAGGAGGATAATGGGGGCTCACCAGTACCCACTTTGACTTACTTAACCAACCATACATCAGTTTATTCCATCTTTCCAGGGTGTTTCACTTTCTTATTCCTTCTTCCCTCAGAGGCTTTAGCTGGCTAATCTGGTAAACTAACTCATGTTGGTGTGTAATAGATTAAACAGATATTTTATTCTGTATTTGCATTATAACAAGGACTCAAGAAAAATTTCTACCTCTATTTACAACGAACTCTTGGGAGCTAAAATTTTAGGCACTCACATTACTGATTGGAGCAAATTATAGGGTGAAAAAGAAAGGACAGGAATTAACCTGACTTCAACTTCAGAAATGAATAGCACAAGGAGCGGTACAAGGGGAAATGAGTTTTTTTGTCCTATAACCCTACTTTGAGAAATGGCCTGCCTGAGGGTGAAGAATTGAGACAGGCTATGCTGAACCAAATAGAGAAGATCTGGATCACCAGGCACAATGGCCATTTTTACCTCTGTAACACATAGACCTTGTTCTTGTATCCTTTTACCATCCAAGCATAAAGCACCTAATCCATGGTAGTCATGTGCCCAGTCTAGAGTTTGGTAGAGGTAGAAGGGATAAAAGAGACGATGAATACATTATTATTGTCAAGGAATCTATATACCAGATTACAGTGAAGGTCAGCAAATGTAGGAGCTTCTTCCCCCAGCAGAAGAGAGAAGGTCTGATGTGTTGTCAACATGTCTGTAGCTATGGTTCTTCAAGAGAGAAAGGGGAGGGTCTCACAGGTTTTTGAATCAAGTACCTCAGTTACATGGAGAACAAGAGATAGGACCTAGATATTTATCTCATCTAAAGGAAGGAACTCCAGAACCTACTTCATTGCCTTAAAGCCCTAAAATAATATAGTCAACAGTCACTGTTTGGATTATCCAGACCACAGTTATTTTTAAACCTAAGACTAGATTTCTCTCATTATTAGTGCCAGTAGGATTAGGTTCCAATGGGAGAGAAAGAAAACCAAAGCACAGTGGTAAATATGTGGAATCTAAAATATAGCACAGGAGTTCCCATTGTGGCTCAGCCATAACGAACCCAACTAGTATCCATGAGGACACAGGTTTGATCCCTGGGCTTGCTTAGTGAGTTAAGGATCCAGCGTTGCTGTGAGTTGTGGTGTAGGTCAAAGGCGCAGCTTGAATCCTATGCTGCTATGGCATAGGCTGGCAGCTGTAGCTCCAATTGGACCCCTAGCCTGGGAACTTCACTATGCTATAGGTGCCGCCCTAAAAAGCAAAAAATAAAAATAAAAATAAAAAAATATATGTGTGTGTGTATAATAGATATGCATATAATATATATTATATATTTAATATATATACATATGGCACAGATGATCTTATCTACAAAACATAAACAGATCACAGACAGGGAGAGCAGACTTATGGTTGCTGGTGGGGTGGGGAGGGAGTGGGATGGACTGGGAGTTCAAGGTAGGTATATATAAACTATTACATTTAGAATGGATACATAATGAGGTCCTACTGTATAGCACAGGGAACTCTATCCAATTTCTTGGGATAGAACATAATGGAAGATAGTTATGAGGAAAAGAATGTATATATATGTATGATTGGGTCACTATGCTGTGTAGAAGAAATTGACACAACTATAAACTATCTATGCTCTAAATTTAAAAAGAATAAGAATTGAAATTTTTTGCCATCACATGTGACAGTCCAGAGGGAAGTTGTCCAGGCTGATGGGCAGTCCCAGACCCTCCTGTCCTCTCTCTCTGCTTCATGTGGTTTCCATTCCCAAGGTCACTTCATGGTTCAAGATGGCTGTTGAAAAACCATTGCTTATGTCCACTTTCCAACCTGTGGGAAGGAAGGGGGGTGAGGAAGAATGGGGTTCATCCCTCTAAGAACACTTCCCAGGTTTGACCCCTCCTTCGGCCAACAGTCCATTGGCTTGTACTTAATAGCATAGGATAGAAAAATTGCTCCAGAAAGGAGGGCATATGTCCAGGAAAGGAAAAAAAAAAATGTGAAAGTTCTCTTAACTCCAGAAGAGAGAGTGGTTATTGAAGGACATGTAGCAATCTCAGCCTGCTGCTTTCCCCCTACCAAGGTGATCTTCTTGATAGGAGCACAAGCAAATTTTCACCATCATTTAAGAAAGCCATAGGAAAATAAATTTGGAGAGTTGTTTGTGGAGAAAGATATAATTAGTTTCAGTGATTTATGCTTAGTCTCTGTTTTGCGTGATCTGAACAACCACCACTCTCTGCTTGTACAGTTAACCATGGCTAACTTTTTGAGAAAATATATTGAACTTGGATTAGTTTGCCAGCACCATATTTATGACTAAACATAGAATTGGTCATCCACAAAGTCTACAGGAGTTCAAATAAATCTTTTGTGGAATTCAGTGCCTCTAGAATTTTCTTTTCTCTAAAATTAGAACCAATAGGGCACCGGGGCTTCCTGTACTGTAGCTGCCAATCAATTAAAGTCCTTAATAATTATCTGTCTTATTTCAAGAATAATATTAATTTTCCCCACTGAGAAAATTTGAAAAAGTTTAGAAGTTTAATGTACAGGGAATGCCATTCATTTTAAAAGTAAAAATGTATTTCGGAAACCTGATCAGGCTTTCACAGTTTTTTGAGTGGAAGGCTATTTGAGTTAAAAGTCACATTTTGAGTAGCATGCTGACATATTTGGCTTAATTGTAGAAAGAATGAGCTATTGATGATCAAAACAAATGTGAGTGGGAGGTACAAGTGTTCTCAATAACAACTTTAATAGATAATGTTCTGCTGGCAACTAACAGGCTGCCATTGAACTGGAAGCTACCTAGATAATAATACCTACAGATAAGGAATAGGATGAAGTGGTTTTATATAATTTGGATCTCATATTAATACTCTCTAGGATGATAATATGTCTACATTTCCAAATATACAAATGACATCTAAGAGGTACTGTGGAGTAATTTGGGCAAGGAAATTTCTGTTATGGCTGTCCTGAGTTCACCCATTTATAACTCCAAGTGACAAATTTCAAAGGGAGATCTTTGCATCTGGCAGCCTGAAATACAAACTCCATGTGTCATGAAGGTAAGCCCATGGAAACAGAACCATGTGGTTCTTTCTAACCAAGGGCCAGAAATAGTAATATTAATTTCCATCCATTGAGTATCTACTTTGTATGTGGAATATAGCATATCATCCTTCTAGTTGCTCACTCCCTGGTGGCTGATTCTCTGTTTTATCATCTATCAGCTTGGTCCTTATGAGTGATTCCCTCTAAGTACCAGAGGAAGTCATGAGAGATAAGGCTTTGGTGGCTATTTCTGTATTTGTGAGTATACTGAGTCCTAGTCTATAACTCCCTCCTTCTGTTTGTTTTTTTCTTTTTTTTCCACTAGAGTGAGAGAGAATTGAAGACTTTGAGAGTTAAAACTATGGCTTTCTTCCTCTGATCAAATATTCATTCTCTAAGTGCACCAGGGAGCTGAGTTGTGCTTAGTTCAACAAGCCTAGATTGAGCATCTTCTCCCAGCCCCGCCCTAGGTTAGAGGCTAGGGATACTGATGTGAATAAGACATAGTACCCACACCCTATGAACTCCAGCCCAGGAGGGAAACAGAGAAGCAAACAAGTAATTCTGGTACAGTTCAATCATAGATAAGATGGGGTCATGCTCTCTGTACATATAAATGCACAGAGCAGGGTATAGAGCCCATCTTTGGTGAGGCCAGACATGTTGACGTTCATCTGTAAGGAAAAGACAAGAGTGGGAGAGTAAGATGCTGATGTTTAAGAGCATTTGCCATATACACCAGTGGCTCCCAAACTCTGTAACACATCACAATCCCCTGGGAGAGCTCTAAAAATGCCTATGCTCAGGTAACACCCTATAACAATTAAATCAAAAGGTCTCAGGGAGGGAAGCCGGGCATTAGTATTTGTAAAGATCCCCAAGTGATTCCAATATGTGGCAGAGTTTGGGAACCACTTTCCTCAGGGGTAGGACTTCATCAGCAAAGGGGAGGGAGATACTCAAGGGAAACGGCATAAGCAAAGACCTAGAGATAGGATTTGGGCACCATGTAGGGAAGGGGAGTCAGGGAAAGACCAGCTAGGTTAGAGGCAAGGGTAAGTTTTGAGGATGAGGTACAGCTAGAGGTGGTTTTGTAGGATAGGACCAGATTACAGAGACCTTGAAAGCCAAGCCTAGATGTTTGAACTTTATCCTACGGACAAGGCATAGTCCACAGAAATTTACTTTTTTAAGACCAATATTATAAGAAGTAGACATCCAATCACTGTGATACTCATGCTTATACTTTTAAAATAAAAACACATTTTTGGAGTTTCCGTCATGGCTCAGTGAAAACAAATCTGACTAGCATCCATGAAGATGCAGGTTCGCTCCCTGGCCTCTCTCAGTGGATTAAGGATCTGGCATTGCTGTGGCTACAGCTCTGATTCAACCCCTAGCCTGGGAACCTCCATATGCCACAGTTGTGGCCCTAAAATTTAAAAAAAAAAAACCCACACACATTGTCATTTTCTCTCTCTTAGCCTTGGACCAACTAAATGCACTAGTCTCCATACAGTTTCTTAACAAGTGGTGAGCTGTGATGAGTAGAGTCAAGTATTCATGTAAAAGGATGGACAGCCAAGATTGTTTCAGGGTTGCCAAGGGGCTCCCTACAGCAAAGGAACTCTCCTAGCAATCGCTCAGGGTATACTTAAATGCCCTATCCATTGGTAACTCCTTTGGGTGCTCAAGTTGCTTGTCACCATTCAGCTGATAGGAGTTCCCGTTGGGACGCATTGGAAACAAATCCAACTAGTATCCATGAGGATGTGGGTTCAATCCCTGGCCTCACAAGGTGGGTTAAGGACCAGCATTGCCATGAGCTGCAGTGTAGGTCATGAGGTGGGCTGGACTTGACATTCACATTAATATATTATATGAGTGATGGGAGTTTTGCGGAATGGAGAGGTCATGATCCATCCCAGGGGAGCAGCTGTGTGTCAGTTCCACTTGTCGCCATAGAAGAAGATTGGTTCTATGCAATCAAGTCTTTGCATTGTTTCACCAGAAGCCAAATATCTCAATGTTTATGTGACACCCGATACATTTTAAAATGTGCACTTGGTTTTTTTAAAGTAAATTTTCAGAGACCTCCTTTTACCTGGTGATATTTCAAATTAGAATTTCAAAATCCTTTCACAGGATGCCACACCTAAAAGCATAGAATATAGTGTAAAAATATACATATTTTCTGAACTGCATGGTTGGCTGTGAGGGTAGAATTCATCAGAGTCTATGGACAGCGAGAGAGCTTGAATCTAACCAGGAGAAAATGCTTTAGGCAGCATTTAGTCAAGGGCTATGTGCTAGTCTCTGGTGACCTTGAACCAGGGTGACCAACTGTCCTAGTTTGACTTGGATTTTCTTGGTTTTAGCACCAAAAGTCCAGCATCCTAGGAAACCCCTCAGACCTGGATGAGCTGGGACTGTTGGTCACCCTACCTCGAGTTTGGTCTTAAGGGGCTAAACTGTTGACCTGGTGAAACACTAGGGCCAGAGCAGGGTGAGAATCTAAGTCAAAAACACCTCTCCCTACCCCCCGGATCCCCAAGAGCAGTGGTGACAAACCCGCCCTGCAGAGAAAGGTGATGGTAATAAGCTCTGACAGCCTCAGTTGAGTGTGAACTCCAACTATACAAAAGAGAGAAAAACATGTCTTCTCTGAAGACTGAATCATTTAGCTCACACTCACATGCACCAGGGAATTAAATCACTCTCTCTTTAGGGTCCCTAAATTCCCCAGCTTGAATTTTTTTTCTTTTTTTTTTTTAACTACTCAGTGAATTTTATTATGCTTACAGTTGTACAATGATTGTCACAACCCAATTTTATAGCATTTCCATTCCACAACCCCAGCGCATCTCCCCACCCCACAACCCGTCTCCTTTGGAAACCATAAGTTTTTCAAAGTCTGTGCATCAGTATCTGTTCTGCAAAGAAGTTCATTGTGTCCTTTTTTTAGATTCCACATGTCAGTGATAGCACGTGATGTTGGTGTCTTACTGTCTGACTGACTTCACTAAGCATGATAATTTCTAGGCCCATCCAAGTTGCTGCAAATGCCACTATTTCTTTCCTTTTAATGGCTGAGTACTATTCCATTGTGTATATGTACCACATCTTCTTGATCCACTCCTCTGTCGATGGACATTTAGGTTGTTTCCATGTCTTGTCTATTGTATACAGTACTTCAGTGAACATTGGAGTATCTTTTCGAGTCACGGTTTTCTCTGGATAGATGATCAGGAGTGGGATTGCTAGATCAAATGGTAGTTCTATTTTTAGTTTTCTGAGGAATCTCCATACTGTTTTCCACAGTGGTTGCACCAATTTATATTCCCACCAACAGTGTAAGAGGGTTCCTTTTTTGCCACACCTTCTCCAGCACTTAATTGTTTTATAGACTTTTGGATGATGGCCTTTCTGGCTGGTGTAAGGTGGTACCTCATTGCAGTTTTGATTTGCATTTCTCTAATAAGTAGTGATGTTGAACATGTTTTCATGTGGTTTTTTTGGGCCATCTGTCTGTCTTCTTTGAAGACTTGTCTGCTTAGATCTTCTGCCCATTTTTTGATGGGGTTATTTGTTTTTTTTGGTATTGAGCTGCAGGAAGTGTTTATAAATTTTGGAGATTAATCCCTTGTCAGTCACTTCATTTGCAAATATTTTCTGCCATCCTGCAGTTTGTCTTTTCATTTTGTTTAGGGTTTCCTTTTCTGTGCAGAAACTTTTAAGTTTAATTAGGTCCCATTTGTTTATTTTTGTTTTTATTGTAATTACTCTAGGAGGTGTATCAGAGAAGATATTGCTGTGGTTTATATCAAAGAGTGTTTGGCCTATGTTTTCCTCTAAGAGTTTTAGAGTATTCGGTCGTATATTTAGGTCTTTAATCCATTTTGAGTTTATTTTTGTGTGTGGTGTCAGAACGTGTTCTAATTTCAGTCTTAGGATTTTTTTTTTTAATATCTCCCCTACAAACCTCTTAGTAATTACTTTTTAAAATGAGCCTTATCACTGACAAAAATCATTAAAATACATAAACATAAAATAACTAATTGGACAAAGCAATTTTTATGAACAACAACATAATTCAAGCTGGTGTTTGAAGAAGCAGTATGTAGATCCAAACCTAGAGGGCAACTAGCAGGCTAAGGAAAATTAGACCTCCTCAGCAACCAGGAGTAAATGCAGTTAATTTTTGTAAGAAATCTCTGCTGAAAATGTATGTTTAGTTTTTCTTCTGCAGTGTAAATTTTCTCAACTAGCATCTCATATAGCCACCCCTGCAGCATATGGAAGTTCCCAGGACAGAGATCAGATCTGAACTGGAGCTGTGACCTATGCCACAGCTGCAGTAATGCTGGATCCTTAACTCACTGCACCACAGCAGGAACTCCACCCCAACTTGTAATATTTTTTTTTATAGCTGTATAGAAGTTCCCAGGCTAAATGTCAAATTTAAGCTGCAGCTTCCAGCCTACACCACAGCCACAGCAACACCAGATCTGAGCTCCATCTGTGACCTATGCCATAGCTTGTGGCAACTTGGATCCTTAACCACTGAGCGAGGCCAGGGATTAAACCTGCATCTTCATAGATACTATGCCGGGTTCTTAATCTGCTGAGCCACAATTGGAATGCCCCAGCTTGAAATTTTTAAATTGTCTGAGGTATGCTTTTAAATATTCCAGAGAAGAAATTGGGAGAGGGAATAAATGAAACAAGAATGGCAGAATATTAATATTTTTAAGCTGGGCAGTGACTATATGAGGATTCATGACACAGAATATTTGAAATGTATCATAATCAAAAGTTTAAAAAGAAAAAAAAAACACACACACAGATTCAAGGTGGTAGTGTTCCCAGGAATCAAGCAGAACCCAAGTCAAATCCTCTCTTAAGGCACCCACTCTAAGATTTACCGTACAGATAAAATTCTAAGGAAAATTAATTCACAATAGAACACCACTAAAAACATGAGGGGTGGAGTTCCCGCTGTGGCTCAGCAGGATCTGTGGCTTCTTGAGAGTACTGGGACTCAAGATCAATCTCTGGCCCAGCACTGTGGGTTAAGGATCCAGTGTTGCTGCAGCTGAGGCTTACGTCACAACTGGGACTTGGATCTGATCCTTGGCCTGGGAACTCCACATGCCTCGGGGTGGCCAAAAATGAAACAAACAAAAAAAAAAACAAGAAACAAACAAAAAACATGAGGGACAAAAATGACTTCATTGGTGAGTATCAAAAAAAAAAATCACAAGCTATAGAATGAGTCCTACAAACACTGCAGAATTGGGAATTATCCAGGAGAGAATATAAAATGAGGGAGTAGAAGGAAGAAGGATGTAGTGGAAGGGGTACAAGAGTGGCTTAGGAGCTCCATTTTGGTGCAGTGGGTTAGGATCCGGCATTGTCACTGCAGCGGCTCGGGTTGCTGTTGTGGCACAGATTCAATCCCTGGCCTGGGAACTTAAAAATACCATTGGAATATGTAAGGTGGGTTGTGGGTATTCTTGGATGATGATGATGATTTAAATGTAACGATTTGTTGTTTATATTTCACATTTGTTTTAGAAAGATAAAAATTAATATACCCTCCAAAACCGAATGTGTGTGGGCTGCATGGGCCTCCCGGTTGCCTATCTGAGCTATGCTGCGCATTCCCCACCTCCATCCTCTCCCTGTCTGCCCTCTGGCCAGCTCATAGCATCTCCAGGAGAGAGGTCAGCCAAGAGAAGAAAGAGAAGAAAAGGGACACACCACTGACCACGATATAAAGTTACATCATCAATTCTGAAGCACTTGAGGTGTCGGGGGATTAAGTTAGAAACAGAGGTTGTGGTCAACTCTTGAATTTTAATCTTTATCCTCCATGTTACCGTGGGTAATTCTGGATTGATCAGTCATTGTGGTTAGGCTGAACCGTCTATGCCTTGAGTGCTATTAAAACCAGCAGTTCTTAATCTTGAAGACAATGAAAAAAAAAAAAAATCTTGCTAGAAAGGAGCCAGTAGTTTTCCAGGAGCTTCTAATCAAGCTTGAAAGGAAGGCGCTGTCCCCACTGTAAGAACCTAGTCATATATACGTAATGAAAAGCCACCTCAATTAAGTGATCTGCGCACTCAGTCCTCCAGGATTCCCAATGATGTGTCCTATTAAGTCTACATATTTGAGTAAATACCTTAGCACAAGACAGGTGCGCCGGGCTAGAGTCGGAGATCGGGAGAAGCTGTGGCAAATTGTCGTGACGAAAATTGAGTTGTATAATGAAATATGGGACTGAGGGGAACAAAGGAGGAATAGAGATCTTGGGAACAGGGTGCTCTTGACTTGAATGAATCCTTATTTGATAAAATGCTAAACAAAGAGAGAGTGGATATAAAGCAAGTAAAGCACTGCAGTAAATCTCTCACAACACGGAGTTGGTCTGGGCCCTTTTTAATGAGTCACAGACAGGCAGCTGGTGCTCAGAAAGTAACGCCCTCATTTTTTGAAAATGGTGGTGCCTGAGGAAATAACTTATCAATGTCAGTCTTAATTTCTTTCATCAGCCCATTGATAGAATTTGAGAAGAGTCATTTAGCATTCTTCTTATCAGCGGTACAGTGCCTGCTCCTCTCGGTTTTTTTGCACAGGATCAGATAAAAGGATGATGTTTGCTTTATCTGCTTTGCCGCCCTGGTGCCACTAAAAGCGTTTTAGGAAGGGGAAAGAATACAGCTGAGAGGTTACTAGGTTATGAAATATTGTCACAGCCTAGCCAGGAGCACTGAATCAATTTCCAATATGTTTCTTAGGTAGCTCAAACCTATACTCCAGAGATGGTATTGTTTGATTATAAAAGCAGGAGGAATTTGCGGAGAGACTTTCATGCCACTGTGATAAACAGTCCCTGCCTGTAACTTGATTGTGTTAACTCCCCAACGGAGGGGGATTATGCTTTAAGGTGACTTTCTGCCCATTTGAAACTTGTCCATGTATTCTGCCTTCAGAGCCCAGTGGGAAGACGTCTGGTGTGTATAAGCACGCATTTGGAGTGGGCAAGGGCTGCCCTGCTTTCAAATGAGTGAATTATGTTTCCGAAGACTGGATCATTTCCCTTGCCATTGACCCAGTCATCAGAGTTTTTCCAAGCTGTCAGAAATATGTGTGTATGATTCTCCTTTAAAACAGGTCTCTTTCCTATGTAACTTGTAATTTAAAAAATGAAAGTACTGGAGTTTCCATTATGGCTTAGCAGGTTAAGAACCTGACTAGTATTCATGAGAATATGGGTTTGATCCCAGGCCTCACTCAGTAGGTTAAGGATCTGGTGTTGCCACAAGTTGTGCCATGTGTCTCAGATGCAGCTCAGATCTGGTGTTGCTGTGGCTGTGGTGTAGGCTGGTAGATGCAGTTCCAATTCGACCCCTAGCCTGGAAGCTTCTGTATACCACAGATGCAACCATTAAAAAAAAAAAAAAGTGAAAGTACTTATATGCTGGGTTACAATTGATTCAGATTTTAAAGGAAAAAAGTAGGAGTTTCCCCTGTGATGCAGCAGGTTAAGGATCTGGAATTGTCTCTGCAGTGGTGTGGGTTCAATCCCATGCCAGGTGCAGTGAGTTAAGTATCCAGTGTTGCTGCAGCCGTGGCGTAGGTCACAGCTGCAGCTTGTATTCAGTCCCTGGCCGAGGAACTTCCATATGCCATGGGTATGACCAAAAATAATAATAATGATAATAAACTTAAAAGAGAAAAGTGGTAAAGAGGAGACAGTGTACTGAGGAAACAAAACAGGTGGAGTCCAAAGTCCCGTTTGGGATTTTATGACTTAGTGTAAAACACTGCATCTATTTCCTGTATCATCAGATGAAGGACTTCTAGATGCTCTCTAATGTTCTTTCAGGCCCAAAGTTCTAACACTCTTTGAGGCAGGAGGATATACCTGAACTGTGAAACACACATCCATGTCAAGTTCCCACCTCCCGTGAATCTGTGGGAAGAAAGGGCTTTCAATCCCAGAATCTGAGTAAACTAAAAAAGGTGCAAAGCTTATCCAATGACTTGTGGGCAGGACTTAAGAGTCCGTTTATAGCAGTAGTGTCACCTCCGTGTATTTGCCTAGAATTTTCCATTTATTGATCCCCTCAATAGAGTCTCCCAGCCTGGGGTTTGCAGTTACACAGGCTGACCTCAGTTCCCCCTTTGCCATCTAACAGATGCTGTGATCTTGAGCAAGTTCCTGAACCTCTCTAAGCCTCTTTCTCTCTTGTGCCAAATGGAGATAATAGCAAGACCTCCTTTGAAGTCTTGTTGAGATCTTTGAGTTTTTTGCATATGAGTGCTTTACACCAAGCCAGGGATGAGCAAGAGCTCCTTTGCTGGTCTTCCTCGTTGCTGTGGTTATTATTAACAAGGGTATGGGTAAAGTGTACGCAGGATAGATATTATCTTTCTTCCTTTTTTTTTTTTTTTAAAGTTGTACTCATAGCTGAGATTTTTTTCATTGAAAAGATACATGGCAAAGCCAGCAAAGGGAAATGGTGCTTGGGGCAATGTCAAGAGGTAACCAGGCCCAGGGTCCTCTTACATGGGAGTCACACAGGACACACTAAATTCCCCCAGGAATAAGTGATGACACCAAGTGTGAAATGCTAACTACCTGAGTTCCTGAGAGACTCAGAGCCCATGGTTTTTACTGGGAGCTGGACACATGGTCACCACTTTGCCTAACACTTTCAAAAACCCCAGTTCCCCAGAAGGGAAGCTGTGGTTCAGCATAAACCACATTGCTGGCATGAACCTCAGGCACAGTAACTCCTATGAGTTAGGGTGGTGACAACTTTCACAAAACTCAGGTTCCCAGGTGCCGCTCAAGGGCTCACCTTTGTTATCAGGCCTTTCTAAAGGTGGGCAGTCTCAGGCCTGCTGTGATAACTCTTTTCTGTACAATCCACCACCTTGGCCCTGTCCAAAACATCTTTATGGCAAAATCATTACCACTAGGACTCCAAACAACAGGATGAGACCAAACTGGGGTGTTAACTTGACATCTTCCCTTTGGGGTTTCTGAACTAAGGAATTTATTCTGAATGCCTCTACCCAGGGCTGAGGCATGCCTGTTAGTCACTGATAGGGCACCCAAGAAGGGCATTCCCATGCACGGTGCATGATACTTCTGGAAACAAGGTGTTGACTTTCATTAAGGCCCCCAAACAGGATGTTTGTTAGATAGAACAGGTTAACAGGTCCCCAACCGGGCTTCCCCTTATGACCTCCATCCCCAGGTTCCCCTCTCCTCTGGAGGAATTCAGTTCAGTCTCTGGTTTCCGAGGCATTGTAGTCAGTTCCAAAGAACTCTGCTCCTCCATGACATCAGTTCATCGGTGTCATGAGTGAAGGTGACATTTGTAAGTACTCCATGTGGAAAATACAAGAGCTGTCTTTGTTGTCTCATAGTTGGTGCTGTCAGGAGTGACCTTGGGCTTGGTTAGTTTGAATTAATGTCCCTCATAGCAGTTTGGAAAGGGAGCATGAGCAACTTTCATTCAGGAAGAGGAAAAAGCTTCCAGGAACAGTTCTGAAAAACAAAATCATATTCTTTTTCCACTTCTACCACCCCCATACCTCCCCAGGTACCAGGGCTTTGATTTTGTACCCATTGGTACAAAGTCAGTATGTTTCACTGAGGAATTAAAGCTTTAAAAATTTTTTAATTTTTTCATCCATAAATTCTCACCCAGAATATTTTGCCTAGAAAGGTTTTGTGTTTTTTGTTTGTTTGGTTGGTTTGGTTTTTTATACTGTTCCTGGGCCAGGGATTGAATCTGAGCCACAGGTGCAATGCACATACACCACAGCTGTGGCAGCACTGGATCCTCTAACCCACTACATGAGACTGGAGATGGAACTCACGCTTCTGTAGCAATCTGAGCCACTGCAGTCAGATTCTTAATCCACTGTACCATAGTGGGAACTCCATGTCTAGAAAAGTTTATGCAAAAAAGACAAAAGAATTTTCACAGAAAAATATATTTTAATAGAAGTAAAGTTGATTTACAATGTTGTATTAGTTTTAGGTGTACAACATAGTGATTCACTATTTTTATAACTCCTACTCCATATGAAGTTACTATAAAATACTTGTTAAATTCCCTGTGGTATATATTACATCCTTGTATCTTATTTATTTTATACCTGGTAGTATCTACCTTTTAATACCCTACCCCTATCTTGAACCTCCCCTGTCCCTCTCCCCGCTGGTTACCACTAGTTTATTCTCTGTATCTATTGGTCTGTTTCTGTTTCGTTATAGTTAACCATTTGTTATATTTTTTAGATTTCACATATAAATGAAAACCTGCAGTGTTTGTCTTTCTCCATCTGACTTACTTCCATTAAGTATAATACACTCCAGATCCATCCATGTTGTTGCAAATGGCAAGATTTTGTTCTTTTTGTGTGGCTGAGTATATTACAATATGTGTGTGTGTGTTTGTGTGAGTGTATCACATATCCATTCATCTGTTGATGGACACTAGGTTGCTTTCATATCTTGACTATTGTAAATAATGCTCCTATGAACCACGTAAAAATATTTTAATGCAACTTAAGTGGAAAAAAACATGTTCATAAATTGATCAGGACAAAATTTTGCATTTTGTGACATTTCAAGATATGTTTATATAACCTCTTTTGTCCTGATCATTTATCCAGTGAGCAGCCTAAAAACTCTAGCCTTTCTGGGGACAGCTCCATTGAACAATGAAACCACATGAAAGCTTATGCAGATGAGAGAAGTGGAGTCAGGATCTCAGTCCATGGCTGCAAATTGCAGGGAATCTGGATGTCATCTAGCTGACTGATGAGGAAAGGGAGGGACCATGAGGTTTTATATGTCTGTAATTCACTGCAAAGTGGTGACAGGATTCATATAGAAGATAAGCATGCCCTGAGGATGGATGGATTTGGTCTTAGAGCTCCTGGCATAAGTCTCACCTGTGGACAGAAAGGCCTAAAATGTTCTTCTAGTTCTCCAGCCTCTCCTCAAGTACTGCATCCTCCATGTACTGCACTTGGATCTGAATCAAGCTGCCATCATGGGCCATATCCCACCCACGCCTGCTCCCAAACCACTGCCTTCCATCCTCTTCCTCCCAGATTGATCCTCCCCACGGGTGTGACACCCATTTGATAAATTCCAGTCTGTAAGAAAGGACTGAGGAGAAAGCTTATAGCTTCTTCACAGAAGAGATTAGTCAGTTTCATTTTCTGGTACTCAAGCCTCAAGGCACAGCCATAAACCAAGTTCGGTCAGTTACTAAGTACTTATTAGGTATTGACTCATTCCAGGCATTGTGCTAGACCCTAGGGATATAAAAATTGGCAATATGTGGGCTCTGGATTTCATAAACTTATCTGATTCTACACCAGAATCCTTTTACATCTTTAACTTTAGTTTGAGATTGAATCCCTCTAATATCTTGCCTCGTTCCTAGATGCTACAAAAAGGTAAATTTCTCTGACCAGCTTTTAAAAAATTTAGTCAGACATTGCTAAAGAAACTTGAAAGTGATAGATAATCCTGTTCTTTTAAATAATCAAGATCTTACATGCCTTTTTAGCTCCTAAATTATATGAACTTATTCTTCTTGACATGCTGGCAAACACAAATAATTTCTTTAAAACAGATGGCATTCAGAGCCGTTGTTTAAATGTCAACCCCGCTGCTGTTTATCGCCCTACTTCTTCAGGGAGATATTTGCATGTTGGATTCACCTGGGCATTGGTCTGTAATGCAGAGAAGTGGAAATTCTTATCTGGGTATTACTTCCTAGTAAAACCTCTTAGATACTACAATGTGTTGTGGCATTGACAGATGATGTAACCGTGATTTTATTTTGAATGATGATTAAACCCATATGCATTCTTGCTTTACTTTAATAAAATAGTAGGATGGCTTTCATTCATTTTTTACAGTGTTTTTTTCAAGATTATATTTGCAACAGTATAGTTTCAACCCTTGAAAAAGATTCAAGGACAAGTAAATTATCAGGAAGTATAGAAGAGACCAATAGGAGAAGTCAGACAGGGAAGGGAACCCAGGCAATGAAAGATGTGTTATCATCCCAGCCACCACCAGGAGCAGCTGCTTAATTTGCACAGCTCAGTGCAAAATAAAATTCAGGGCGCCTTGGTCAAAGGTTATTAAGGATTTCGAGATGATGACCGCAGAGCACGAGGTCCTAAGTGACCACACAATTCAAACACACATACACATGGTGCTGGCCCTGACTACTACTGTGTGTGACAGAAATTTAATCTTAGAAAAACTTTAGGGTAGAGAACCTAAGCCTTAGAGTCTTCCTACCTGAGGAGGGAGGAGCTGGACATTCATCACCACTTTCCATCACTGATTAGTCAAGGGCTGCTTCTGGGGCTGTTAGCTTCAGGCAGAGATGGTGTTCCTGGTAGTTGGAAGTTTGGAAGGAGTATGCTCAAATAGTCAGGCCCCAGGAAGGTGGATGGACCAGCCACAGTGGCCAGCATGCTACCCAATTACCAAAGAATCTCCTGGTATCACAAGTCAGACCCCATGTCTCTCAAAAACTGAGCTACCTTGTTGAGGAGATACCCATTGAAGCTCACCCCTTTAAAAATAATATCCCCTTAAGGCGTTCCCATTGTGGCTTGGCGGGTTAAGAACCTGACATAATCCTTTAATCTCTATGAGGATGTGGGTTCAATCCCTAGCTTCACTCAATGGGTTAAGGATCTGGCATTGCTGCGAGCTGTAGCGGAGGTTGCAAATAGGGCTCAGATCTGACATTGCTGGTTTGTGGCATAGGCCGGCAGCTGCAGCTTCAGTTCAACCTCATGAGCTTCCATATGCCACAGGTGGCCCTAAAAAGAAAAAAGAAAAAAATAATATCCCCTAAAGCCCTGGACTTGCTACCTGCTCCTTAGCCAGCTCTTCAATAGCTAAGACTGCCATCCTTCTCTAAATGTGGAAGTTCCACCGTACTCCATAATAAAGGGGGGAAATTGCAATCCTGCATTCTTAAAATGCAGCCACATTTGTTTTCTAAATATTAGGATGCTGGACAAGCTCTTTCTTCCTCCCTGCCCCATGCTTCATTTGCCTCATCCAGGAAAACTTAGAATTGTTCTCAGTCTGTTTCTTCATGATCTGAGGAGTCTACATCAGAAAAATCTGGGGAAAGTACTTTTAAGACAATGAATTCAGTCCTAAGTAATAACAATGTCTCTTAACGCTGTGAAGTGGAGTTCTGGTAGAGAGGATGTATTTGCAGATGGGTTTCCATTGAGATCACTTAAGTAGGCCATCTTGCTTGTGGTTATTTGAAGGGAGCATAAAGTTATGTTTTAATTAGAACCCTCCCCCCCATTTTGGCTCTTTAATCATTGCAATGTGCCACAAACAATGGCTCTTTAATTACTGTGATGGTTAATTTTATACATCAGCCTGAATGAGCTACAGGGTACCCTGATCATTTTTTCGAAAGATGAAACATTATTCTGGATGTTTCTGTGAGGGTGTTTTTGCTTATCTGTTTGGTTGCTTTTCTTTTTTTTTCCTTTTTTTTTTTTTTTTTTTGGCTATGCCCACAGCATGTGGAAGTTCCTGGGCCAGGGATCGAACCCACGCCATAGCAGTGACCCAAGCCACTGCATTGACAATGCTGGATCCTTGACCCACTGCTCCAGAAGAGAACTCTTGTGAGGGTGTTTTTGTTTAAGAGTAACATTTAGATCAGCAGACTAAATAAAGCAGATTGCCCTCCTAAAGGTAGTGAGCTTAAAGGCCCAAATAGAACAAAAAGCCTGGCTCAGCCCCATGTGAGAGAATTAGTCTTCCTTCCTTGACCACCTTTGACCTGGGAGGCCCCTGTTTCCTGCCTTCAGACTGGCACTGAAATGGTGACTTTTCCTGAGTCTGGAGCCTGCCAGCCTTTGGACTGGACCTTCACATCTGTCTTCCACTGAGCCCAGGACTCAGGACTCAGACTAGAATTAAGCCTAGCCCCACCCCCCCAGGCCTGGGTCTCTAGCTTACTAGCTCACCCTGAAGGCTAGTTAGAAGAAGTTGAATTGTTGTCATCTGTCCAAGCAGCTGAAGATTTCAGTTTGCTTCATCCAGGTCAAGGAAAACCAATCTGAAAACTTCTCATCCTATAAAGTGAGCAGGTGTGGGGAAACTCCTCATGCCAGGACACAAATATGAGACAGCCTACCTCATTGTCTTTTGCGTCAAAGGGTAGAGTGGGCAGCCCTGGTGAAACGCCAGTTATTAAAAGCCTTGATCAGAGTCCAGTTTCAGGTGAGCAAACAAAGCTAGATAGCTTGACATTAAGTGGGTCTGAAATCAGAACTCACTCACAGGTCTGTCAGGCGTGACCTTTCTCACAGAGATGTGGGCCCTCTATAGATGTGCTCCCCTCACGCCAGCGGGAACAAAGATTTCGGAGTCCCAGGCATGAGGACAGGGCCCTGGGGCCCTGGAAATCTTCATGCCGGCCGAGGCCCGACATGTAATGGATCCCTATCAAAGAGGATATGTGTTTTAGAACAAACCTCTTTGAAGGCCAAAAACAATGACTTCAGAGGTTCGTGAGCTGCTCCTGCTGAAATCAGTGGGCATTGCTTCCCACCTGGGTAGTTGTGCTCACTGGCCAGAGTCATGGATGATAATCGGAGACCTGTATGATTTGTATATTGTTCTGCTCCACAAGAGGGTGGGGCTGGATTAAAAGCCTTCTTTCACTCAAATTAGCATGAATGGGCTTCCACAGCAGGAGAGGCTCTGTGCTGATTTTGTGCCAGGTCATCATTTACAAATATAACTTGTGGGGTTCCCCTTGTGGCTCAGTGGGTTAAGGACCTGAGGTTGTCTCTATTAGAATATGGGTTTGATTCTTGGCCTCGTTCAGTGAGTTAAGAATCCAGTGTGGCTTCAAGCTGCAGTGTAGGTTGCAGATGTGGCTTGGATCTTTTGTTGACATGGCTGTGGCTGTGGTGTACGCTGCAGCTACAGCTCCAATTCAACCCCTAACCCAAGAACTTCTATATGCCATAGGTGTGGCCATAAAACACACATATATGTGTGTGTGTGTGTTATGTACATATAGATATAATATATATTACATATATAGTGAGTGTGTGTATGAGAGAACCCATATGTGTATGTATACATACATATATACATACATATACATATATATATACATACATATACATATATACACACACACACATATATATATGAGAGAGAACCCATGGAGAGAGAACTCCCCATTGTAACCATCCTCTAAAGGGAAAGCAACACCTAAGCGTCATATACACATACTCCCTTCCACTTCCTTCATTGCACATAGATCCTTGTATCTAGTCCCTGCACCAGGCATGGGAATCTTGCCAAGTTGAGGGAAGTGTCTGTCCCAGGATCATGGAAGCTCCTGAGTAGTAGCAGACAGAGGCAAGGGGGCACGTACCTTGTTTCACAATAAACCACGCTCATTCCTGTGTTCGTGTTTACGAGGATAATAATTTCCACATCTAGGGTGATATTCTGCCGGCTTGTGGATAGAAGCTAAGATGAATTCTTCATAAACAGATGGGTTGAGCTGTGTGGTTCAGGAAGGAAGTTTCTCCTTCCCCTGCACATTTATGCAGATCTAGCTGTCAAAAACCTTTGGAGCTTTGCATGTTCCATTTGGCTGCGATCCCCAGGACCCCACGGAGAGGCTTGCTGAGCTCCTGCCTTTCTCTCCACATTGTACTCTGTCCCTGACTCTTCCCCAGTCAGATGGTGAGGGCTTGGGGGCTGGGGAATCACCTAGTGTCTTGTGACTTGCTTGAGCTTGCCAGAGACATTTTCATCCTTTACATGCAGAGTTCTCTCAGCTGCTTTTGGCTTCCGCCTTAATCCCACCTTCCACAGTGCAGTCTGTCCTAGCTTTCCTTTCCATTTCCCCAGCAACTCCATTTACAAACAGAATCTCCAAGCTGAGCTCTAGCTATTTTCAGCATGGCCGCCAGCATCATGATCCCATTCGTCTTCCCCCATGTCCTCCTTCTCACCATCATCTCCTATGATGATTTTTTCCCTCACACCCCCACTGACTCCTTAGTTTAGGAGCCCCTCCATTGCTATTCTCCCAATTCATCACACTTAGAAAAACAAGAGTCTTCTTTGATGCCTCTCTCACCTCTTTCTTCTTATCGCCAAGAGCTACATGTTTTCTAAACAATCAGTAGCACATTCAATATTATTCAACATGCAATAATAATATCTTTCACTTGGAAGGCCAAGTTATGACAGTTGCCCTTAGATGATAACAACATATATTCTTGATAACATCTTCTGAATTTTTATATATTGGCCTTGGGTCAAAATGGTTGTAGCGACTCATCAGATTTTCTGCCAAGTCTCGTTTACTTTTCCTGAACACCAAAGAAAGGCCAAAATGTATATAAAGATTCAAACTTAAAAATCTAGGGTGAGCGGCACTGAACTAATTCCTGAGCCTTCACATTTTTCATACAACTTCCTTAACTTTTCAGGAATCAAAATAATGCAGCATAAATATCACTGAACCTGGAACCAGTGCACCTAAGTTTCAGCTAACAGTTTGTCCCTCATCAATTAAGCAATATCTTGGTTTCTGTGTCTGTAGACTGAAAACACTGGTTTCTGCCTTCCCCAACTCCATGCATGATTGTTGGGAAAGCCAAAGGAGGTGAAGTTCATGGCAGGACATTTTAAATGTAATATGAGCCCAAAGTGCCAAAGACTTCTTTATACCAGCACTGGGGGCTCTGCTAAGTACCAAAGCCACAGTCATCTGCTGACTGTTTTCACTCATCTATCCCATCCAAACATCCTCTCTTTCCATACCTGTTGGAACTCTAGGTGAAACGCTCCACTATGTAGCTAAACAGATACTTGAGGGCCTTTTCCCATGTCATTTCTCTTATACACCTTTTTCTTTTTTTAAGAAAATGATGCTCCCTTTTGATGGTCTTTCTTTAAAGCCAGAAACTTATCATTAGATCCATTATGAGGAATGAATACAGGTGATGAGACCAGAAGGCCTGGGGGTACAGTTTGATAGCATGTCAAAGGCAGGTGTGGAAAAAGAATATGAAAAGGACAGTATTTTTGAACATGAGATTATTTAAAAAGTGAAATTGGAGAGGAAAAAAAAGAAAGTCTCCATCACACTAAATAGGCTTTAAGGTATATCGGACTATTTATTTTAAATGATAGCTATAAAACCTCATTAGAAGGAAAGTGCTTAAAAAAAAACCTCCTGACTTGGTTGTAAATGGCTCACTAGAGTCCATAATGGAATCGTTATTGAATTAGGAAAAAGTGATAATAAATATCAGAAGAGAGACCCTAGAAGATGAATATATTCTCAGCCATCTCTTAGAATTTGTTCCAGAGAGGGAGAGTGGACTAAGTTCATGGTAGTTACCAAGTAGTGGAAAGAGCTGTGGACTTGAAGTTAGAAGATCTGTTTGCTGTGTATGAACTCATGTCCCCAAAGGACATCTATTCCCTGTGTATTTATTTCCTCATCTGTAAAATGGAAATTATCGCTGACACGTAATATTGAAAGGATGGCTAAGAAAGAATCTAGCCAATGGTATCGTTGTCTTCCCAATATCCATCTTCACTCCAGGGTACCATGTGATTGGGACAGTCATGACAACTATCCCTGCCAGTGATTTGAACCCTGACCTGAGTCACTCAATGAATAGCATCCTCCCAGTGACCTGGGTGGGTCCACGAATGAGCTTGTGACCTCACTGGGCTAATTTTCAGGGGACAGGGTGGTTGGAGGTATAGAGAGAATCACATAGAATCAGTTTCTCTTTCCCTCTGGTATTGGGCATGTAGAGCTGACTGATGTAGGGCTGCTCCAATCAATTCCTACCAACACGAAGATAAAGCTGAGACAAAAGACGGGCTGAGTCAAGAGAGCTGCAGAGAAATGAAAGCAGAGGCCCTAGATTCAGGTCACCCTGAAACTCACACTAATGCTGAACTTCGAGATGATGAATACTTTCTGCTTAAGGTGTTACTTTCCACCAAAAGCATCCTCACTCACTCACTCGTTCTGATGGCTTAGTAAATAGAACGCAGAAGACAATACTGGAACCACATAGCAGTCAAGTTTGCAAGCTTTGTGGTTTATATAGGTGTTGGTCCAAATCCTGGCTCTTCTACTTGTAGCTTACATGGCCATGGCCAACTTTATTAACTTCCTTAAACCTTAGTTTCCTCATGTAAAATGTGTCCATTGCATATTGCATAGTAACCTGATGCAAGTAAAGTACTTGCTACTTGCCGTGCAGGAAGCAGTCAGCAGATGTTATGCTGCAGAAACATGAGATATGATGAAGGTCAGATGCATCGACACAGAGAATGTCTAGGCTGCTTATACATTCATGATTTAATGGCTCTGCTCATTACGGACGCTCACTGCAAAGGAGTCTAGGATACAGAGCCAGGGAAACAAGGGTCTGGGCACTAACCCCCAAGCTAAAGAAGAACAGGGCTACAGAGTCCCTGGCAGGCTCTTTGATACTGGGGATCCCCAAACCTACTGGGAGGTGGGTTGATGAACAAAGGGAGCCTGAGCTTTGAGTTGGACTTGTACTTCGTCCAATGACCATCTTCACTTCTCAGGCCTTGTTTTCCTCCTCTGCTACATGCAGATAATGGTAGCTACTTCCAGAGATTGTTAAAAAGGTGAAGGAATACACAAAGCCTTTTGTGTGCTGCCTGGATCTAGGATTAAGGAATAACCCCAGTTTTGCTTCCTAGTGATTCCCGAAGACCCTTCCTCCATCATCACTTTCAGATGCTTCTAAAGATTATTCAAGATTATACATGGGGAAAGCTGAGTTCCCCTCTTCAGCCATGTTCAACCAGGATTGCTTGTACTCTGGGATTTCCTTAAATCTTGATTGGCAGGTTGGGCCCATAATATTTAAAATCAGGTATATTGAGGGTATAATTTACATACAAAATGGACCCATTCCAACTGTACAGTTCAGTGAGTTTTGATTAATATGTATGTTTGAGTAGCCATTACCACAACTAAGCTATATAACATTTTCATCACTCCAAAGTATTCCTCATGTAAAGTACTCCTTTCCATCCAAACCTCTCTCAGCTCTATTGGGCCTGGGTAACCACTGATCTGCTTCCTGTCACTCTACTGTTGCCTTTCCTAGAATTTAATGTTAATGTAATTAATAATACAGTATGTAATATTAGAGGGTTGGCCTCTTAATTAGCATAATGTTTTAGAGAACCATCTCTGTTGTTGTACATATCCTCAGTTGTGGTTTTGGTCTTGTGTTTTTATTGCTGATATGCATTTTATTGCATAAACATACCTATTTGCATATCCATTCACTAGCTGGTGGACATTTCAGTTACTTCCAGTTTGGGCTATGATGCGTATGCTATACACATTTGTGTATGAGTCTAAGGGTGGAAATATATTCCTTTCTTTAGGGTAAGAGTGTTACTGTTGGATCCTATGACGAGTATATGTTTAACTTTACAAGAACTTGCCAAGTTCTTTTCCAAAGTAGTTTTACCATTCTGCACTCCTACCAACAATGTATAAGAGTTCATCTTATTCCACATCCTCACCAACAGTTGATATTCTTCGTCTTTTTGATTTTAGCCATTTTTAGAGGACTGTAGTGATATCTCATTGTGATTTTAATTTGCATCTCCCTAATGTCTGATGATGTTGAACATCTTTTCCTATGTTTATTTTCCACCCGGGGGGTCTTTTTGGTGACGTACATGTTCAAAAGTTTTGCTCAGTATTTTGTATTGAATTGCTTGTCATCATTGCATTAGAGATCTTTTTAATTCTGTATACAGATGCCTTATTAGAAAGAATTTTGCTACATTCTTCCAGCACGTTCCTTGCCATTCGATTTTCTTGACAATGTTTTCAAAGAGAAAGTTTTTTTCTTTTGATCAAGTGTAACTTGTTTTTTAATTTTATGGTTCATGTTTTTTAGTTCTGTTTAAGAAATTGCTGCCTAATCCAAAGTCACAGAGATATTCTTCTCTGCTTTCTTCTAGAACTTTTATGATTTTCACTCTTGTTTCTGTCTGTGCATTAATTTTTGTATTTAGTATAAAGAAAGGGGTGAGGTTCATTTTTCTCTTTATGAATATTCAGTGTTTTCAGTACCTTTACTCTTGAAACACTATCTTTCCCTTATTAAATTACCTTGTCATCTTTGTCAAAAATCAATTGACAATATATTTGTGAGTCTATTTCTGGAGTGTCTCTCTGTTCGACAGATCTTTATGCAAATCCTTGCCCGGTACCACATTCTCTTGATTACTATAGCCAGATAAAATTCAGGTAGTATATAGTGTCAGTCTTCTGACGTTGTTTTACTTTTTAAAAAATGTTTGCATTTCTAAATAATTTTAGAATTGGCTTTTCAATGTCTGTAAAAAAAAGCCTGATAGTACTTTTTTTAACTCAGTGAATTCTATTACATTTGTAGTTGCACAAAGGTCATAAAAACCCAATTTTATAGCATTTCTATCATAAACCCCCAGCCCATCCCCCACCACCCAACCTGTCTTCTTTGGAAACCATAAGTTTTTCAAAGTCTGTGAGTCAATATCTGTTCTGAAAGAAGTGCATTGTGTCCTCTTTTTAGATTCCATATGTCAGTGATAGCATTTTATGTTGGTTCCTAGAATTTAATGTTAATGGAATTAATAATACAGTATGTCTGACTGACTTCACTTAGCATGATAATTTCTAGGTCCATCCCTGTTGCTGCAAATGCCATTACTTCCTTCCTTTAATGGCTGAGTAATATTCCATCGTGTATATATACCACATATTTATCTACTCCTCTGTCAATGGGCATTTAGGTTGTTTCCATGTCTTGCTATTGTACATAGGGCTGCAATGAACATTGGAGTACATGCGTCTTTTCCGGTCATGGTTTTCTCTGGATAGATGCCCAGGGGTGGGATTGCAGGATCAAATGGTAATTCTACTTTTAGTTTTCTGAGGAATCTCCATCCTGTTTTCCACAGTGGTTGCACCAATTTACATCCCCACCAACAGTGTAAGAGGATTCCCTTTTCTCCACACCCTCTCCAGCATTTATTGTTTGTAGACTTTTTGATGATGGCCATTCTGGCTGGTGTAAGGTGGTACCTCAGAGTGGTTTTGATTTGCATTTCTCTAATAATGAGTGATGTTGAACATCTTTTCATGTGTTTTTTTGGCCATACATATGTCTTCTTTGGAGAATTGTCCGTTTGGATCTTCTGCCCATCTTTTGATGGGGTTGTTTGTTTTTTGGGTATTGAGCTGAAGGAAGTGTTTATAAATTTGGGGGATTAATCCCTTGTCGGTCACTTCATTTGCAAATATTTTCTCCCATTCTGTGGGTTGCCTTTTTGTTTTGTTTAGCGTTTTCTTTGCTGTACAGAAATTTTTAATTGGGTCCCATTTTTTTAATTTTTGTTTTTACTATCATTACTCTAGGAGATGGATCTGAGAAGATATTTCTGTTGCTTATGTTGGAGAGTGTTTGGCCTATGTTTTCCTCTAAGAGTTTTATAGTATCCCATCTTATATTTAGGTCTTTAATCCATTTTGAGTTTATTTTTGTGTATGGTGTTAGGAAGTGTTCTAATTTCAGTCTTTTACATGTAGCTGTCCAGTGATAGTATTTTGATTAGGAACCCATGGAATCTATAGATCAGTTTGGAGAGAATTGACATCCAAAAATATAGAATATTCTGATCCATGAATATATTTAGAATAGATTTCTTTCTAAACACTGTATAATTAGTTCTTAATTTTTTTTAAATCAGATCTGACGACCTCAGCCTATTAATTAAGATGTTTAGGCCATTTAATGTAACATAAATGGTTGGATTTAAAACTACTATCTTAGAGTTCCCATTGTGGCTCAGTGAGTTAAGGACCTGACATTGTCTCTGTGATGATGTGGATCCAATCCCTGACCTCACTTAGTTGGTTCAGGATCCAGCATTGCCGCAGGCTGCAGATGTAGCTTGGATCTGCTACATTTGGTGTTGCCACGACCATGGAGTAGGACTCAGCTGCAGCTTGGATTCAGTCTAGTCCAGGAACTTTCATATGCTGCAGGTGTGGCCATAAAAAGAATAAATAAATAAATCTACCATCTTAATATGTATTTTATTTGTCTCATCTTTTCTCTATACTTTTGCCTCCTTTTCTGCCTTCTTTTGTTTTTTGTTTTTGTTTTTGTTCTGTCAATTTAATTTTTATGTCAATCTCCTTTTAAAAGTTCAAACAATTCTCTAAGATTTATAATAAAAACAGGCTTCTCTGCCACAATCATCACAGCCCCCAGCTCCACCACCTGTAGCATTTTTAGTCTTCCAGCTGTTTCTTCTGTCCTTTCCCCTCTGTATACTGAAATGATGCATTTACACTGCCATTCTTGAGTTTTCCAACATGTAAATTTACCTGTTGACCTACTATTATGGGAGGTTATGAATTCAGATTCTTTTTTTTTTTTTTTTTGGCTTTTTAGGGCCACACTCGCTGTACATGGAAGTTCGTAGGCTAGGGATTGAATCAGAGCTATAGCCGCTGGCTTACGCCCCAGCCACAGCAATGCCATGTCTACAACCTACACCATGGCTCAGGGCAATGCCAGATCCTTAACCTACTGAGCAATGCCAGGGATCAAACCTGTGTCCTCATGGACACTAGTCAGATTTGTTTCCACTGAGCCACGACGGGAGTTCCTGAATTCATATTCTTAACCCTTTCTTCTTTCCTTATTTCTTCCAAAAAATTATATTATAGATTCTGGTCAGCTTCATATGTGTTGTTTATACCCTTATGATTATGTAAATACTGTTCACTGATGAATTAATTATATTACTCATAGTGTAATATGATCCCAGTTGAGTTCTTGTACAGCTTATAATTTTTTTCTCACATTAATTTTCTCCCAATTATCTTAGGTTTCTGTGTACTGATGGTTGATGCCAAAGTCTCCAACAAAATTGCAGGGCCCCTCTCAATATTATTTTCCACATAGTCAAGTGCATCAGGTCACGGACAATTTCTTTTCAATGTTTTCTCTGGGAGCTGCCCTCAGGGAGCCTGGGCCCTCCCTCTCCCCAGGCTCTTTCTGCCTTCTTTGGAATTGAGTATTTTTTATGATTCCACTTTATCTCCATTTGCATCTTATTAGCACTACGTCTTTGGGGCTTTTTGGTTTGTTTGTTTTAGTGATTGAACTAATGTCGAAATGTAGTGTAATTACATCTTTAGCACAGTCAATAAGTAATGCATCTATCTGCATTACAGATGACGTTCTTATAACCCCTCCCACCCTTTATGCTATTATTGTGTCGTTAAGTTCTACATATGTTAGAAACCCTGCAATATATTTTTATATTTTCTTTGATGAATTATATCCTAAAGGGATTTAAAAAAATAAGAAAAATATACTCTATATACAGCACATACTTGCTGTTCCTTGTGCTCTTCATTCTATTGCATATGTCAGATTTCTACCTGATACCTATTTTTATCTGCTTGTGATGATACTAAAATAATAAAATCCTCTGGCAATGAATTCCCTCAGCCTTTGTTAGTTTGAAAAGCATATATCTTTCCTTGGGTTTTTAAATTATTTGGAAAGTTGATTATAATTAATTTTTAAAAGTTGAACAGGTTTTGTGGATTTCCTCCCCTCAGGATTTTAAAGATGTTATTTATCTTTCTTCTGGCTTATGTAGTTTCCAGCATGAAACCTACTGTCGGTTTTATCTTTGTTCTCAAAGTATCTTTATTCTCAGTTGCTTTAAAAGTTTGGCTTTAGCACTGATATTCAGCAATTTTATTATGATGGGCCTAGTGTGGTTTTCTCCATATAATCTCGGTTGGTTCTGGTTGACATTAGTTGAGCCTCTTTGATTTGGGGCTTACAGTGTCTTTTATCAAATATGTACATTATTAGTTATTTCTTCACGTAATTTCCCCCCTTTGTTTCTTTTCTTTCCTTCTGGGGCTCCAATTATATGTATTTTACACTATTTTTATTGACTTCCAGGTCATTGATGGTCTATTTCTTTAAGTCTCTTTTCTCTTTGTGCTTTATTTTGGATAATTTATTTTGTTATGTTTAAAAATTTACTGATCTTTTTTCCTATATATGTAATAGCTCTGCTATTCTGCAATTAATTCTGTATAGTGTGTTTTTTACTGAAATGTAGCTTTTCCTGACTACAATTTCTATTTGTGTGTTTTTATTATTTTAATAGCTCCTAATTGTATTCAAATTTTACTTTATACCTTTGTACATATTCATGACATCTACAATATTTTTAAGTCCTTGTTTAGTTTCATTATCTCTCATTACTGTCTCTGTTTCTTTTGATTAATTTTTCTCCTGGATATGATTCATATTTTTCTGCTTCTCTTCATACTTGGTGGTGAATTTTGATTGGATGCGAGAGACTGTACATCTTACATCATTGAGTGCTGGATTTAATTGTATTCCTATAAATACTGTTGGACTTTGTTTGGGGTTTAAGTTATTTGCAGATTGGTTTTCTTTTTCAAGACTTTCTCTTAAGTTGTATTATTTCAAATCCAATGGAACTTTTATTCTGGATGTAATTAAGCCTCACTGCTATGACCCTTCTTAGGACTCTACCATATGGTCCATTTTTTGGAAGGCCTATCCTCTGGATGGCAAAAATGTAAACTATTTTCAGCCTTATATGAGCTCAAGAAATTATTTAATCTACTGCTTCGTAGTCATTGCTTTTCTGACCTCATGAATTTCACCTCATGCATGTGTAGGTTAATACATAGCTGAAGGAAGCCTTTTATCCTTTCTTTCCAACATATAATCTTGCAAATTCTAGCTGCTTTGACTCCCCCTACACTACACACACACACACACACACACACACACACACACACACACACACAGGTGTGCCTGCATCTGTATATACTTCTTCAGTTTAGTAGGACCTCCAGATTCTGTTCAAATTTATTTCCCCAACATTTCAGTCTGGAAACCATCACCAGGTAGTTGGCTGCCGAGATGATAAAGCTCACTTTATTTGTCTTATTTGATTCAAATATCAAATTCTATGCTGCTTATTGTTCCATGTCTGAAAATAGTGTTTAACAGGGTATGTGTATTCTTGTTACAGTTAATCCTTAATGGACAGAAGCAAAAATCTCTCTCTGTTTTTACCCACATTCATATCCTTTGGTCTGTTGGATTTCATTACTTCTTTATTATCTTCCTGTAGAAACAACCATGGAATATTGGAGAGTAGAGAGTGAGTGGTAGCTGAAATGGAAAGATAGGCTCATATCTACTTCAGCCTTCTCTTCACCCGCAGTTCAGCACTAGCCACATAAAAGAAAAATAAATGATGCTTGAATATCCACTTAAAATAGATTGCCTTATAATAATTAAAATCCTGAACCAAGCAAGTCATGTTAAAATGAATATTTTTTAAAAGTTTCAGGGTATGAAGACTTAAGCTTTTTTCCTTTCTGCATACAATTTGAAAAATCATTAGTAATGAATAAACATAGACACAAATGGAGAAAAACACCTACCTATTAGCTTTATTTTTATTTATTTATATATATATATATTATTTTTTGGTCTTTTTTGCCATTTCTTGGGCCGCTCCCGCGGCATATGGAGGTTCCCAGGCTAGGGGCCAATCAGAGCTGTAGCTGCCAGCCTACGCCAGAGCCACAGCAACGCGGGATCCGAGCCACATTTGCGACCTACACCACAGCTCACGGCAACGCCGGATGGTTAACCCACTGAGTAAGGGCCGGCATCGAACCCGCAACCTCATGGTTCCTAGTCAGATTCGTTAACCACTGCGCCCCGACAGGAACTCCCCTATTAGCTTTAAATTCTTATCTTTCTGGGTCCCTTTTTAAAATACTGGTAATTACAGTAATAAAAAAGAAACTGAAACAATTTATAATTTTAAAGTATCTAAAATTTTCATTTAAAAAATGAGATTAATAAGGAGTTTCCATTGTGGCTTAGCAGTAATGAACCCAACTATTATCCATGAGGATACAGGTTCAATTCCTTGTTCCACTCAGTGGGTTAAGGACCAGCATTGCTGTGTGCCATGGTGTAGGTCACAGACACAACTCAAATCTGGCATTGCTGTGGCTGTGGCATAGGCTGGCAGCTGTAGCTTTGGTTCAAACCCTAACCTGGACACTTCCATATGCCACAGGTATGGTCCTAAAAAGAAAAAAAGAAATTAGGGTAATAATAGATAGGATGCTTTAGCCCTGGCAAATATCTTTAATAACTTTTTTATCTGTTGCTAATTTTATAGGTCCTGAATCTCTTGATGCTTCTATTTTTATATGCTTCCTACCTACTACAGCTGTTTTGACTCTCTTCCTGCAGCGCCTTACCTCCAATTTATTTTCTTTCCTCCCTTCCCTCACTTGCCTTATCAAAGCAGATGTTATCCAGGCAGGTAAAATGGAGAGTAGAGGCAGTTGTCCTATAATTCAGCAAACCTGATATGGAGTTTTAGAAACTTAAAGAGATAGATTTACCCCTAGTAGCCATCTGCATCTATCAGATTCATTGGATAATTGTTCAACTTTTCACTTCTTTTTGGCAGGGCAGATAGAGATGAAGTGAATCTGGTGGGGGGCGGGGAGGTCCAGGGTCAGAGATCACTGAACAGATACAAGAATAACCTTTTAGGATAAATATGCTGTATCTTCTCTAAGGGGGAATTGTGACTTACTAATTTGGGAGTGTGATCCGAGCATATAAGTCTGTGAGCCAAGGAGAATCGGTAAACATCATCTCTTTAGATCTTTGATATGCCTTTTATAAGCACCAGCCCGAAAGTGGATTTAAAAAAGATACAAGCATGGAGTTCCCATCGTGGCTCAGCGGAAATGAATCTGACTAGTGATTGTGAGGATGTGGGTTCAATCCCTGGCCTTGCTCAGTGGGTTAAATTTCTGGCATTGCCATGGGCTGCAGTGTAGGTCACAGATGCAGCTCAGATCTGGCATTGCTGTGGCTGTGGCATAGGCTGGTGATGTGGCTCTAATTCGACCCCTAGCCTGGGAATCTCCATGTGCCTGGGATGCAGCCCTAAAAAGAAAGAAAAAAGAAGATAAAAGTAAATAGCCAAATTATCATTAGATTGGAAGGTTAAAGATAGAGCAGTTTTGCCATGGATATCAGATGAGCAAGGACTACAGGAAACAAAAGGGAGAGATAAATGGGTATTTCTTCAATTAGACAAATGATGAAAAAATATATATGTATGACTGAGTAACTTTGCTATATAGCAAAAATTGAAGGGGGAGTTCCTATTGTGGCTCAGCAGTAACAAACCTGACTAGTATCCACGAGGACACAGGTTTGGTCCCTGGCCTCTCTCAGTGGGTTAAAGATCTGGCAGTGCTGTGAGCTGTGGTGTAGGTCAAAGATGCAGCTTGTATCCTGTGTTGCTGTGGCTGTGGCGTAGGCCAATGGCTACAGCTCCAATTTGACCCCTATCCTGGGAACTTCCATATGCTGTAGGTGCAGCCCTAAAATGAAAAAAGAAGGAAGGAAAGGAAGGAAGGAAGGAAGGAAGGAAGGAAGGAAGGAAGGAAGGAAGGAAAAGGAAAAAGAAGAAAGAAAGAAAGGAAGGAAGGAAGGAAGGAAGGAAGGAAGGAAGGAAGGAAGGAAGAAGAAAGAAAGAAAGAAGAAGAAGAAAGAAAAGAAAGAAGAAAGAAAGAAAGAAGAAAGAAAGAAAGAAGAAGGAAAGAAAGAAAGAAGAAAGAAAGAAGAAAGAAAGAAAGAAAGAAGAAAGAAGAAAGAAGAAAGAAAAGAAAGAAAGAAAGAAAGAAAAGAAAAAAAAATAAATTGAAGGAACATTGTAAATCAACTATAAAAAAAAAAAAGACAAAAATGACAATCAGAGCAGGAACTGTTGTGATTCTACATTTTTATGGTACTCTAGAAAGTTTTACTAATAAAATTAAGTTGTTTTTTTTTCCAGTTAGAAAAATATCTGAGGAGGAGAAGACTTTGACACATGAATAGGAAAGTGGTTAAGTGGAATCATTGCTCTGTGAGGACTCAGAAGGAATCTGTTGTACTCTCATAAACAGGACTTAGATCTGGAAGCGATGAGTCCCAAAACTAGATGCAGGAATCCAGGATCCAACTCTGTTCCTAGAGCACCTGACCAAGTCAAGCAGATGGCTGGTTTTGAAACTGTAGTGATCACATTAGTCTACTCTTATGTATCACAGTAAATATTCCCTGCAAGTCTGGCCACTGTTTCACAAGGCAGGCATCGTAGCCTAGCCAGACATGAGGAGTTATGTGATGATCTCAAGACTGTTCAGTCCAGAGCGTTAAGAATATAATGATGAAAATTTATAAAACTAAGAATGTTTGGAAAGTTGCATAACAAATCTCAGAATCCTAGATCAAGAACCATACCCAAAACCATAGAAGAGTTTGTCTTAGTGTCAATGACAGGAAGGAACACATGTTAAAGCAAACTTAAGGAATTTTTTCTTGGGTGTTATACCAGCTGAATAATTAAGTAAATTCAAGAAGGATTTCTGTGTATTCATGGTCTGCATGGGCATTTGTAACACATTTCTGACCTTTTTCAGTTCATATCCTTAAGTCATACCCACTAATATTTTATGTGATTCTACTACTGTCAGACAGAACATTGGGTTTGCCAGATACCAATCCAGCCTGAGGTGACATGTCTTTTATATTGGCTTAAATAACTTGTCCCTCACCTTGACAAAGGAGTTTTATGATCTGCTTTTATAAAGGTTTTAGCCATATTAATTCCCTTCATTTATTCTCATAGTCTCTCTGTATGTACCAGTATACCAGACCTCCAAACTGCCAGTCTCCCTTTATATCAAAGAAAACAGAAAGGATTAGAAAACAAATTCACATTCTCCTATACACTTTTCACATCTCGGAAAACTTAAATGCACTTTGAACTTAGAAGCTAAGTATTCTCATGCATTCTGAAGCCATCAAAATGAATTTACATTTCCAGAAGTTCATCTTAATGCGACAGTCAAAAGTAACCCAATGTTTGTGAATAAATAGCCAATACCATCATTTTGGATTACTTCAACAAAACCACATGTTAACCTTAGAATGAAAAACCTACATGTAATTGATGTGGCTTTGGCAACAGGCTTAGGTTTTTGTTTTTTTGGTTTTTGGTTTTTGGTTTTTTGTTTTTAGCTTATTTTAACCATACAGATGAAGAGAAGTATATGAAAATAAAGAGATCTGTTCCCCCATCTGTAGTTTAGTTTTCTATTGCTAATACCACACGCAGCTTAAAGATGTTTCAGAACCTGGAGAGAACTCATACAAAGACTTATTTACATGACCAATTGTATTATAAGAAAGAATGCCAATTAATAATACAGTATGAATTAGCTCTTTCTGGCTGGTAAATTGTGTTGGGGCTTCACTGCATATTTGGCTGAAACTTTGTAAATGTGATTTAAGTTCTCAAAGTAAAAAAGAGTTTAGGTTTTAAAGTTTTCTACTTCCCTAGAATTTATGAGTGTGGGAAAAGGGGAAAATGTGACTTCTAAAGTAGTTTGAATATATGAGAGAAGGTAGGTCGTTGCCCCAAACGTAACCTTATAGGATAGACAGGCTGTACATTCACTAACTGAAAGTCATGGCTTACTGATTTGGGGGTATTCTTTGAGAATGTGGTAAGTCTGTGAACAAAGGAGAATTGGTAAACATCCTTTGGTTAGGTTTGAAAAAAGCCTTTCAAGAAGTTCCCTTGTGGCTCAGCAGGATAAGGATCTGGCTGTGGCACAGTTTGCAACTGCCACACACGGGTTCAACCCCTGCCCTGGAATTTCCATATGCTATGCATGCAGCCCCCCAAAAAAGCCTGCTGAGTGCCAACTCCACAATGAATTTTTTGATAACATGGACTCCACCCTTTCTATACATGAGGGAGCTTATGATCAGCTCCAAGTACTTTGCTCCATATTTATAATTGTTTATTAACTATGGGATCAACTAACCCCTAAGGAAAGGGTTGCCACGTGATACTTGCTTAGGAAATAACCAGGTAGTAGTTTAGTGAAATGTACTCAAGTGCTGCAGTAGGACACTAACCACACAGGTGAAAGTTTGGTTTTCCTTTGATTAGGCAACAGTGTATGTATCATGTACCTGCAGGGGCCCTCACCTCTCCCTGACAACCCCTTCTGAAAACTTACCAAGCAGCTACTTTGTAAGGAGCACGGTACCGTTCCAATGAACTCTAATTATATGAAGTTAGAATAGTTTTTAAAAATCTTGTTGTACAGAGTTCCTGTCATGGCGCAGTGGAAACAAATCCATCTAGGAACTATGAGCTTGTAGGTTTGATCCCTGGTCTCGATCAGTGAGTTAAGGATCTGGCTTTGCCGTGAGCTGTGGTGTAGGTCACAGATGTGGCTCGGATCTGATTGCTGCTGTGTCATTATCATTTTGACTGATTATAATGATGCAAGTCCTACTGGTCAAGGTCACAACATGCTTTTGTTAGGTTGGAAATCTCTTAAGGAGGAGTTCTCATCATGGTTCAGTGGTTAATGAACCCAACTAGCATCCATGAGGATGTGGGTTTAATCCCTGGCCCTGCTTAATGGGATAAGGATCCAGCATTGCCAGGAGCTGTGGTGTAGGTTGCAGATGTGGTTCAAATCTCGAGTGGCAGGCTATGGCATAGGCCAGCAGCTGTAGCTCCAATTGGACCCCTAGCCTGGGAACCTCCATATGCCGTGGGTGCGGCCCTAAAAAGGAAAAAAAAAAAAAAACACACCCAAAAATCCCTTGTTGTGTCACAGCCAGCAGGTAGACTAGGTAGACAACCCTGGTCTTTCCATCTCTGAAGCCTGTTCTCTTATGGCTTCATTCTTCTGAATATTCAGAATAACTTGAAACTCATCAGGTTTGCTTACACCTCTCTTATATAATAATCTCTCTGGACAAATACATTCATGATACCAAGAGTTTGGGTTTACACATTCAAGTGATTAAAGATTTGTGAGATAGGATCTTTGGGGAAAAAAAAAAACAGTTGAGATATTTTAATCTGTAGAAGAGAAGACAGGAAAAATTTAGTTAGTGGCCTTTCCCAAATACTCAAAATCATTGCTAATTCAGCTAACCCCTAACTTGAAAACTTAGACTAACTGAAACAGTGCTGGAAATAAACTTTTCCCTTTGTGGCTATTTTTATAGGTTATGTTACAAGGTAAAGGAATAGTGCAAAGCAATTTGGAAAGATGCAAGGACAAGCCAGTGAAGAGAACAAACTGTTTTAAAAGAGAAAAACCTCATTGCTTTGTGTAAAGACATAAGAAGTTACTGAGTAATCTCAATTATTCACTATGAATGGCTCCCAGGAACTGGCTTCTGTGAGAACTTAGTTCTCATGCTACTATGGGTACTGATGTTAAATGGAATGCTGACACTCAGCTTGGCATCTATAGTCCCTGAGGATGAGGGCCAGGGGAACAATGCCAGATCTGGGACCTTCAGGTCCAGTGGTGCTTTGAGGTGGGGAGGAGGTACTGAGGAGGATGTTAAAGCCCCATTCCTTGTGCTATCCTTCATCTCGGTCACTGACCCTTGCTCTAAAGGCTTGGAAGTATTAAGAAATTTGTCTTTAAAATATTCAATAATTCTGAATGATCTTATCCCCTCGGCTGTCTGAATTAATAACATCTGGCTGTATGAGAAATAGAGCTGCACATAAAAAGGAAGTCAGCTATTTTCTCTGGTTGCTGAAGTGAGCACCAAAAGCAGCAGATTGGGGTTTCAAAAGGAAAGGTTCATATTCAATTTAATTGCATGAAGAATTTTCTAAAGAGGAAGGCTGTTTTTCTTCCACCTACTTTATTCATTGTGCTCCTTGAGAGCTGTGTGTCAGGTGCTATACTGAGCTCTTGGAGAATAAGCCAGACACTGTCCCAGGCTATAACTTTTACCAGCTCTATCAGCATATAATTGCCGTTCTGTAGAATAAAGGGGATGTAGAGTCAAGAGTGGACTCACATGGGAATTCTGAACAGAGGAATAAAAACCTAGTCTGCCCCCAGGATGCTAGCAGTCTATTAACACTTGCTTTGAGAATTGCTGCCATTTTCTGAGTATAATAACTATGTACCTGTTCCAGGCATTGTGCTGTATGTTTATTACGTGCTGTGTTTTTAGTCCTCAGAATGCCCCTTTGATGGAGATTATATAAGCTAATATCGAGATGAGGAAACTAAAGCCACCTGCTGCAGCACCAGGTACCAGGAGCAGGAGGGCTGCTGCTCACTAATCAGCTGAGTGGGGATTTTTTAGTGTACATTCTAAGTTAACAGTTGGAAAAAAATAAAAAAATAAAAAAATAAACCTCTGGTGGAAATTTCTCTCCAAAATGTCTTCCCTGGTGCCATCCCACTCAGAACTCACCCTTCTTGTCAGCTCACCCACAGCCGACTCATCCCTCTCTCAGGCACAGTAACTTACCTCTTCATTGAAGCCCTGAGGCCAGGCAGTATTCCTAACCCAAGCACTCTCAACATTCTTTCCAAAAAAGGAAGGCCAGAAATTCTCCTATCAGTTGCTAGGAGGCTACAACTTGTCTACCTCCTTGCCTGCTAGAGGAATGCGAGATAATGTATCCAATTAAGATGTGGTACACATACACAATGGAATACTCTCAGTCATAGAAAAGGATGAGATAGTGCCATTTGCAGCAACAGGGATGCAACTAGAGATTCTCATACTAAGTGAAGTAAGTCAGACAGAGAAAGACAAACGCCATATGATATCACTTATAGGTGGAATATAAAATATGGCACAAATGGAGTTCCCATTATGGCTCAGCGGTTAACGAACCTGACTGGCATCCATGAGGATGCAGGTTCGATCCCTGGCCTCACTCAGTGGGTTAAGGATCCGGTGTTGCCACTGAGCTGTGGTGTAGGTTGCAGATGTGGCTCAGATCCTTCATTGCTGTGGCTGTGGCATAGGCTAGAGGCTACAGCTGCTATTGGACCCCTGGCCTGGGAACCTCCATATGCTGCAGGTGTGGCCCAAAAAGAGAGAAAGCCAAAAAAAAAGAAAAGAAAAGAAAAATGGCACAAATAAACCTGTCTACAAAACAGAAACAGACTTACAGACATAGAGAAAAGATTTGTGGTTGCTGAGGAGGAGGGAGGGACTGGGAATTTGAGGTTAGTAGATACAAATATTTACATTTAGAATGTATAAACAACAAGGTCCCATTGTATAGCACAGGGAACTATATCCAATTTCCTAGGATAGGTCATGATGGAAAAGAATATAAAAAGAATATGTGTGTGTGTGTTTACATACACACACACATATATAGATAATGGAGTCACTTTGCTCTATAGCAGAATTGGCACAACACTGTAAATCAACTATAATTTTTTAAAAAAAATTTTAAAGAATGTGTCCAAGGTGACATTAAAAGAAGGTCCTGAATCCATTCTATGTATAAGTAAGAGATTTATGACCATGCTGACATGCCCTGAATGGACCACAGGTGTGCTGAGATCTTGAGCCCTCAGCTTTCAGGTAGCCAGTGGTCCTGAGGAAGCTGGTGTTTTCTTCAGTGAGCCGCATGTTTCCCACATGTGCCAGGACTTCAAAAGGACTGCAAGTCATCTGATGAAACTTTTAGGACATTGTGATGGTGATAAGTGAGAAACCTTGCTTTGAGAGGCAGATATAAGGCAAATGAGATGACAAGAAGTAGGTGGGAGGGCTAACTAGGATCAGAAACATCAGGGGTGACCTTGGAAGAATGAAACCTGCTGGTCATCTAGCAACCCAACCTTTGTGCTCATGAGCCAGGCTCTGTTGGCAGCTGTTCTCAGAGCCACAAACTTGAACTTAGGTTTGTTGAGGTCACGATTGAGTCATGGAGAACACAGTTGTTGTCAAATGGGAGGGGAAGAGAGATGGACGGGGAGTTTGGAGTTGGTAGATGCAAACTATTGCCTTTGGAATGGATTAGCAATGAGACCCTGCTGTGTAGCACTGGGAACTATGTCTAGTCACTTATGAAGAAGCATGATAATGTGGGAAAATAGAATGTGTACATGTATGTGTAACTGGGTCACCTTGCTGTACAGTAGGAAAAAGAAATTATATTGGGGAAATAACAAGTTAGAAAAAAAGAAAAAAAATGATGCAGAAGAGAAAGAAAAAAATAAATAAATAAAAATAAAATCAATTATTAAAAAAAAGAATTGATGAGCAATAAGGTCCTACTGTATAAAATGGGCAACTATATCCAATCTCTTGGAGGTAGAACATGATGGAAAACAGAATGCGAAAGAGAATGTATATATATGTATGACTGGGTCACTTTGCTGTACAGCAAAAGTTGACACAACATTGTAAATCAACTATAACTTAAAAAAAGTTTTTAAAACACTGACTCAACTTGATAAACAACATATTCCTACTATATAGCACAGGGAACTATATCCAATCTCCTGGGATAGACCAGGATAGAAAATAATTTTTAAAAAGAATGTATATATATGTATGACTGAGTCACTTTGCTATATAGCAGAATTTGGTGCCACACTGTAAATCAACTATAATTTTTAAAAACTTTTTTTCAAAATGAAGCAAACAAAAAAAGACTGAGTCAACTCATTCTTGGTGCAAGGCTGGCTTGTCCCTTTGAACTTTATTCTGATGAGGGCCATTTAATTATTTTGTGAGTTCTTATGATTTCCTGAGGAAAAAAAAACTGGCTTTAGAAGTACAATATTTAATGCGTTTTCAAGTTACAATATTTTCATGAACTGTGAGAAACTTACAGTGCTTTAAAGAAACTACATAAAGAAGGTGTCAGCATTTTCAATATAAACTCAATTTTCAAAGGTTTATACATTCTGGAGAATTTGCTTGAGGGGGAAACTTGGCATATGGTGCCTGAGTTCTTGACTGTCCACACCTCATTTCATAGGTACTTATAGATGAGTCCTTCAAATTCACTCCATTTGGCACCTGTAATTTTTAGAAATAAAAAGATGGCTTTAATAGCAGGTGATTTCTGAGTTTAATGTCAGTGCACACAACTCTTAGAGAATCAGAGAACTCAGGAATACCAGAAGTCCTGTTTTACAGATTCTGGTTCTGGCAATATTATGGAGGAAAAGAAAAATAATTTAAAGGGACAGATGCCCCCAAAATGTTGATGTCCTTAAAAGGACACCAGAGCTAGACTTCCTTTTTCATTCTTCCTACCCCAGATTCCTCCCTGCTCTGTGTCATGGCTGGTGTTACAGGCCAGTCCAACATACATGGGCTTTGGTGTCTGGGGACCTTTTCCCAGAAAATTACTGGAAAGCTGACCAGGAATCCCACTTTACTTTTTGAGTCTCCATTTGAAAGGACTAAATGGAGTGTTCTCTGTGCCGTAAAATAGCTGGAGGGAAGAGAGTTCTTAGACAAAGCCAAAAAAAGATTGCTCTCACAGGCAATGCCTGTCACCAAGCAGAGAGAGGTAAGAGAAACACCAGAAAACCCCTGGCATGGAAGTGTACAGATGAGATCCAAGAGGCCAGAGGGGAAAGTCTCAAGGCAATTGTGGGAGGAACCCGAGGAACTGTACTGATGCTGGGAATGCCAACAGTGGATACAACCTCAGGCTGGGAAGCATGGGAACCAGCTGGAATGCAGGGCCCACTCTAGTTCCAGAGGAGAAGCTGGGTGCTTTGACCAGGGGTGGGGGACCATTCTGTGCACTTTCAGCTCATATGGCTGCCTCCATGGCTGTTAATTGACCAGATCCCATTTCTGGATTTACCAGAACTTTGGAGGAGAATTAATATAGCTTGGTGGCTAAGAGCAGGGTCTTGCAGTTATGCAAGGCTAGATTCAAATGCATGCTCTTTATTTACAGCAAATAGCCTTGGGTATGTTACTTAGCCTTTTTGAGCCATAATTTCTCATTTGCATGATGCAATCAGAGTTCTTACCTTAAAAGGTTGTGAAGATGAAGAGATGACACAAAGAAAGCAGTGAGCTTGTAGGAGCTGTAATAAGCAGCCAAACCTGATGATCCATCTTCGCAAAAGGAAAAGTGCCCCTAATGTCCCACCATGCTGAGCACCCTTTTGTTTAGAGGTAGTCATCCTGAAGATGCCGGGAATAAATTATTATGGCAGGCAGCCTGGGACACAGGGGGGACTGACACATCTCAGATGTTACATCCTGTGAATCTTTGATCCCCATCTCTGAAGACTGGGTCGATTCCAATCCGCTTCCTCCTTTGTGAGGCTGAAATAGTTCAGACACTTCAAATTTGCCCCCAGTGCAACACATTTATGTGTCAAATATGAGGAGTGTCACATATCTAGGCTAAAATGAAGAAAGGACACAGAGTTCTGAATAAGAGGGTCTTTTTTTTTCTGGCAGTGCCTTCCCATGCAAGCAGCTGATTATTTCTCCAAAAGCCTGTTTTGCAGCAATTGAGTCTGCGTAATTGAGGAGAAAATGAATAGAGAAGATAATGAATAATCCGAAATGCTGGTTGAGAGGAAGCCAGACCCGAGTGGAGGCCCTGAAATGAATGAAACTAAAACTTAGCCCCTGTGGTTCTGGGAAAGATCTAGTCAGATGATAGCCATGTGATTCAGGGATGCTCTTGTCCGTGAGCAATCTCTGAGCTCAGATGGCATGTAAGATGCCTAAATGGCACCAGGCTGGAGAAGGGGTGTCTGTATCTTCTTACTAAATATCCCTTTGGAGACTGAGACTGAGTCCTCTCTGGTTTGTTTTGTTTGTTTGTTTGTTTGTTTTTGTTGTTGTTGTTGTTGTTGTTGTTTTGGCTGCCCCATGGCATATGGAGTTCTGGGGCCAGGGATCCAAGCTGCAGTTGCAACCTACAGCACAGCTTCAGCAACACCAGATCCTTAAACCCACTGTGCCAGGCCAGGAATCAAACCTACATCCTGGTGCTGCAGAGAAGCCACCAATCCCATTGCACCACAATGGGAACTCCTGAGTCCTCTTTTGGGATAGGGACTTCATCTTCTAAAACCAATCACCAAACCTACTAGAACCTACAAAAGCCACCTCTGTACTCATCCCCACCCCTTTGTTTTCACCTTAGTGTTAAGAAATTCCCAGAATTCTACCACTCAACCAAAGAAAAGAGGTTTTGAGGCGAAAGGTGGGGAAATGGGCAGATTCTGAAGTTCAGATACTAATTGCTGAGCATCAGGTGAGATGGTGTACTTAAAGAAGAGGTACTTAAGGAGAAACAAATAGTTTATCCTATCAGACACCTACTGAAATCTAATAACTATAACTGGCAGTTTGTACATGTCATCATTCATCCTTTCCTTCATCCACCTATCCTACCATATGCTAGGTGTCATTCTAAATCCAAGAGTTTGAAGTTCCTATTGTGGCTCGGCAGGTTAAGAACCTGACCAGTATCCATGAGGATTCAGGTTCAATCCCTGGCCTCCCTCGATGGTTAAAAATCTGACATTGCCTCAGGCTGCCCCATAGGTCACAGATGCAGCTCTGATTCAACCCTAGCCTGGAAACTTCCATATGCCACAAGTGTGGACCTAAAAAAAGAAAGAAAGAAAAATCAAGAGATTCCACAGTGCTCATATTTTTAATCTCACAGCAACTCTATAAGGAACCTGAGACTTTGGGGGGTTAAGGATCTTAGGGCAGTGGAAGGCAGTGTTCACACAGTTATTAGCAGAGACCAGACTCTAAAAGCCACTGTTTCATAAAGTACCCTGTTGAAAATAACATCATTATATTCTCCACCCTGCCTAAAAGGTGCCAAGTTGTGCCTCTTCCTCAATCCTATAATGAGATGCTAATATAAACTTTAATAAGGATGTTTCATTCTAAGATGAACAGGAGAGTTTGGAATGACAAGCAGATCTTGGAAGCTGTCTCATTGGCTTAGATATGAAATGTGATCATCACATTTCAGGAATTAACTATGTAGTATTTTTGGCCATGCATGGGCATGGCCAAAAAAATAACAATAATAATAAATTTGGGTCTTTAATGACTGTCCTATTTCTATTATAACTCTAGAGAACCATGCAGAGTATATGTACCAGTGATTCTGGCTGGCCTTCTTTCTTTATACTGTGTGAAGGGAATATATTCATGTTCAATCCAACGTCTGTTTCATGCCACTCACTGGAAATTTATTACACCATTAATGGTATTTCCTCCTTCTAGGGAGTTTCCTTGAGGCTCAGCAGTAAGCAATCTGACAGTATCCATGCAGACACAGGTTTGATCCCTGGCCTCACTCAGTAGGTTAAAGGATCTGGCATTTCTGTGAGCTGCACTGTATGTTGCAGTTGCTGCTCAGATCTGGCATTGCTGTGGCTGTGGTATAGGCCAGCAGCTGCAGCTCTGATTCAACCCTTGGCCTAGGAACTTCCATATGCCGCAGGTGTGGCCCTAAAAAGACTATATATATATATATATATACACACACACACATATACATATATATATGTGTATATATATATATGTGTATATATATATACATACATATACATATATATGTGTATATATATATACACATATATATATGTGTGTGTATATATATATATATATATATATATATAGTATTTCCTCCTTCTAGATATCCCCCTTCCTCCAGACCAGATCCAATGCATGCCAAGGATCCTTTTCTCCTGTGATGTAAGCTGTCTCTAATCCTCACTGTGTGGCTCTGTCTAGAAACAAACTGCCAGATGAGGACACTGGACAGTGGAATTGGAACCTTCCCACTCCCAGACTCAGGAAATCGCTCAACGGGACGATACATGTGCCAGCCAGACTCCCCCGAGGATGCTGAGTCCCTCCTGCCTCTCCAGCCAGCCCTTTTTGCAGCTTCTTCCGTAAAAGCCCAGACCCTTGAACGAGAAGTGCCTTCCTCTGCAGACAGCCAGAGCTCTGCAGAAAACACCATTGTCCATTCTACATCCGACCCCATTGTGACTGCCAGAAGGATGCTCCCTCTTCAAAGTCGCCTCCCCAAACCAGCCTCCTCTGGTAAAATGCCTGTTACCTTCCAAATTAGATTGTTTTCTCACCAAAATAATGTGCTGACTGACAAAAATGGAAAACAGGTACTAGAAAAGATTTCCACCAGAAGGTCAGTCAGTAACCTCTGCCCAGTGGAAATGTGAATGCATGAAATCCCTTTATGTCCTCAACCAAAAAAGTAAAAAAAATAAAAATAAAAAAAAATAAACATTATCTACTCTTAATATTATTAAAAGGGTGTACATACACATAATGGAAACAAGCATGTAAGCACAGGTATCTGGATATATAAATTGATAAAGAAAAAAAATGTAGAATATACATTTCAGGTTTTATCTCCTAAGACTTAACTCTATCGACCAATTTAGGCCCAAGACATAAATTGAGCTGAAATGTTGTTTGCCCTCTAACCAGAAACATATGTCTTCTGACATATTCCTGTTCCATTCAAATGTATTTATATGTCGAACTATAAAAAATGTAGTGTGATATATTAGCAGTAAATTGTGCATTAACTGCAACTGAATGGAAGGAACCTTCCCACTGAGAAGTACCCTCCTTTGCTGCAGTCAACTGAAACAAGTTTTCATGATTAAAGGCAGGACCAGGGTGAGGGTCAAAGGTTTTCCACCATTCCCTCAAGACTGAAAGTATTTATTGCAGCTCGGAATGACACTAAATAACTTGTAACTTGTACAGCTCAAGTTGCTTTTTTGATATGCATAAGCATACTAGAATTCTGAAGACTTTCCATTATGATTTGATGATGTAAAGGAACCACAGGTAGAGGTTATATCATTAGCTTCTGAGAAATTAGAAATTAAAATAAATGTGATTGGACTAGTCCCATGGCTGCGGTCTTCCTCCATCCAGTAAGACTAACTGCCACAAATATTTCATTAAAAACTTCTGCTCATCTCAAGCCAAGGCTCCATTTTAGAAGGCTGGAATGCATATTACTTTTGAAATAAATGCATTGTTAATGAATGACACAGCCTCCAGAGATTCAGGGGCGAAATCATAGTTATAGATTATGTGCTCCATGCCTGAATTGTCACATGTGTGACCTCAATTCAGCAGCAGGCTGCCGAGCAGACTCCATGATTAAACACTGTCATTATAACAAATTGAACAGAAACCGCGGGCCTTGAATTGCTTCATAACAAGAGGGTGGGAAGGAGATTGTTCTGATCTCACTGCTAGTATTCACTGCACCAGTTTTCTAAGGTTTGTGTCTTAATTAAATTGTCATAAAGAGTTATAAAAAGTAGTCTGTGGTAGAGAGCAAAGTCAACACACTGCAGGACATTTTTGTGCCATCCATCCTAAAGTTTCCTCTCCGGCTAAAGATGTTGTCACTGTGGTCCGGAAGCAGGGCCAACTTTCCAAGGCTTCTCTCTTTTCTGTGGCCATTAGTTACTCATTTTAAAAATGAAGACCATCTGGGAATTCCCAACGTGGGTTAAGATCCCAACTAGTAGCCATGAGGTATGGGCTCAATACCTGGCCTCACACAATGGATTAAGGATCTGGTGTTGCCACAAGCTGCGGTGTAGGTCGCAGATGTGGCTCAGATCTGGTGTTGCTGTGGCTGTGGTGCAGGCCTGCAGCTGCAGCTCCATTTCAACCCCTCACCTGGGAACTTCCATATGCCACAGGTGCAACCCTAGCAAAAAAAAAAAAAAAATAAGACCATCTAAATGCAGGGGAATGGTTGACTGGCCCGTTCTCAGTGCAGATTCTCGTTAAGAGACTAAAGCAGGTGGCTGGTAGAAAGGTAGTAACAATAGTGATCACTAGCGGCCACGGGGCTCCTAGAGCTCTCCACCCTGGGTTTTAATGAAAAACAAATTATAAAACAAAATTAAAATTAAAATTAAAAAACAGGGAACTAGCTGGAACACAAGAAAAGTGGTTTAGAATTGTCACTTCCTGTTTCATATACACATTTGAACTGGTTATTCTCTTATCCCCATATCAAAAATGGAAATAACTATACAGATCTCCTGGTGCTGATGAAAATACAATTATTTTGCTTCTAGTCACAAGCAAAATGCTATTAAGAGGCATGTCCTGTTGATAATCATTGAGGCTGGAGGATCACAACATTTCTGACATGAAAAAAGGAATACACTGTGCAGGTTAATCTACTATTATGGGTAATGGATGAACTTTCTTTAATCATTCTCTGCTAATTATGCTCCAGCTATTTAAAATATAATCCATGGGAGCATCTGACAGCAGCACTTGGGAACTTGACAGCCATTCTGAATCACAGACCCCACTCCAGACCTACTGAGTCCGAATCTGCAGTGTTAACAAAAGCTCAGCCAAGGCATACATTAGAGCTTGAGAAGCAGTACTGCCTTGCAGATGTCTTTAAGAGCCTCTGAGCAAGCCATCTTATTCAAAATGAGCTTTGGAGGTACTCTAGGAAAATCAGGGTTCCCTGGTCAATGTGTTTGGGAAAGGCTGTGAATTCACATCCTCCCTTTGGAAATTATTACAGTCCATATTAACACAATGAAGGCTCTGAGAAGTCCTACAAAAAAAGAACCGTTTATTATTTATTGTATAGCACTGCTAGAGGACTAATCAGGGTTTCCCAAGCAGTTTGCCCATTGAACTCTTTCTAACATGAAAAGTCTATCAACATTTTGTGGAAAAGTGGTCCAAGGACAGTCTTGTCTGTGGGTCACCAAGGTAGACATCTTTTAAAGGTACACATAATTATGAAGACATTTCTATTAGCACAGACTTGCAGGAAACAAAAGGTTGGAAAACCAAGCTTCCACCATGTTCAGATCTTTTTGCTTATTTCTGATTATATCTCCCCTCCCCCCTAAACTTGTAAAGAGTTGAAAAATGCTGATTTCATATTGTGATTTCATATACACTCCCTCATTTAGGAAAAATCAATTCTCAGATGGAGAATGAAGCCGAGCCAGGGCCTCAGACTTGCTCGTCGTTCGAATATGCTGAAAACACAACGGTCAGTGGGCCACTTCCAGCCTGGGGGGCTGACAGTGCTGCTGCAGAGACCCAGGTAAGGAGAGGCTGAGAGGGGATGCCTTCCAACTGCTGGTTCTGAGTGTGAAAAATGACCTCCTTAAACACTCCTGTGATAGATTTAATGTTACATCAAATTTGTTGTGGGTTTAATGCATAAAAGCCAAGGCCCAAGGCTCTCCTTTTTTCCCTGAATTATTGAGTGACATTGTGGGTTCTTGTGAGTAATTCAAATGCTTCCTCCCATCTGTACCCAGATTCTGTGCCCTGATTAAATATGATGGGATGGCCATTCACTCTCCTAAGCCCTAAGAGCACCACTTAGAATGATATAATGATATTTTTCCATATCTCCTCAGTTCCTTTAACCTTTCTTTTGCTTCTATGAGACAGGAAAAGTGGGTGTAATTATATTCCCTTTATAGATGAAGAAACGGAAGCCTAGGTGGTCAAGTGACTTACCAGGATTGGTGAGACCTGTGTTTCTTCCATCTTTATCATTTTTGCTGTGGGTTCTTCATCTACTCTGAGATGGCACACACAGGCCTCTTTCTTCTTTTTTGGCCACCCTGAGGCATATGGAGCTCCCAGACCAGGGATTGGATTCAAGCCACAATTGTGACCTACGCCACAGTTGTGACAGTGCCAGATTCTTTAACCTCCTGTGCTGGGCCAGGGATCGCATCTGTGTCCTAGAGCTGCAGAGATACCACAGATCTCATTGCACCACAGTGGGAAGTGCCATACGGTCCTCCTGACATGTGAGAGGACCCAGGGAGGTGCTCAGGACTCAGGGAGTCTGGTTATTGTCCCTCAGGGCCACTTGGTGTTTCCTACTCAACCTCCCCCCACCCCACTTATCTCTTCTAGATCATTACTTGGCCAATATTCAACCTGTTCACTATCTCTCGACTTGCCCTGGTGCTGGCACACTTTGGGGTTTTGGTGGTGCCCACAATGAGAAGAGAGGGAGGAAGCACATAGAATCAATTACATATGGCTTTAAATGAAATAGGACATAGGGCTTTCTGGGCCCTTCCTTGACCCTTCCCACTTCTGCTGCCCTGGTTCTCCCAATCCTGGCATTAGGAGGCTTGGTCACTATTTCTACTAGGGCTGCTACCCAACTGTGATGAGGAAGTATCCAGACTAGCCCACATCTGAGATTCCTCCATGTTCAGTGTAGTCCAGCCTTCTTTCAGCCTTTAACACCTCGGCATGGAAATGAGACCCTGGAGGAGTAGGGGAAGAGGTCCCCTGGGCCCACACCCTCGATGTACAGCAGAGGTGCTGTACCATAATCAGCATCCAAAGAAACATTACTATGGCACTGAGATGACAACACAGCCCTCTGAACACCATGTCCAGCACTCATAAAGAGGCTCTGAAAAGCATAAAAATAAACTAGTGTACTCTATCTTGCCCTGATAAGACACAAAAATATTGGGGTTTCTCCATTTTCTCCAAGTAGGATCCTTACTGTCCCCCACATATCCCAGTGTCCAATTTGGGGTAGACAGGGTGAGATCCAAACTTTCATAATACATTCCTAGGTGACAGTGATGCTGCTGGTCCATGGAACACACCTGGAGAACCATCCTTTCAAGGACTCTCTGCTTGCTTTGAACTAAAAAATTGAAAAAAATAAGAAAAAAAAAAAACCTAAAAGACATCCAGAGTTGGAGGGGAAACTTAAGAGACAATAGGTGATGATGGTGGCAAAGAGTTCAAAAAATTTAAAAAAAAAAGAGAATTAATGCTGCCAGGGGAACTGTCCCCTCTGTCCCCTCTCCATGTGCTGGCTGAGCCCTCCTCACCCAGCATTCACACCCCCAAACACACACACTTCTCTGGGGTCCCCTTACTCATCACCCTGTACCAGTTTGGCCCATTGGAAATCCTTGTAAAGGTCAAGACTGTGACTTGGAACCTAGAACTCTACTTCATTGACTGTCAGGGAGGGAAAGCTAAAAGCATGAGTGAGCCTTAAATTTATAGTACCAAGCATGGTGCCTGGTGTCTGTTGAATAGAGAGGTGAAAAAATGCACCTCATGCCCAGTGTCTCCCTGGAACTCTAGACATGGAGCTCCCTGAGAACCCATGTTGTAGACTTGTCATCTTTCACAAGCATCACCCTTGCTGAACTTCTAGTATCTCCTGTATAGAGCTCTGTAACCCCAAGAACCTAGAAGGCCATTTAGCACAGAGTAGGTACTTAATCAGCCTCTTTTTTGTTTTTGTTTTTTTTAGGGCTGCACCTGCAGCATATGGAAGTTACCAGACTAGGGGTTGAATCAAAGCTGTAGCTGATGGCCTATGCCACAGCCACAGCAACACCAGATCCAAGCCATGTCTGTGACCTACACCACAGCTCATGGCCAGATCCTTAACCCACTGAGCAAGTCCAGGGATCAAACCTGCATCCTTATGGATGGGCACTCCGTAATCAACCTCTTTTGAATAGGTGGGTGAATGAGTAAATGAACAAAAGAATACAGGAAATGAGTGGTTTTTTGAATTGATAACCCCAGCTGGGGGAACTTATATCCCAAATTGTGTTTGTATTATTTTCTACCATGTGACACCTTCCCAGACAGACTTTACTTTAGAGATGCATCCCATGCCTCTGCGCCTAAACCATCTGGGATGGGTGTGGAATAGATCTAAGAGGACAGTCTGCAAACATAAAACAGAAGCACAAATGCTCTTGATTCTACACACAGGAGTCGCAGTCTTAAGTCGTCACTGTTCCGCTTGTGTGCACAGTGTCGGAAACACCATCCATACAGTATCAATGGCCTCAACGATTCCTGAACATGGCGTAGTCACCAAACCTGTGACATCCTTGAGGGGTCAGACTATGTGTGCACATGAGCAAGAGGGGAGATGGAGTCCCTTAATCTGGGAGTTCAAGGACTAAATACAAGGCAGTGGGACTAGCAATTATGTACTTTCCTAAAGGCTCCTATCCTGTCAGGGGCTGGAATCAAATTACGAATTAGGCAAACATTTATTCTTTTGTTCCCAAGTTGATGATTGTTATACCCTCTGATACTTGAAAGCCAATGATGAGATGAGTTACATAAATAAGCCATTAGGCTTGCAACAGCAGCTCTAAGAGGCACTTGGGAAAAAATAAGACCCCATAAAACCAGTGTCCAAAATGCAGATCAGGTAACTGTGGGGACTGTCCAGTGCCTGGGCTGATGACGGCATGTTGTCAATGGCTTCATCAATGCAGGCATTTCTGCAGCTCTGGTAATTGAGTAGAATGCACCAGCTCCAGGTGAGGCAGACTGAGGGACCAAGCAGAGTTGCCCATGGTGGGTGAGGTGGGAAGGAATTCTGTGCCCACAGCAACAGCCGAAGATGAACATCCTCCTGGGATATTCTCCCCATTTTGATTTGTGTGAATAATCTTAACAGTCTCATTATACTCATTTAGGACAAGTTACCCAGAATGTGTGCATACTCTGCCAGCGGTGGCAGTGATAGTGACAGTGACCCGGACTATGGAAATAATGGTTTTGGAGCCGGAAGGGTTTGGAGCCAGAAGGGGCAAATTAGTGAAAACCATGAAGAGCGCCACCCCAGGTAACATATGCACAGCGGGCCCCAGGACATTCAGGGCTCCTCTCTCTCTCATGGAGCCGCCAATCACACCTTTCACTGGGCTCTGCCTGCACCCCACTTTGCTTTGACATCTTAGCTCCATGTCTCTCCCGAGATCTAATTTCCTGGTATCGATGTAAGATTGTCTACGTGCTTCAATTTGTTTTCTCGTATCATATTAATGACATGGCAGTGTGGTCTATAAGGAATTCATTCTAAATCTGGCATCTCCCCAACAGTCTCCAATGGAATTACCTCTGTAATGAAGGAATGACCATAAAGATAACTTTGTTCTTAATTACATACTTTGTTAAGTTAAATCATCCATTGAGCCATGGATGGGCTATTCATATCATGCTGTGTGACTCTAGACTTGTTAGCCATGCCATTATAAACAGGTTCATTCCCTCACATTATTTTTATCTGAATCAGAATTGACAGTAGAAAAACCATCATCCAAAGGCATTAAAATGCGTGTGTGTGTGTGTGTGTGTGTGTGTGTGTGTGTGTGTGTGTACACACACATATATACATATTTGGGTGGCATTTCCTTACCGGTGCTAGAGGACAGATGATCCCTAACACAAAACGTAGTCTTGGATCTGCTTTTCTTCTGATCCACTCTGGCTTGTCAGAAATATTTTAAAGATACAGTGCAGAATCATTCTTTTTGCCCTAATCAACTTTTCTCAGATACTCATTTAGCAATTATCTGATGAAACTATGACTTTCTTAACACAACACTGACATGTTGCTTTTGAAAAAGAGTTATCTAGAAACTGTGTGTGTTTCCAGCTTTCCAAGAGTCTTAGCATTTGTGACACACAGGGGTAGGGTTGGGGTGGAGGCATAGTCATGAACCTGAGCCTCCTCTTTGTTCCTTGCATCCTGCAAATCACCAGAGAAGCAGGACCAAGGGGAGTATCCTGCACATGCTTATCAAGAAGACAGCAAACACCCCTTGCGTTTTAGTTAGGCCGTTGTCCTTGTTAGCTCCTGGTGGTCAGTCAATGTTCTTCTGGTTGTCACAGGTTAAGGGGAAAAGGAGTTAATTGTCATGGGGCCTTCCCCCTGAGGATACCTAAGGCCAGGCCAGCTGTTATTCCAGCTCTTACCTTGAACTTAGCTTTGGTCCACAGTGAATAACCTTACCCCCTTGACCTTCAAACTTCTCCTTCTGGCTCTAACACTCCATTCATTTGTTGAACAAATACTTATTAAAAGCCTCCTCTGGGGTAGCTTTCCCATCAGTGAGTAAATGGACAAAAATCTCTGCCAGACAGTAAAAAATAGGTATAATAAACTAATAAATGTATATAGTGTGTTGAAAGAGATAGGTGCTCTGGAAAAGACAAAGTGGGAAACAGGAGAACAGAACTGATTGGAGTGCTGGTTGGTGGGGGCCGGGGAGTAGATGTTAAAATTTAAATAGATCAGTCAGAACAAGCCCCTCTGAGAAGGTGGTGTTGAGCAGAGATTAGGAGAGGAAAGAGAGTGTGCCCAGAGGCTCTCTGTGGTAAGTGCATTCTCAGCCGGGGCAGGGGCAGTAGGAGGCCAGGTGGCTGTGGCAGTAGGAGGCCAGGTGGCTGTGGCAGAGGGAGCTTGTCAGAAGACTGGGAGATGAAGTCAGGTCAACTAAAATGGACCCAGAGCTCTCGTTGAGCTTCCTTTGCCTTTCTGAGGACTTCTCCCCTGAGAGCCATGTGTGGGGCCTTTGGGCAACTTTGAGCAGAAGAGTGGCATGATCTGAGATGGTTTCAAAGGACACTCTGGCCGCCATGTTGGGAAGACTGAAGAAACAAGGTGGACTGAGAGCCTGTCACAATCATCCAGACAAGATGTGTTAGTGGCTGGGATGAGGGTGGTGAAGTAAGAGACTGGGTGGCTCTGGCTAACAGAACTTACTGCAGGGAAGGAACTTCTGTATCTGCTCTAGCCAGTACCATAGCCATCACCCACACATGGCTTGGGGGCTCTTGAAGCATGGCTAGTGTGAGTAAAGAACTGAATTTTTAAGTTTAATTTTTGCTGTAGTTCCTCTAAGAGTTCACTGGGGCCATGCCATTTTTCTCTGTTTTTACTTGTTTTTATTTTAATTAACTTAAAACATTAATAGCCACATTTGGGTCATTGTACAATGCAGGGAGTGAGCATGTTCTTGTCTCAGCTCTAATTAAAAATACAACACAATCCTCAGATAGATTGGAGGTGGGGATACAAGATAAAGCAGAGTCGAGTATAGCTCTCAGGTTTGGGTCCCAGAAGGGACAGCATTCTGCCCACTGAAATGGAGAAAGCTGAGGTTGGGGCTTGAGGAAGCAAATTGGTAGTTGATGCTAATATCAAAGTGCCATTAAGCAAGTAGAGGTTTGAGTGGATAGTGGGCTTCTGTGAGTCTGGAGTTGAGTAGGTCATGTCTGGTCTGGAGATGTCATTTGGGTGTCAGTGTGTCGATGGTATCGAAGGGTCCAGATGAGATCATGAGGTGGGGGGACAGTGTGCTGACAGAGGTAGCACCTCATCCTCCCAATGTTAGAGGTCAAAGAGAAGAGGAGGGGCCAGCAAAAGAGACTTGGCAGGAACTGGCTGTGAGAGAGGAGGAGGAGAGTGTATCAGAAGCCAAGAGAAGAAAGTGTGTCCAGGAGGACTTCCATGATTCCATAGCTCTTTGTCATCAAAAAGAGGGACTCAGTCTTCATATGGAGACCTCTCACTCTGGCAGTGGGATTCCAGGGGGTGGGGAAGGAGAGGAGGGATGGTCTAAAGGTAATTTGAAAATGTCTTGAAAAAGGAAAAAAGATTAAGACAAATTGTCTGCCTCTGAATGAGGACGTATCTCTGTATGAGATGAGGGCTCATATTTTTAACACAGCCTTTATATTTATTTTTTATTAAAGTATAGTTAATTTACAATGTTGTACTCATTTCTGCTGTAGAGCAAAGTGACTTAATTATACACATATATGCATTCTTTTTTGTATTTGTTTCCATTATGGTTTATCCCAGGATATTGGATGTAGTGGACTTTGTCCTTGTTTTCTATCCATTCTAAATGCAATAATTTGAATCTGCTACCCCCAGACTCCCCATCAATCCTTCTCCCTTCCCCCTCCTCCTTGGCAACCACAAGTCTATTCTCTATGTCTGAGTCTGTTTTGTAGAGAGGGTCATTTGTGCTGTGTTTTAGATTCTACATATAAGTGATATAATATGATATTTGACTTTCTCTTTCTACCTCACTTAGAATGATAATCTCTAGGTCCATCTATGTTGCTGCAAATGTCATTTCATTCTTTTTTATGGCTGAGTAATATTCCATTGTATATATGTACCACATCTTTTTCTTTTTTTTTTTTTTTTTTTCGTTTTAGGAGTATGTGCATATGGAAGTTCCCTGGCTAGGGCTCGAATTGGAGCTGCAGCTGCCAGCCACAGCCACAGCAATGTGGGATCTGAGCCTTGTCTGCAGCCTACACCACAGCTCATGCCAACACCAGATCCTTAACCCACTGAGCGAGGCCAGGGATTAAACCCATGTCCTCATGGATATTAGTCAGGTTTGTAACTCGCTGAGCCACAATGGGAACTCCATGTGTAGCACATCTTAATCCATTTATCTATTGATGGGGACATGTACATTGTTTCCAAGTCTTAGCTATTGTGGATAGTGCTTTAGTGAACACTGCGGTGCATGTAACCCTTTGAATCATTGTTTTTTCTGGGTATATGACCAGGAGTGGGATTGCAGAATCATCTGGTAATTCAATTTTTAGTTTTCTGAGGACCTTCCATACTGTTTTCCAATGTGATCACACTAACTTACATCCCCACCAACAGTCTAGGAGGGTTCCCTTTTCTCCCCACCTTCTCCAGGATTTGTCATTTGTAGACTTAATGGTAGCCAATCTGACTTGTAATTTAGATTTGCATTTCTTTAATAGTTACTGATGTTGAGCATCTTTTCATATGCCTACTGACCATCTGTTTTGCCTTCTTTGGAGAAATATCAATTTAGGTCTTCTGCCCATTTTTCAGTTGGATTGTCTGGTTTTTTTGTTGTTGTTGTTGAATTGTATGAGCTGTTTATATATTTTGGAGATTAAGACCTTGTCAGTCTCATTGTTAGCAGTTATTTTCTCCCATTCTATAAACAGCTTTTTCAATATTATGCAAAGCAATGAGAAATAAGTATTGGGGGATAAACTTGCTCTTTTACATGTCTTCTATCCCTCTGCAGAATGAAGTCTAGGCCTGAGTGTTTTCCTCTCTAGCCTCAACTATGTTCATCCTATTCCTTTCAACCAGAGCAAATCCCTATTTGAAAGGAGTGGGCTTCTTTCACATGGTGCTTCTTGGGATAAGATGCAGAGTAACCTTGGAAGGAGCACAACCAGCAAGAAGATACTTCACTCTAGCCAGGCCTCTTCTCTCTGTCCTGAAAAGCAGGTTTGTTGCCAGGGCTCTGTCATCTGCCCACCCTGACAGAGCTGGCCAACCCCTCAGCCCTAGCTGATGTCATCACTGTCAGGGAGGGAAAATGTATGCAGACAGCTGGTGTGTGCTGGCTTCCAACAAACTTGGAAGGACCTTTAGGGTCTTGGCATTAACTTTTTGAATGCTGGCAAAGTTGACAGGACAAGAAAATAGAAATAAGAGAAAAACACTAAAAGGAGTATGAGCCTTGGGTGTGCAGTAAAGATTTTCTTCCCTTTGGAGTCATGATTTTGCCTCACTTTCATCACCTGTGCCTGTAAAGTGAGATCAACCCTCCCCTACCCCTCCCACTTCTGCCCAGTCCCTCTTTAGCTAACAAGGGTCTGTAACAGAGGTCTCCAACCTGTAGAGTGGAATCTGCCAGTAGATATTAATGCCTTCATGGATGTTTTCCAAGATAGTTGGCCTTTCTCAAATTTACCCTCTCTCCCTCGTTCCCTGAAATTTCCCTCAGGTAAGGGAGAGCACCTGCCAGTGGCAACCTGTCCTCTGAGGCTTCTAGAAAATGGAAGCCTAGGAAGGTTCGGTGGCCTCTACCTCTCACTCTGTGCCCTCCCTTCTAAGCCTCCTATGGGTTGCTGCTCAGCCATTAGATGCTCACTCTGCCAGTCACAGCATACCTCGGGGGCCTCCGCTTAAAACAGAGCCCCTATGACTCCACATTCCTTGGTTTCTCCTGCCCACTTGCTTCTTTGAAATAGACCAAACGTGGCAAAAGAATCATATCCAACACCCTGCCTACAGGTTCATAAAGCAGTCAAGTAAATACATGTTTTTTCCTTCAAGGTTGGTTTCTTTAGCGTGACTGTGAAATATGTTTAGAAAGCCCAGGTTGTTAGTACAGAGTCGAGAGGGGAACAAGATTTAGGAGCTAGGGAGGCAGAGCAGAGGGTGAAGCATGGGCAGAGTGAGTCTGGGCAGAAAAAACACACGTGTCCCTTTCCAGTGGGGAGGGCCTGGAAGAAGGCAGGAGCAAGGGGCAGAAGTAGAAAGGTCAAGGAGACAGAGAGTGCCAACCAGGGCTAGAATGTAGGATGAGGGAAGATGCAGTGTGGTTGCAGCAATGAAGCCCCAGCCTTTGTGTACAGTGATGGATGAGAGTCTAGCCCCTGGCTGAAACCCCTGTACCTGGTTGGCAATTTCTAACCAAGGTTTCTCCCCTAAGCTTTTAATTTATTCGTTCATTCATCCACCACCATCGCTTACCCTACACAGTACCTGAAGGGCAAACTTCCAAGCCAAAACCTCTCTTCTTTGCTGCAGAAATCTCTGCCTTCCCAGCTCTCTGTCTTAACCAAGGTTTCACCATTCTTAGAGTCCAAATTTGGTAACTAGAAGCTTTCCTCAACATTTTCTTCTCTCACCTCCAGCTACTTGCAGTCCCAAGGTCCTATTGGCTTCTTTCTCAGATGCTTTTGAAAACTACCCCTTCTCTAGCCCTTCTTATGCTGCCCCAGGAATCTTCATCTGGTCTGCAGGACCCCACCACCTCCCTGTGCTCTCACCCTGCCAATGCCCTACCAGTGCCATCCCCCTCAGTGTATCATTCATGCTGCCAGCAAAGTAAGAAATCCCAACATGTTTCTTTGCTTTAAACCCTTTAAGGACTCTCTGTTGCTCACTGACAAAACCAAATATCCTCCTCTTGCATGGTTCATAACACCCGCCTTGACCTTCTCTCTGTGACTTCACCTTTCTCCATTTCTGGTCTTAAACTTTATGTATCATCAAAATTCTTGTGATGCTGTTGGAGACTTCCATGCCTTTGCTTGTGGTCTCACTTTCTGGAATGACTTTCATTCCAACACGCTTCTTCTCTAACCTTTATATAACTCATACTTTGTCTTAAAGATTGAGTTCAGACTTGACTTCCTCTAGGAGTCTTCCCAATTCTTCAACATCAGCTATACCCAAGTCACTCTTCCTTGTCTGTTCTTTTGCAACGCCCTGTATTTATTTCTGTCACCTGCCACTTGAGATTATAGTTATTTCTTTGCATATAAAGCTCTCATTAGTGCCAAGATTGCTTCTCATTCATGTTCTGCACTTAGAATAGGGCCATACATATCATAGGTGTATAATAAATGTTAAACAATATCGTAAGTGTTGAATAAAAATTCAACACAATATGTGTTAATGCCTTCATTAGCTCCTCATACAACATCCATCATCCATTTGGGCCTTTTTTGTCTAAAGAAAGAAAAACCCATAGGAGCTACCTACAGAGAGACATCGATTCAGCACCTTTCTCCTTCTCTAGATGACTGTACTACCGAAATTGGTGAATCCAATTTTTCTCAAGAACCAGACATAATTAAGCTTATTCTTCAATGATTACTTCTTCATGGGGACTGTTGGAGGCAAATCAGAATGCTCCTTTTTGTTTGTTTCTTTTCAATGGTCACATGTCCCTGGCATGATTTTTATAATCTCTGCCCCAATCTGGGAGTAACTTTCACAGAGAGTCATTTTTTTAAATGTATTCTGAAGTAAAGTTGATTTACAATGTTGTGTTAATTTCTGCTGTATAGAAAGCAACCCAAATGTCCATTAACAGATGATTGGATTAGGAAGATGTGGTGTATATATACACCATGGAATACTACTCAGCCATAAAAAGGATGAAATAATGCCATTTGCAGCAACATGGATGGAACTAGAGACTCTCATACTGAGTGAAGTAAGTCAGAAAGAGAAAAGCAAATACCAGATGATATCACTCATATCTGGTATCTAATATCCAGCACAAATGAATCTTTCCACAGAAAAGAAAATCATGGACTTGGAGAATAGACTTGTGGTTGCCCAGGGGGAGAGGGAGGGAGTGGGAGGGATTGGGAGCTTAGGGTTAACAGATGCAAATATTGCTTTTGGAAAGGATTTACAATGAAATCCTGCTGTGTAGCACTGAAACTGTGTCTAAATACTTACAATGCAGCATGACAATGGGAGGAAAAAAATCATGTATACATGTATGTGTAACTGGTTCCCCATGCTGTACAGTAGGAAAAAAAGTGTGTTGGGGGAAATAATAATTTTTTTTTGTCTTTTTACCATTTCTTGGGCTGCTTCCACGGCACTTGGAGGTTCCCAGGCTAGGGATCCAATCAGAGCTGTAGCTGCCAGCCTATGCCAGAGCCATAGCAACACGGGATCCAAGCCGCATCTGCGACCTACACCACAGCTCACGGCAATGCTGGATCCTTAACCCACTGAGCAAGGGCAAGGATTGAACCACAACCTCATGGTTCCTAGTCGCCACGACGGGAACTCCGGAAATAACAATTTTTTTAAAAAATTTTAAATAAAAATTGATTCAGTTATATGTTTATATATTTATATATTATTTTTAATTCTTTTCCATTATGATTTGTCACCAAATATTGAATATAATTCTCTGTAGGACCTTGTTGTTTAGCCATCCTGTATACAATAGTCTGCATTTGCTAATCCCAAACTCCCAGTCCTCCCCATTCCCCTCCTCCTCAGCAACTACAAGTCTGTTCTCTATGTCTGTGAGTCTGTTTCTGTTTCATAGATAAGTTCATTTGTGCCATATTCTAGATTCTACATATAAGTGATGTCATATGGTATTTGTCTCTTTACAGAGAGTCACTCTTAGTGATAAAAATGCATCATACCCTTGAGATCTGAAAAAGACAAATAACAGTTGTAAACCTTTGATCTTCCAATATTTGTTCTTTGAAGAGCTTCAAGTTGAACTAATTAGTGGATAAACAGGATTGACAGAAAGAGTTAAAGCAAAGAAGACAGTTGACCTCTAAACTAGTTCACCTGGTTTATTCAGCTCTTACTCTGTGTCCAGGCCAGTGCTGGACGGGGTGGGGGGGGGGTGATGATAAATTAGTGACATGGCCCTCCTCTCTCGATGCTTCTAGTCACACATACAGACTTGAAACATCACCCAAGAGAGCAGCTTATCAAGTACCCTGAATAGTTGTGTTCTACCTTCTAAGGCCCTGCTGTTGGCTCTTAGAGTAGGGAACTAGAATTCCATTTCTTTTGAGTTTTCATAATTTATGTCCCACCAGGGTCTACAGATCATCTTGCTCTTGATTTATTCATTTATTCATTTTTATTCAACACCTATGATATTTTAACACCACTCCCTCCCTTCTTGGGCCCCACATCCTCCAATGCCCCGGTCAGGTCCAGTGAGCAAGGCTTCAAACCTCTGTCCACAGCCATGTGATGGTCTTTCCCTAATCAAGGCCCAATTTCCTGACCAGTAAGTCCATTTTCTTCATTTCAAGGTGATTACATTCAACAAATTACCAAAAACCAGGGCAGCTGAGTTAAGAACAATTGGTTTTGCGGTAGTTAGAAAAACACAAGGAAATGATGACTGGACCAGTATTAAAAGGGACGCTGAAGGATAACGGCCCCAGCTCCTGGTTAATTCCTCAGCTTGACTATTTAGAGATTCACAACTAATTATGCAGAGATGATGAATTTTAAAAATTCTGCCACCCTGTCTTGCCAAGGCCAAGGACTTTGGCTATTAATAGAGCAATCAGATTTTGCTATGTTATGGAGAATTCACGCAAAGTTGCATCTATTTTAAAGCATTCATCTGGCACATGACTTAAAGATGACAAATGTCCATAATGTGCAAAATCAGCATTGGGTTCAACTAAATCCAAACTCATTATAATCACTCTAAGTTCCCCCTGAGAAATCTATTTTTTAAAATGGACGTTACAGGTAAAAGTTATCTTTAGTCCTTCCTGGAACTTCTCTCTTATTTATATCATTTTAAAGGTTGGCTTTATTTTTGACAAGCCCATCCCAACTGAGGGGAAATGGACACTTTCAGTAAAACCCAAGGGATTTGTCTTGTAACATTAAACTCTCCTGGATGACAAGTGGAAAGTATTGACCATGACAAGCAGGCTGCTTTGAGACCCTTACAGGAACCAGGGTCTCAGATTTCTCTCTGTCACCATTTAGCCACCATCAGAAAAGCCGGAATCCTTTCAGCTGTTCTTATTGGGTTTGTATTATGCTAAAATTTGGGGCTTTTAGTGAGGGAAAGTGTCAATAACAAAACAAAACAAAAACGAAAATGCCCTAGCTTCTAAAGATCACATGGTCGGAAAGAATCCAGTGTGTCCACAGACAGGCTTGAACAGGGAGGCTGTGATGTGACCTGCATTTAATTATTTAAGCAGCATATTGGGAGGCCCTTAAGAAAGCAAATGTCACGATGGGCAGAATGAGTTTACCCTCCTGTCGAAAGAGCAGTGTGCCGTGGCGAGGCCGTCACTCAATTAAATTGGACTGCAGGATACAGAGGAGATGGAGACCAAGTCTGGGGACCCTAATGAGACATTTTGGAAGGAAAAGATGCCCCCCGCCAGAGTTTGTCACTCTGTGATGGACGTTCTCCCCTTCTCCCACATTACCCCCAGCTGCCCCAGGCACTACCTGCTTCAAGTTCAAATACAACCCAAAATGTTTAAATGGGAACTCGCAAAGTAGAATTTCAAAGTACAAAACAAACCCTCACTTGTTGTGGAGCAGGCAGGGGGAGTAATGCCATGCAAAATAATGGTCCGTGGCTGCCAGGGCATAGGATCTAAAACTGCATAAATAAGCAATGAATAGGATGCCATTTCATTTGTGAATATGTGTGTGTCCCCTCACACTTATGCGGGGGATGGGCAGGAGGAAGTGGACCCTGGTAGACCTGTAATGTCCCTGCCACCCTGCAGCCCCAGAAGCATGTCTGGCCATGACTTTTGTGCAGAGCTTGCATATAACACAAGGGCTATCTCCAGTGTTCACCCTGGGTCACCTCACAACCGCTCAAAGAGGGGGGTTGTGCCCTGCAGGGGGTATGGGGCAATGTCTGGAAACATTTTAGGTTGTCACACTCAGAGGTGTGGGGGTACATGGTGCTTCTGTCTGGTGCATAGAGCCATGGATGCAGCAAAACATTCTACGATGCTCAGGGAAGCTTCTAATAACAAGGCATTATCCTCTACACCTTGTCAGAAGCACCAAGAATCAGCTAAGATGAGATTAACCTCTGGGTGTCGGAAATGTTCCTTGGGAGGGACAAGCTGTCAAATGTTTGTGCCAGACTCTGCCTACGGCCATGTCCCCCTGCCTGCCCAGGTGGCATACCAGGCCTGGCCCAGCCACCTGATGGTTGAGATGCTCTTTGTCCAAGGGGCTTTGGAAGGGAAGGTGCTCAAGTCTGGGTCTCTCACACTGGCTGTTTCCAATGCCTTGTCTGTGTTAATGACATGGCAAATGGCTGAAGTGCTCATACAGAGAACAGACTGTCTGAGGCTGTTACCCATTAAGTATTGTATTATTTCGTTTCTGTCTCAGAGAGCACGTGTCTCAAGGAGGCAGAAATCCTTTACAGACTTGAAAGTTACCCAAGGGCAGTGAATTCTCACCCTGCTCAAGTGAAGTAGGTAAATTGCAATTAGATGAAAAAAAGCAGAGAAAAATATAGTCAACAGGTGTTTGGTTTACTTGGGGACCTCAGAGTTTCATACTTGGCTAAAAAGCACATGGCGACATTTGGAAAGGTTCCCTTGCCAGAACTCGTCCAAGGAGTGTTTAAGACTAGGCAGATTAACATTGATCTCAGGATTTAAAGTGCTGGGTCAGTAGAAGGAGCTCTGTTGAAGAACTGGGGTCAATGGGAAAAAGAAAGTGCTCATATTCAGGAAAATCCTTCTAGAGATAATTATTAAAGTTGCAAAAAAGAGGAGTTCCTGTTGTGGCTCAGCAAATTAAGAACCCCACATAGTGTGCATGAGGATGCAGGTTTGATCCCTGGCCTCGATTAGTGGGTTAAGGATCCGCATTGCCACAAGCTGTGGTGTAGGTCACAGATGTGCCTTGGATCCAGCGTTGCTGTGGCTATGGATAGGCTGCAACTGCGCTCTGATTCGACCCCCTAGCCTAGAAACTCTCATATGCCACAGGTGAGGCTAAAAAAAAGAAGGAAAAAAAAGTTTGCCAAAAGATAATGTGATGTGTGAATCTTTGAGGTGTGGAGAAATGGAGATATATCTATTCTAGTTTTTTTAGAGATTTTGCTCTAAGACTTGAAGAAAAAAGACAGAGACCATTTCTAACATTCTGCCATCCCAGCCTTCCCTCCTCACCCAGCCAAAACCCAGAAACATGTTCCTACTGTACAACCAAGATGAGCTCAGGAAAAACCAGGGTTATTTCCTAATAACCAGCAACCAGGACTTTTGCCTGGAAAATGTCAAGCACCTTTCAGTAAATCACACTACTGGTGTCTCTAGGAACTTCTTTGAACCTAGAAGCCAAAATCCATTGGCTATTTGTCTGGAAGTGTTGGGCATGCCCCTAATTGGGAATTAGGACACCTGGGTTTGCATGGATAGACTTTGTGATCCTGGACCAATAATGTTAGATTTTCTGCCACCCAATGCCCATCTTGCCTTCTTTTCATGGAATAGATTTGACAGTAAATGTCAACCTACGGAGTGCTAAATAAATGTGAATGGAATTATGGTAAATTTGCCCAGGAAAAGAACAGTTCCTGGAATTTAAGGTTGAAGTTATGGGGTGGGGGGAGGACAGAGCACAGAGACCTTGCAAACTGTGAGCCAAAATATTGGCAGCTACAGCCTCAGAAAGGTAAATCTCCCTCATAACTTGCCCAGGGTTTTATAGTTTCATTAAGGAAAATATCATATTATCTTTATCTATTGTTAAAATTCAATCCAAGTAACAAAGAACTGATTTAAGCTTCCCTGAAATCAGCCTAGCAGCCTCCTCTTTCCTTATTATTTATTTCACAATAAGTAGCAATATCCCAAGCTATCACTCAGCATCATTGTTTCCAGATTCAATTACATGGGTTACCCAGAAAGATGATGAGGCTGGATCAAGTGGGGGAAAATTCCATGTTTTAATTAGGCCAAGAACTGTATTATAAATAAATAAATCAGCATACTTTTAAAGGTATGTAATTAGAAAAGGAGACAGTATCCTTTCTAACATATCCACCAAGCTGGTTCTCAATCTAGGGCAGGCAGAAAAGGTTAGTGATTGGCTCCCAGCCTCCCCCCCAGTCAGCATCCTCATCTATTTATGAAGCCCCAGCAGCATCATGAACAGTGTTTCCTTTCACCCTCATCTTTTCACTTGTCTTTTAAAAACCTCCCTTTTATCTTGGTTTGTTTGGCCCATCCTATGCTGTATATATATCACATTGACTCTTTTTATCATGGGATGGTTCCCTCCCTCAGAAACTTGCAAGTATCTTCCTGAGTTAATTAGGATTCCCTAGAAGGAGAGGCAACAGGGTCAATATTTTTAAGGAAGACCCAAAGCAATGCCGATGTGACTGTGCCCCAGTGCCCCAGTAAGCTTTGAGATGTGCAGGACTTAAATACCCAACTGGAAGTAAGCATGTGTCTTCTTGCCCCATCACTTACTTAGTCATCTTGAGCAAGCATCTGCTTTCTCCTCATTCAACCCATCTTATCCTGACCTAAGTGTCTTCCGGACTTCCCCCTCCCTACCCCCACAAGGCCTGACATTCTGTTACTGTGACAAAGGCTATAGAGGCTTGTCTGTCAACCTTCATGTTTCAGTATTCTGCCTTCTCTGCTCTTGGGAGAGCATCTGAGTTCTCCTCAGGTCTCATTTTTTGAAACTCGATTTTATTGTTTTGATCACAATAGCTTCACCCCCTACCTCTCTGGCCCTCACCTTGTATAGATTAACCATTTCCCTGGTTTCCTGTTCATCCTTCTAGTCTTTCTGTGAAAAACAATCAGCTGTAAATAAACATTTTGTATCCAAAGGAAAGCAGGTGGTGTGCATGGTTCTGCATCTTGCTTTGTTCTGTTTTCCTCCAATTCATGATAGATCCTGGAGATGGCTCCATGTCAATACATAAAAGTGTGCCCCTTCTTTTTCACAGCCATGTTGTGTGGCTGTGCCATAATTGGGGTAACTAGTCCTCTATGGAATGGATTCTCAGGATTAGACTGTTGAGTCAAAGAGTGAATCATTTTCAAAGGAGTCATGCCATTTTCACATTGACCTGTAGTATTGACGTTCTTGGTCTCCCAAAGCCTTACCCACAAATTCAGGATCAAGCTATTGTTCTCTGCCAATCCTACACAGAAGAAATGAATTTCTAGTGTGATATAGATTTGATTTCTCTTATGAAGAGTGAGGCTGAAAACCTCCATTTAAACCTACTTAAATGTTATTTATATACCACATGACATCATATATATGTGGGACCTAAAATATGGCACAGATGAACCCACCTGCAAAACAGAAACAGACTCACAAACATAAAGAATAGACTTGTAGTTCCCAAGAGGGAGTGGGGAGGGGGTGGGATGGACTGGGAGTTGGGGGTTGATAGACACAAACTATTACTTTTAGAATAGATAAGCAATAGGGGTCCTACTATACAGCCCAGGGAACTGTATCCAGTCTCTTGGGATAGATCGTGATGGAAGATAATATGAGAAAAAGAATGTGTGTGTGTGTGTGTGTGTGTGTACCTGGGTCACTTTGCTGTATAGCAGAAATTGACACAACTCTGTCAATCAACTATATTTTTTAAAAAATAAAGAAGGAAGGAAAAAAAAAAAACGTCATTTGTATTTCTCACTCTGTGAATCATCTGTCTTTGCCCTGCTTTTGATTCAGTTGTTAGTCTTTCTCAACTCAATTTCAAAGAACTTTTTAAGATGTAGGGAGATTATTCCTTTGTTTGTGATTCAAACTGTTAGTGTCATTCCCAGATTTTAATTTGCTTCTGACACCAATTAGGATGCTCTTTGCAATATAGAAGATTTTATTTTCTTATGGTCAAGCTCATCAATCTTTTGTTTTATGACATGCCTTTCCTCACTCCAAAATTATTAAGACAATGGAGTTCCCATTGTGGCTCAGCAGTAACAAACCCGACTAGTATCCATGAGAATGTGAGTTCAATCCCTCGTCCCACTCAATGGGGTAAGGATCCAGCACTGCCGTGAACTGTAGTGTAGGTCACAAACGCAGCTCAAATTCTGTGTTGCTGTGGCTGTGGTATAGGCCAGCAGCAGTAGCTCTTGATTCGACCCCTAACCTGGGAACTTCCATGTGCCACAGGTGCAGCCCTAAAGAGACCAAAAAAAAAAAAAAATTACTAAGACAAGAACTCATGTTTTTACTCTGGTACCCATACAGTTTATATTTTTGTCCTCCCATATGGATCAGGCTTTTTAAAAATCTGACTCTCCGGTTGTCCCATGTCAGTTTTATTTCACAGAGGTACTTTAGTAAAGGAAGATCAATCGGTTTTTTATGATCAGCTGTGAAGGAGACAGTTCGGTAACAGGGGAAAATGAAAAGATCTCATTGTCTTCTATTACAGTGATTCAACTGACCAGCCTGACCCTTTATCCCCACATTATGGTGTTTGCTGGGTTAGTCATTTCACCACCAGTCTAATTAATGAAAAAATATCATAGGACCCATGCCCAGGTGAAGGAATAGCCTTAGTTTCCAAGGGCCTTCTGGGTGATTCACAAAGCGTGTTGTCCTTTTATTGACTGATTTTTGGAGGACTCGTATTACAGGTCTGAAGATGTGCAAGGAAGGAAAGTGAAGTGTGCAAGAGAAGGATCCTAGGCCACTGGCAGAGTGAAACTTCTCCTTTGGCCATGCTAATGAGTAGACTTGGTTAAGTCTCCTTGGAGACACCATGAATCATCACTAAATTAAATTCTGTGAGCAATAGAGAGGAAGCATGAAGCATGGTCCTGCCCACACAGAGCTTACAGTCTAATTATAGAAAGATGAAGCTAGAAACTTTAAAAATCCCCTCATGGAAGTTCCCTATAGTGGTCTAATGATTAGGATTCTGTGCTTTTACTGCAGCAGCCCAGGTTCATTCCCTGATCTGGGAACTGAGATCCCACGTAGAGCTATTGTACACCACAGCCAAAATAAATAAATAAATAAACAAAAATTTTTTAAAACCCACTAACAATATCAGCAGTATATAATAAACTTCCAAAAGCATGGTACAGACACCACTTCCCCTTCCCATGCCTGCTTGTCCCTCTCACAACTCCTTCTCAGTGACATTACATCATGGCCTATCAAAGGGTCTTATTTTCCCCTGTCAGTTGAAGACATTTTCCTATTTCAAATGGAGTGGATAATATTAAGGCCAGAACTCTAGATCTAGGCTTACGTCCCTCCCCTCTGATTCCATAATACCCTCGTCTCACCATGACCATCCCTGTTTTCTTCTCCTGCTTGTTCCTTAACAGCAGGAATTGTGACCTTTTCCTCTGAAGCTCTTGCACATGGCAGGGGCTTACTGAATGTTTATTAAAGGGCTGTGTGTGTGAATGGTCTATGACCCTGAAATTGAGGACCCACAGGGTCCCCAGCAAAAGACATGAAGTAGTGAGAGTACCTCCCTGAGACACTTCTGGAGTTGGCCTTGGGGAATCAAGTTTGAGTTGGCATAAAGGAGAAGAGAATTTCTCTTCAAGGTTAGGGAGTGAATTGGGTAATGAAGAGAGGGTCTGAAGAGAGCAGTGATTGCCAGTCTTCCCCATAGGCAGTTAGCAGAACAGAGGTCATATAATTCATGAGAGTGATTTAGAATATAAAGGTGGTGCCAGCTGGCAGTGGTTGTGATCTGTCAGTGACATAAGTGTGAAAGGTGAGCACAGGGCCGGCACCAAACCCAGGTGATAAACAGGCTTGGGTTTGCACTGGCTGTTCCCAGAATCGGTCTTTAAACTTGAATCTGTTCTGCAGCCTTCACTGAAAAACAGCAAACAAAAAAACTCACCTCTCTTTCTGCTTTTTTCTCTCCATTTTGAATAACCTAGAGCTTTTGTGTTAGAAGAGAACTTAGAATCTTTTTTTTTTTTTTTTGTCTGCCTTCTCTCTCTCACTGGAATGTAAGCTCCATAAGGACAGGGGTTTTCTGTTGGTTTGTTTAGTCTCATAATTCCTAACACTCAGTGGAAATGTATTTGACAAATGAAGAATGAATGAATCCCCCTTATCCTATCCTTATTCAGCCTATGCTTGGACTTCCCAATTGGTGGGCAGTTAGGGGATGCACCCCTTTCAAATCAGTTTATTCCATTGGAAAGACCTCTCATTGTTAAAACGTTGTTTAAATTGAGTTTTTCTATCCTATACACCAGTGAGGGAAAAGGGAAGGAGGATCTACGTGCCATTTGGGTTGCAAAATATTACACAGCTGGGGGAAATGTGGTGTCGATGGATGGTGAGTAAAGATTATACTAAGCTTATACTCAGAACACCATGAAATTCAGAGTTCTCTTTGATAAGTAACTCAGCATTTGCTGAGATAATGAATAAAATAATACATGAATGTATGAATGAATGAATGGGCCAACAAGTGTTGCTGGGAAATGTTCATGAAGGATTACGAGTCAAAAAAAAATTGAATTAATATCAATGATGTGTAGTATCACTGAGCTTCTCTAAAGCCTTGATTTCTCATCCATCAAAAGGCAATAATACCACCTAAGTGCAAGACTGTAATAAGATAGTATACACAACATGCCTTTTTGAAAGGTGTCTTTTAACGCTGGCTGTTGTTGCTCTTTTAAATTAATTTACCAAGAAAGGCTCCATGATGTGTGGCTCTGGTGTGGAACAGTGACAGAAGCCTGGAATGGAATCAACCCAGACACTTTTCTTGTGCCTAAAGTGTGGTAATGGGAGTTCCCATAGAGGCTCAGTGGTTAACAAACCTGACTAGTATCCATGAGGACTCAGGTTCGATCCCTGGCCTTGCTCAGTGGGTTAAGGATCCAGTGTTGCTGTGAGCTGTGGTTTATGTGGCAGGCTTGGCTTGGATTCCGTGATGCCATGGCTGTGGTATAGGCTGGCAGCTACAGCTCTGAATGGATCCCTAGCCTGGGAACCTCCATATGTATGCCACCAGTGCGGCTCTAGAAAGACAAAAGACAAAATAATAATAATAATAATAATAATAATAATTTAAAAATAAAATATGGTAGTGGAAGGTTTTCAGAGAGAAGAGGAAGGCATATAGTGGGAAAGGGGATCCCTATTCTAGAATCTTCTGGACACACCCTTGCTCTGTGTTTATTTTTATCAACACTCACATGTTTCTTGACACTTCAGCAACACAGGGCCTGAATGTTTTTTTCATTCACTATTATATCACCAGTGGCTGGCACATGAGGCATCTAATAAATATTTGTCAAATGAGTGAAAAGCATTAATCCTGAAATAAGCCTTTTTTTTTTACCCAAATCTCAGCTGAATTTTCAGAGCAAAGCATAAAATGAACCAGAATTTCCCCATGCCTTTCTCCAAAGTGAAAAAAAAAAAAAAAAAAGTTTTAAAGAATTATTTCAGTGCCATAAAATATCTCTTTAGTTCTCCTCAGAGTGCAAAGTTCAGACACATAATGTGGTGAAATTACAAATGTTATTCAGTATAATACCGGTTGGATCATAAGATGAAAGAAATTATGGGCTAAAACAGCTCTTTAAGTTCTGCATTGAAGAAGAAAAAGCAAAATGAGTTTAATTCCTTGGTTCAAGAGCAAGATGGTATTTAGCCTGTATAATGATTTATAACTAGCTATGTCAAATTATACTTTCTGTTTTTTCTGCTAAAATGTACTCTGCTACAGGGTTTTCTGTTTTTTTTTTTTTTTTTTTTTTTTTCCCAGTGTCTGTGGCATGTGGTAGTTCCAGGGCCAGGGAGAGGACCAAACACTTGCCACAGCAACAACCCAAGCCACTGCAGAGACAATGTGCAGGGTATTATTTTTTAAAAGAAACTTGATAATGATTTGGGAGAGAGAGAAGTGTTCTACCTTTTCAGAACACTGCACCTTGGATCTAATAACACCTGGGGTTTTTTTTGTTTGTTTGTTTTTTGTCTTTTTGCCATACCTTGGGCCGCTCCCCACGGCACATGGAGGTTCCCAGGCTAGGGGTCAAATCGGAGCTGCAGCCGCCAGCCTACGCCAGAGCCACAGCAACGTGGGATCCGAGCCACATCTGCAACCCACACCACGGCCCACAGCAACCCCGGATCGTCAACCCACTGATCAAGGGCAGGGATCGAACCTGCAACCTCATGGTTCCTAGTAGGATTCGTTAACCAGTGCGCCTCGACGGGAACTCCCTGTTTTTGTTTTTGTTTTTTTTTTTTTGAGTTACATTTGAAGGGAAAGTTAGTATAAGATTCTGTGAAAAGGATACACTGTTCTAAAAGAACAGGGTTGAAGAGTTAATGATAGGCATTCTCATCTTGTTGCTGGGGTTTTTGTTTTTTTGTTGTTTGTTGTTTGTTTGTTTTTGGCCATGCCTGTGGCATGTGAAAATTCCTGGGCCAGAGATCAAACCCAAGATGCTGCAGTGGCAATACTGGATCCTTAACCTGCTGTACCACAGGTTTATTGCTGGTTTTTAAAGGGAATACTTCCAGGAGTTCCCGTCGTGGCTCAGTGGTTAATGAATCCGACTAGGAACCATGAGGTTGAGGGTTTGATATCTGGCCTTGCTCAGTGGGTTAAGGATCCGGCATTGCCGTGAGCTGTGGTGTGGGTCGCAGATGCGGCTCAGATCCCGCGTTGCCGTGGCTCTGGCATAGGCTGGCAGCTACAGTTCCGATTAGACCCCTAGCCTGGGAACCTCCATATGCCTCGGGAGCAGCCCTAGAAAAGGCAAAAAGACAAAAAAATTAAAAAAATTTTTTTAAAGATAAAGGGAATACTTCCAGTGTTTCCCTATTTAGGATGATTATGGTTTTTGTAAATTTTTTGTCTTTATTTTTTGGTAGATTAACTTTATCAGATTAGAGACATTCTCTTTTTATATGTTTTAACTAACATGCAGTTGATTTATAGTGTTGTGCCAATTTCTGCTGTACAGCAAAGTGACTCAACCATACATGTATATACATTCCCCTTCTTATATTACCTTCCATCATGGTCTATCCCAAGAGACTGGGTATAGTTCCCTGTGCTATACAGTAGGACCTCATTGCTAATCTACTCTAAATGTAATTTTTGCATCTACTAACCCCAAATTTCCGGTCCATCCCATACCCTCTCCCTCTCACTCCCCCTTGGCAACCACAAGTCTGTTCTCCAGAGATGGTCCTTTTTAATCCTGGCTAAGAGGTCTTTTAAAAATCATGTATTCATGTTGACTTTTATCAAAAAAAATATGGATCTAATTGAGTGATCATATGGTTATCTTTAATCTGTTAGTTAAGTAAAAAGATATTTATGCATTTTAAAATTAAGCCAACCTTGTGTCTTTGAGATAACTTAATTTAACTGTGATATATTATATTTTGTATATATTGATAAGTTTAGTTAGCTAATATTTTGCTTAATATTTCTACATCTTTATTTATTTATTAAACCATTTAATTATTTACTGCTGTTTTATTTATTATTAACCTATTGTATTAAGTGGGTTGAACTAAGTGATGTTATTTTCTTATGCTTTCTTTATCTTATACTTTCTTGCATTTTACTATCAAAGTAACACATCTCATAATATGACTAGGAAGTATTCCTCTTTTTCTCTTCCTTTTAGGAAGCTGTATAGGTTAGAATGATCTAGGCTATGAATGTGTGAGAAAACTTAGCTGTTAATATGTCTGGTCCTGACATTTTCTTTGTTGGAATATTATTAAAGATTGCTTCAATTTCATTAACAGTTATAAACTTTTTCAGGTTTTCTGTTTCATCTTCTGTCAGTTCGATGAACTATATATATGAGAATATATCCCTTTTTTCTAATTTTCATGTTGATTAGCATGTCAGTCGACTGAATTACCTCTATCTTTTTGGTCTCTGTAGTCTCTGTATGTGAAGTTACATCCCCTTTTTATTAATAATACTAGTTATTTAACCTTCCAAATCAGTCTTTCCAATATTTACCAAATTTGTAACTATTTTTAAGAATTAATCTTAACTTTGCTGAATCTATTGTTTTTTAACTTTTATTTTATTGATTTCTGTCCTTTTTAAAGTTTTTTTTTTTTTTACTTTTGTTTCATTATTTTCTCTTATATTCTTTCACAGGGACATTTAGCTTATTCATTTTTTATGTTTCTATGTTTATCTCCTTTCTTTCCTTTTTTTATGATCAAGCTTTTTGTTTTTGTAATTTAAAAAATGTTTCCTTTCCTCATTTGTATGATTGTTTCTCTCTTTTGGTTTACATGTTATTGTTAGGTCCATAAAAACCCAAAAGAATATATATAAAAACTACTAGAAATAATAGGAGTTTTTTTGCATGGTGACTGAATATAAGATCACTATTAAAAAGTTTATTGTATATAATAATAACTATAAATAAGAAATATTACTTCAAAAAATTCATCTGAACTGAGGGAAGGGAAAGGTTCCTGAATATAAAAAGCATTAAAGGTACATGAAAATTAAGAATTTCTGTCCTGCAATGGACTCCTTAGAAAAATAAATTGAGGAGATAGACTGACATACATACAACTAACGAGTATTAGCTCCATGCATATATGGTGATCTCCTCTAGTTGTTTTTTGTTTGTTTGTTTGCTTGTTTGTTTCGCTTTTTAGGGCCAAATGCGAGGCCAACCCCTTCCCAAGCTAGGGGTCTAACCGGAGCTACAGCTGCCAGCCACAGCCACAGCCACAGCCACGCCAGGTCCTAGCCATGTCTGCGACCTACACCACAGCTCAGGACAATGCTGGATCCTTAACCCACTGAGCAAGGCCAGGGATGGAACCCACAATCTCATGGTTCCTAGTTAGATTCGTTTCCACTGCGCCATGACAAGAACTCCTCCTCTAGTTTAATAAGAAAAAGGCAACAACTTAGTTAAGGGCCAATGACATGAGAAGGCATTTTAAAGAATGGAAAACAAATATGGGTCATAAAACACATGAAGAGATGCTTAACTAGGTTAGCAATTAGGAAAGGTTTTAAGAAGACTACTTTGAAATACCGTTTTGTGTGTACTTGACAAAAATTAACGGATGCAAACTATTGCTTTTGGAATGGATTAACAATGAGATCCTGCTGTGTAGCATGAGAACTATGTCTAAATACTTACAATGCAGCACGACAATGGGAGAAAAAATTACATATACATCTATGTGTAACTAGGTCCCCATGCTGTACAGTGGGGAAAAAAAATGTGTGTTGGGGGAAATAATAAAAAATAAATTTTAAAAAAAAGATAATACCTTGTGTGAAAGAGAACATAAATTGTCGGATCTCTTTTGCATTTCTTTAGGGGGTTTAAGTTATCAGATTCACCCCTTGAAAAGAATTTGGAATTGTCTTGTAAGGATGATTGTTTTTATGTTTCTTTATCCCATGACTTCACTCCTTGGACTATGCCCTTGAGGTGCGCTAGCATGCAAGTACCAGGAAGCTTGTACTAGAGTATCCACAGCAGACAGCTCTAAGAGTAAAAACATCTGGAAACCTCCAGAATGTTCATTGATAAGGTGTTGGAAATATAAGTTGTGGCATATACACTTTAGAATATCATGCAACTGTGAAAAGGAAAGAACCACAGCTACATGCAATTCTATAGAATTATCTATGTAACATTATGAATGAATACAGCAAGTCTCAAAAGAATGTACACAGTATGCTATCCTGTTAATAAAGTTCATTAATGAGAGAATTGAAAAACACATTGTTTTATATATCTATGTATGTGATAAAACTAAAAAAGGCAAATGCAAGAAATGGTAACAATGGGATTAGTCATAGTGGTTCCTTCTGTTGGGAAGGTGGAGGATGGGATATGGGAAAAAAAAGTAGGTAGACATAAGCAATTTAAAAATATTCTACTTCTTGGATCAGGCAATGGTTCCACAATTATTTATTATATTAAGTAAATACCATTAATGAAAAAGGATTGTGCTTATTCTAATGATGATAATGTGTCGTGAATACTAGATTACAGTTAATCCAATTCTGAGAATCATAAAGCCAAGTTTTTAAAAATCTGTGTTTTATATGAAAACGACTGCAAGGGAAACTAACAAAGAATATCATGATCTGAAACTTCTAAAATTCTAGGCATTTCCAAATATTGTATGTTTGTTATGTGTTAAGCAAAAAAAAAAAGTCTTACTTGGTTCCAATTTCTAACTTTTTCCTACCTTTTTATATTTGAGGTCTCTTAATCAGCATTAAATGCCACCCTCCTCTTATAGTCACATTTTCTTATAGGCTTCTTATAGTCTTTTAGACCAGAGTCACTATCAGAGAGTATTATGTTTTAGTGTCATAATGCCATTTGTCTTATCTTTCCTCCTGTCTTTCTTTCTCCTCCAGTGATTTTATATCTGTGCTTCCTCCCTCTTCTCACTTACAAGAACTGGTTCCCCCATTGCTAATTTATCCTTCCATATCATATCATACTCTGAGAAGTATCTAACTGTAGCCTGAACCAAACCTAATTATATAAGAAGGAGCTTGGCAAAGTCCATAGATCATATAGTCCAGTAATCCTACCTAGAGAGGTCAACTAAGAGGACCAAGGCAGACAAGTGGATAGCACACACCTAGGCAGGCAATAAGCTCAGTGGTGATATGGCAACAGATCATGGAGAAGGAGTGAAGATGAGGAGAAAGGGTCATAGATATTTTTGGGTCAGTCCCAAGATGGAAAACAATGATGGCAAGACTGTATATATTGGAGGGCAGACAGGAGGATGGGGATGGTTTTTCCAGAAGCGTGAAGATATGGGGGACCCTCTTTGATCCTGACAGTGAGGATGTGAAGTTCAAGGGTGGGGCATTCTTTTTTTTTTTTACATTTTTAAAGTAAGTAAAGTTGATTTGCAATTTTGTGCCAATTTCTGCTATACAGCAAAGGAACCCAGTCATATATATATATACACACATTCCGTTTCTTATATTATCTTCCATCACGATCTATCCCAAGAGATTGGATATAGTTCTCATTGCTTATCCATTGTAAATGTAATAGTTTGTATCTACTAACCTCAAACTCATAGTCCATCCCACCCCTTTCTCCCTCCCCCTTTACAACCACAAGTCTGTTTTCTATATCCATGAATTTGTTTCTGTTCTATAGATAGGTTCATTTGTGCCATATTTTAGATACCATAAGTGATATCATATGGTATTTGTCTTTCTCTTTCTGACTTACTTCACTTAGTATGAGAATCTCTAGTTGCATCCATGTTGCTGCAAATGGCATAATTTTGTTCTTTTATGTCACTGAGTAGTATTTCATTATATATATACCCTATCTTCTTAATCCATTCATCCGTCAGTGGGCATTTAGGTTGTTCTAATGTCTTGGCTATTGTGAATAGTGCTGCTATGAACATAGGGGTGCATGTATCTTTTTGAATTATAGTTTTGTTTGAATAGATGCCCAGGAGTGGTATTGCTGGATCATGTGGTAGCTCCATATTTAGTTTTCTGAGGAACCTGCATACTGTCTTCCATACTGGTTATACCAATTTACCATTTACATTACAAGGGTGGGGCATTCTTATCTGAAGTATTTTGGCACTAAGCTCCCATTTTTTTCCTCCCCATGGGGTATGGAGGTCAGTGGAGGAACAGTCTTGCTAGGAGCATTCAGAGCTCCTGAAAAGAAGAGGTAGAAACCAAAGGAAGAATTTCTCACCATTAATGATGAAAAAGTTCTGAAAAAGGAGACATAGGCTATGATGACTCAGTACAGAGTTGAAGCAAACAAAAGGATTTAGTTTCTTTTCTTCTGAGTGTTCAGAGTGAAATGACAGTTGGCTTGACATGTGTTTGCCCTGATGTATCATTTGGAACATAGACAAGGCTTAGGTTAGACCCTAATACCCAGTGACATAAATCAAGATAGGAGTCTCTTTCTTCCCCAACCCCAGTCAGGGGTAGGAAGATGGTTCCTGTAGCATGGTTCTATGAAGCCATCCAGGTACTTATGTTCCTTTCATGCATTACTTCACCTGCTGCGGTGTCAGCCTTATCCTCATAGCCCAAATTGACTCACCACCACTTCATCCATCTCCCAGCTCCCAGGAAGGAAGAAAGAGGAAATGGAGGACAAAGCTCTCCACTCTATGGAGGTAACCTGGAAGATACACATATCGCTTCATTCAGGAACCCTTAGAATTTAGACATATGGCCACATTTAGATGCAAAGGCACCTGCAAAATGTGGTCTATAGCTGGGATGCCAGGAATCCAATAAAACCTCAGAACGTTCAATCATAAAAAGAAAAAATAGGATATTAGATATTAGTTAACAGTTAACTATCTTTGTCACTGATGTGACCACATATGAAAAAGGAGTAACTTTAAATAATAATCATGTTTTTAACTGATACATCAGAACTTAGGTATCCAGTGAGTACCAGGGAATTATACATTTTTGTCAATAATGCTGAATTTGCTCCAAATACTATTAGAGATTTAAAGATTATGAACTTATAAATATATATATATATATAGTTATAGAATTTCATAACTGGAAAGAATTTTAATCATATAGCTTATCCCTCATGTTTTATATATTCTGGTTTTTCATGTTTTATTTTTCTTGGTATCCCTAAAACTTGTTAATATTTACACGAAATAAGTGCTCAAAAAATGTCTGTTGAGTAAATGAGTGACCCAACCAGTCGGTCAATCAATCAGTCCTGTCTATCCATTTCAACTGACTGAGAAAGAAAATCCAACCTGTTGTTCAGAATGGTGATCATGTTCCTTTAAGGGGAGAATGTCTTCATCCACTGGAGATGAATTTGACTTTTGGAATCAGCCCAGTGTTATTCAGAAGCAAATCTGATGAATGCAGGAAATAATACCATTTTTGGTCAAAATCAATATGTTATATGTGACTATGAAGTAATGAGGGTGATAAAATGATTCTGGAAACAACTTCCAAAGAAAAAAATTCCAAAATGAGTGATTAGAAAAAATTTATATATGCCAAGGTGACTGTATTGAGAAGTATATTGTTTGGTTTTGGGTTTTTTTCATTTTTTAAAGTTTTATTGAAGTATAGTTGATTGACAATGTTGTGATAATGTCTGCCAAACAACAAAGTGACTAAGTTATACACATACCCTTTCTCTTTTTTAGGTTATATTTTATATTTTATTTTATTTTTATTTGTTTACAAAGTTTGAACATTATTTCACATATATATATGTATCTCCAATATTTTTCAGATTATTTTCCCCATATAGATTATTGCAGAATATTGGGTAGAGTTTCCAGTGCTATACAGCAGGTTCCTATTAACCATCCATTCCATATACAACGGTATTTGAATATATACAATTGAGTATGTCAGTTATTTAAAAATTTTTCACAACTTTATAGAAATCTATTAATAATGAATACCTTTTAACCTTAAGTGATAACAGACTCAGATTATACATCCTAGAAATCACTCTCTACCTCAGAGATTCCTTAGACCCATAGTGATCCTGGAAGGAGGTAACAGGCAGCTTGCGAATCACAAATAAAGGAATCTTCTGTGCTGCAAACTTAAGGGCATATGGGGAGACAAAACAGTTGGCAGTGATGGTGATAGGGAGAGAGAAATGATGACAAAAAGCAGAAAATACCAAGACGTAGAAGTCAATAAGTGTTCTTTAGATGGTGCAAACAAACTGCAATTTCCCCCACATTGTGTGAGCCTTGGGGACTGTTTGGAGTCAGAGTCCAAACTCTTAGGGGAAGGTAATTGTATCTCTGGGGCTTTCTTGCCCCTCAAGTTTGACCTGTTTATGGCTTGTTAGTCTTGTTTTCTCCACTTCTTTTCCTGAGTGCAGCTAATCACCTGAAATGTCTTTCAATCGCCTGGAAAGGGGGAGAAGAAGCTGGACTATCATTTCTGGGTCTTTGGTGTCTGATAGTAGTGCCAAGGAGCAGCTGTCTTTGTGCATTGCCCATTGTGAACCCTGCCAAATTGACAGTGACAGGTAGTCCTTGGAGAATGCCTTACCTCCACTCCATCCAATGCCTATTTGTATTTGATTTCTTCATATGGCACAGAACCACAGTTAATGATCACCCATCCTCACTGGATGGGAGTAAATTTATTCCCCTGAATGGAAGGACCCATTATTTTATTCCCCAAAACTGTGAAGTTCTACATGGTTCACTTAATTGGAGAACATCTGCAGCCATTTGTTAAAAAGTCTGACAGATGTAGCCATTGTGAATCACACCACAGTACAAAGTATGGTCATCCTCATGTCATTTGTCATCATATATTCTTCATTCCTTTAACTTTTAAAAATGGAATTTTAGGTTAGATTCCACTTGTCTCTGGGAGAGCCAGTGCTACCCTCCCACCTTACCGTTCTCATTATGGGGATCAAAGAAAGGTCAAATTATGGAGGGAACAAGCCATAGAAGTAGGTGGTATTATCTTTCTAGAGACAGCTACACTATTTCTGTTTCTTTTTCTGCATCAGTTCCTTGAGAATTTAAATTGCATCTTAATCCCTGGACCAAGTGCCTACCTAGCACAGTGTCTGGCATAACTTTAGAGACTTGACAAAAGTTCGTCCAGAAGTCTTAGACGTAGGATTATAGGACCTCTTATTCCTGACCCATAGCTCAGAAAAAGGGAAAGGGTCCTGGCAACAGCATCTGATGAACCAGTTTGGTTTTTCTATAGATTAGCTCTAAGAGCTTAGCAAAGAACCATCTTCTCTGGGTCTTAAATTTTTTTAATCTGGAAAGAGACACTGAATTAGATCAGAGGTTTACAAATCTTTTTGAGTCATAACAAGAACTATTTTTGTGAGCAAAATATTATAGAGATCCAATGGGCAAGACAGACAAAAATGTAAACTCTTGTAATATAAATGTGAAAATTTAAGAAATATTTGTAATGTGAAAGTGTTAACAAAAAAAGCAGGTTTGATGGGCACAGATGACACCCTGCTTCTCCATGTCACTGTAGTGGCAGCTGTTGTATTTCGGTGGAAACCCTACAAGGGTATTTCTCAACCTGAGCTAGATCTTAGGATCCTTCCATAGGGTTGCCATATTTAACAAACCAAAATACAGGATACACAGTTAAATTAGAATTTCAATTAAACAATAAAGTAATGTTTTAGTGTTTACTTGTCCAAGTTTACATGGTGTCCTATGTCTTATGTACTAACCTTACTTAAGGAACTTTTAACCAGCTAAATTCTAGACCAGTTAAATCAGAATCTCTGAGGTTGGGTGTTCTCATTAGAAATGTTTTGAAGGAGTTCCCGTCGTGGCGCAGTGGTTAACGAATCTGACTAGGGGCCATGAGGTTGCAGGTTCGATTCTTGGCTGTGCTCAGTGGGTTAAGGATCTGGCATTGCCGTGAGCTGTGGTGCAGTTCGCAGACATGGCTCGGACCCCGCATTGCTGTGGCTGTGGTGTAGGCCGGTGGCTACAGCTCCGATTAGACCCCTGGCCTGGGAACCTCCATATGCCGCAGGAGCGGCCCTAGAAAAGGCAAAAAGACAACAACAACAAAAAAAAAGTTTTTATGTGCCTCAAGAGAGTCTAACATGCAGCCAGGGAAGAGATCCAGGGATCTCTGAAAAGCACAGTTTGAAAATCAAAATGGAAGATGTGTAAACTACTTTCACTTCTAAAACTGTAATTCTAAGCAGATCACAATTTATGATTTCAGAATTTCTAAAATAGTTCGTATCAGGAAAAAAACCATTTCTTATCACCTGGCCCCAGCAGGGAAATGGGTCAGTATTACTCCACCTCCACCTTGTGTGCTAATATCTGAGATTTCTCTATCCTCCACATGCTACAAAGAGAGAATGCAGAGCCAAGAAGTGGGCCACACCAGCCACTCTGCCAGGAAGGCCCAGGTGCTCTTCCCAGCTTTGTCACCACCTAGCTTAAATTTCTTCCGTAAAATGGGATAATAGCAGAAAGACAAGAGTTGCTATTTATTGAACTTCTAAAATGTGATATGCAAGCACTCTGAATAGATCATGGCTAATCTTCACAGCAGTAGTTCTCAAAATTGAATGTGCACCAGAATCCCATGGAAGCTTAAGGCACACATTGCTGGGGACTCCCAAAGCTTCCTGTCCCTTGGGTCGGTAATAGGGCTTGAAAACGTGCACTTCTAACTAGTTCCCAGATGCTGCTGATGCTTCTGGTCTGGTGATCACCTGTTGAGATATACTGTTTTCCAGCTGCCTTATACTACTCCCTATCATAAATGTATTAAAACCGAGTCTCAGACAAGTTCAATGACTTGACCAAAGTCACACAGTCTATCTCCCTACCCAGGTCTGCCACATGTGTCTGTCTTTTGTGCTCTAAAGAGTTGTTTTGAAAATTAATGCAGGCTGTATAATTTTACAAGGGTCCTATTTTGATTTTTAAATAGAAAAATATAAATTTCATAAAAGATGAATAGAAAGAGAGGACAAATTTGGTCTTTTTAAGCAGGAAAAAAAAATGAGCAGGTATCTATGTATGATGTGACCCTAAAATATATGAACCTCACTTGATCCCCTTGCTGTACAGTGGGAAAAAAATTTTTTTAATAATAAGTAAATAAAATATATGAACCTCAATAACCCACCAGATCAGTTGAGAAACACTTCCATGCTACTGGATTACAGCTTGGAATTGTATGTCAGTTCATAGAGAAATGGTCTACATAACCCATTACCGTTTTCTTACCCATGAAAGACTCAGTAGAGCGAGCTCTTGCAATGGAAGATTTGAAATACAGGCTAATGAAAGGCACAAGATGACAATTGACTCATGAAAGTTTGAAACCTCTGTTTATATTTTCCACATTTTAATAAGCAAGCAGAAAACCAAACCAACACAACTCTGATTAATCTATTTTGAATAAGGAAAAGTGAAAGTTTGATGGGGGAGAAAAAAAAAAAAAAAACATTTTACCTAACAACTAATTTGAAAACCAGAAAGTCTCTCCCTTTCTCCTGTTGGCTTGGAAACAGCCATTTCTCTATATTTCTTGAATTCTTTTACTTTCCCAAAGGGTTTCCACTTATATTTAAATGAAAAGTCATTTCCCAGTTTTCTATAGCCTGGAAAAATAGATCAACTATGTCAAAATGAAAAATGTCACCTTATATACACTTAGCTTCCTTCAGGACATGGGGGAAAAATGATGGTACTGGAAGCTGACCTGCAGAAGCCTCTGGAAAGGTCAAGATGCTCAGCAGAAAAACAATGATGCCATTTTTCTTTCTACTTTTGTTAGCGTCCCTGATGTTACTTTCACTTCTTGAGAAACCTACCTGTTTTCAGAACAGGAAATGTGACCTAATATCCTCTCAGATTTAGGATCCTAATGACAAACAATGACAGAGATGATGTGGATAGTTAAGTTGCAAGTCTCCCGTTTAAATGCACAAAATATCCAAAGTATGATATAAACTCATGTAACACTTATCACAGTGCTTGGTCTGAACTGACCTCCCTGCATCCTGGAAGCACATCCTAACAGGAAGCCCCAAAGACCTACCCCTCCAAGGTGACTGCTCTTTAAGGCGCTGTTGTTAGAAATGTGGGGACATGAGACAATCAGCCACCCTGGGGTCTCTCTTATCTTGGCCTCTTCTGATTATTCTAGATTACTCCAACAATTTATGAATTGTTAATATGATCATTAGAAAGTTTCCACCTGTGAGTCCAGGAGAACATCTCCTTAGTTTTCATTTTCTCACCTTCAATTCTGAAAGTTTTTAAAGTCTGTCTATATTTATGGCCAATGACTATAGATGATTAGACCTTGTGCTAATGATCCCAATAAAAAGACCAGGAGCACTGGAATTGGAAAGCTCTTTCTATCTTTATAGAAAGTCCTTAACTTTGCTGGGCCTCAGTTTTCTCACCTCTATAATGGGTGTAACAGACTCTGCCTCCATAAAGTTGTGGGGGTTATAGGAGATGATGTGTATACATCCTCTATCATGGGGCCTTGAACACATGGTGCATTCAATAAGTGGTAATATAATCACTATCTCCACATGAGCCAATTAGTTTTAATAAAAATAATAGCATAAACTTCTCACTAGAACTGGACCACCCCAAAGCCAGCAGGCCTTTTATAGGTGTATACTCCTGGTCTGTGGAAGACCGGACTCTCTAGAATGGATCAAACAACAGAAATCTATATTCACTGCAGAAAAACAGAAACTGTGAAACCTGCCTTTCTGTGGGGTCACGATGGCCTCATTTTTACATACAAAGCCAGTGTATTTGATTTGCTCAGATTATGTCCATGTAAATAAGTATTTGCTACTTTAAAATAAATGTATACTGAGTTCCCATTGTGGCTCAGTGGGTTAAGAGCTAGATGCTGTCTCCATGAAGATTCGGGTTCAATTCCTGGCCTCACTCAGTGGGTTAAGATCCAGAGTTGCCACAAGGTACAGTATAGGTTGCAGATGCACAGGTGGCTGTGGTGTAGGCCAGCAGCTGTGGCTCCAGTTCAACCCTTAGCCCAGGAACTTACATACGCCGCAGGCGCAGCTGTAAAAAAAAAAAAAAAGAAAAAAATATATATATACACACATATATATAAAATAGATAAACAAGCATATGCCCCATCAGTTGCATTACAAATGAAATGTTACTGTGTTGAATTTTTTGAAACAAACTAGTATTTATTAGCATCATGTTGGCCAAAATACCCACATGGAAGTTAGCTGCTAGTGTAGGTGGTGTTTGGAAATGCATTTAATCTTCAATAGAAAAAGAAATTTAACACAGCTTGGAGGAAGGGTGTGCATCTCTTTAATGAGATCCTTTTAAAGGTTTTTACAGTTAAAGGGAAAATAACGGATCATCAGGGAAAAAGTAAAATTGTATGGTGTGTAAAAGGTTAAAAGGGTCAAATGGAGGAAATGCAAATGTGCCTGGGTGTAATAGGAATGACCAAAAATATCCTTATATCCTGTTTCAAATAAAGGCACAATTTTATATTATCAGTCCCCCACATTTCTATGGCATCCTCTTTGGATCCATATCCACCCTCTGCACCAAAGGTCATAGTAAGAAACCAATAGAATTATGGAGATCCCATTGTGGCTCAGCATAAACAAATCTGACTAGTAACCATGAGATTGCAGGTTTGATCCGTGGCCTCACTCAGTGGGTTAAGTATCCAGCATTGCTGTGAGTTGTCGGGTAGGTCACAGACGCAGCTTGGATCCTGCTTTGCTATGGCTGTGGTGTAGGACAGCAGCTGCAGCTCCAATTCAACCCCTAGCCTGGGAACCTCCATTTGCTTCAGGCTCGGCCCTAAAAAAACAGGGGGGGAAAAAAAGAAAAAAGAGAAAGAAACCAATAGAATTAAATACTGGCACATCTCTTCTTGAAAGAGGCAATTCCATTGAGAACTGGTCATAAGCTATCATTTTATTTAGGGATTATGGGGCACCAGGTGGGCGCTATGGCCAGGAATGAAGCAAAGAATAAAAGGAAGTTCTAGGATCAAAAGGTCACTCCTCCCATAAAGGCAAGGCAGGCTCTGACATTTCCATCCTTCCAGATTATTTTTCCCACCACTGAACCAGTGTCACTCTTGACGGACCTTCCAGGGCAGAGATGCTGTTGTTTTTTACCAAGTTCTTTCTCTTTACCAAGAACAAAAAATTTTTTTCCGTCTGGATAAGAGAATTCTTCCTCCATCCTAAGTATAGACATCAACCTTGTGGACCCACTTGGGTCCACAACCTTATTATAGAGGACCATGGTGGAGACTGGGGAATGGTGCCTGAGCTCATCCCGGACCCATATTTTTGAGTCAGCCTTCCATTCATGACACAACGGGAACTCTCTGAAGAGCCAATTCATATTTCATCTGATTTTCGGAAAAGCTTTCAAATGAGGAATTGGTCAGACTCTGTTTGTTATGCCAGATGGTCCCCCAGTTGGTGTGGGTTTAACTTAGTCTGTAACTCACTTACTTGGTTCTCCTCCCTAAGGGCGTGAAGGAAGCTAAGCCATTTATATTCACAGCCCATCAGGTGTATTTCCCTAGCATCTTGTGGGAGAGAGATTCTAACTGGGAAGAGAATCCTGGGCCTAAATCCAGAATTTTCAAATTTTAAGAGGGAATTGAACTTGAATTTATTTTCAAAGAAATGAAAACCTTGGGACTAAATTTGTTTAAAAGAGTTTGGGGCCAACTACACATTTGCAGGGAAATGTTGATTATAATTTTCCACCACTTGTGGAATCAGCCAATGAGGGGGCAGGGGCCACAGTGTAACTAGAATGTTAGCATGGCTAGCCAGCTAAAGTGGCATAAAAAGAAACACCCCATTAAATGTTGCTTTCCATCCTTCCCTGGTGCTCTAAATACAACTTTGTTTCCTTTTGGATGATTTTTTCCCTTCAGATGAAGTATTTTGTAAGTATTTTACAGAATTAATGTAATCATCATTTTGTAATTTAACCTAGCACAGACTTACACAAAGATATTTTTTAATCTTCAGCATCCATTTTAAGTCCAATAAAGATTTTTTTAAAAAAAAAGACCAAAAAAAGATAAAGCTTGACTGCTTCTCATCAATTAAAAAACCTCATTAGGGAGTTCCTGTCATGGCGCAGTGGTTAACGAATCCGACTAGGAACCATGAGGTTGCGGGTTCGGTCCCTGCCCTTGCTCAGTGGGTTAACGATCTGGCATTGCTGTGAGCTGTGGTGTAGGTTGCAGACGCGGCTCGGATCCCGAGTTGCTGTGGCTCTGGTGTAGGCCAAAGGATACAGCTCCGATTGGACCCCTAGCCTGGGAACCTCCATATGCCTCGGGAGCGGCCCAAGAAATAGCAAAAAGACAAAAAAAAATTAAAAAAAAAAACCTCATAAGCATATATTTATAAAGCCAGGAATTTTAGTATCTTAAAGTGGCTCCTGTTGATAATGAGTATTCTAGAGGATACCTGTTTTGGTCTCCTAGGGTTGCAATGATGTAATGAAAGAACCACGCACTGGTGGGCGAGGTGTGGTTGGGGGTGGTTTAAAGCAATAGTTCTGGAGGCCCAAAGTCTGAAATGAGGGTGTCAGCAGGGTCACGCAAGCGCCCACAGTTTCTGATGGTTTGCCAGCAATCCTTGATGCTCCTTCATTTACAGCCGTACAACCCCAATCTCTGTCTCTGTTATCACATGACTACCTTCCCTCTACATGTCTGTCATCACATGACATCCTCCCTGCTATGTGTGCCCCTCGCCATCACCTTCCCTCTTTGTGTGTCTGTCTCTCTACCTCTTCCCCTCATCTCAGAAGGACGCCTGTCATATTGGATTTAAACTTACCCTATTCCAGTGGAACCTATCTTCACTTACATCTTAATTAAATCAACAAAGACTTTATTTCCAAATAATGTCATGTTTACAGAAATCACTAGGATTTCAACCAGATTTGGTTCCCAAAGCCAAATAATTGAACGTAATGGGGCAGACAAATCAATAAGACTTCTGACTTCAGTAGGGAGAAATCAGCTTTGGTCCCTGAGTTCTTAGGATTTATCGATATCAATATCCCTTAAACAAGTGGTCATTCCTCACTGTAATTCCTGGTTAGAAGTGGTTGGCAGGCCTGTCACCTTAGACATCTCAGATAGATTTATATATTTTTCTACCTTGTACAATTAAAATAAGCATACCAAAGAACTTTATTCACAAAATATCACGAAGTATTTCCAACATCATTTGCAAGTGCATGAAACATAAGTACTGAGGAACAGGGCTTGAGAAGAGGGGAATAGTAGGGATGTGCAAATGGGGAAAAATTAAATGCTTGGGTACTTTCTCTCATCATAGTCCACTTGTTAGCTTAGTTTGTGTCATATCTCCCAAGCAATACCACAGTTGGCAGTAGGTTTCCATTTTGAATATGTATATTGATTTAATTAGAAAAGTGTTTATATGTTAATACCTATTCTAACAATACAACCAGTTATTTCCTTGTGCCACTTGTTTATTACAGTGCAATATAGATTCCTCAACTATTATTATTATTATTGATTTTGCTTTTTTACAGCCATGCCTGTGGCACATGGAAGTTCCCAGGCTAGGGGTCGAATCGGAGCTACAGCTGCCAGTCTACATCACAGCCACAGTAATGTGGGATCCGAGCTGCATCTGTGACCTACACCGCAGCTCACGGCAACGCTGGATCCCTGACACACTGAGTGAGGCTAGTGATCGAACCCACATCCTCATGGATACTAGTCGGATTCATTTCTGCTAAGCCACAATGGGAACTCCCAGATTCCTCAACTATTATTTATTGCTTCAAGAATATAGCATTCATATTTTTTAACAGGTAACATTCTAGGTATTGTAGACAAAGCAATTTTTTAAAGAGGCAGAGTCCCTGCCTTATGGATGTTACATTTGAAGGAGGAGCATGCTGGCAGAGAATGCAGGAAAGTACAAAGCCCTGAAGTAGAAGCATATTTGTTATGTCCCTAGACAATTATGGCTGGAACAGAGAGATAAAGAGGAAGAGAATTAAAGAATCCAAGAACCAATCACATAGAACCTTGTATGCTGTGGCAATAACTTTAGGTTTCATTCTCAGCAAAGGGAAACTATTGGAGGGTTTTGAACACGGGAGTGACGTGATCTGATTTACAGTTCTTAAGGAATGCTGTGGCCATGGTATGGGGAATAGGTGGTCAATAGGTGAGAGTTCCAAGACCACTTAGGAAACCATTACAACCATCCAAGCAAAAAATGGTGTTAACTTGGACTGACTGTGGTTACGGAGAAGAAATGGTTGAGAATGAATGGTGGAGAAATGGTAAAATGGTTTAGGATGTGTTCTAAAAGTAGAGCAGAGTTTGATGATTGAACTGGTTAGAGTCGAGCGTGGAACAGGAACCATTCTAGGTCTTTCTGTAAAAGGAATTTAATAGTGGAAATTACTTACCCAGATAATGGGATAGTTGAGAAGATAAAAGGAGTCAGGCAATCCAGAGATAAGCAGAAGCAGGAAGACCTAAGGACTGCCTAGGGATGGAGGAACAATAGCAGAAGGTGACATTGAAGCCCAGAAGCAAGAACATCCGGTGGGAGCTAGAACAATGGGTGGGAGGTGCCATCTGGCAGGAGGTAGAACCATAGAGGAGAAACAGTTGCTGCCAGAAATACCACAGGTCACAGAGAAGAGGAGAAATGCATTGTTTTCTTACCTCCTGCTGTTCAGGATTCTGCCATTGCCTTTTTTATTTTTTATTTTTGGTTTTTTTTTTACATTTTTAAAAAATTAAAGTGTAATTAAATTGCAGTGTTGTTCCAATTTCTGCTGTACAGCCAAGTGACCCATTTATGCATATTAATTCTTTCTTATATTCCATCATGATCTATCCCAAGAGACTGGATACAGTTCCATGTGCTGTCTCATTGCACAGTAGGATCTCACTGCTTATCTCATTGCTTATCCATTCTAAATGTAATAGTTTGCATCTGCTAACCCCAAATTCCCTGTCCATCCCTCTCCCTCCACTCTCCCCCTTGGCAACCGCAAGTCTGTTCTCTATGTCAGTGAGTCTGTTTCTGTTTCGTAGGGAAGGTCATTTATGCCATATTTTAGATTCAACGTATGTGATATCATATGATATTTGTCTTTCTCTTTCTGACTTACTTCACTTGGTATGAGAATCTCTAGTTGCATCCATGTTGCTGCAAATGGCGTTCTTTTATTCTTTTTACGGCTGGGTAGTATTCCATTGTATATATGTACCACATCTTCTTATCTGTTCATCTGGTTTTGGACATTTAGGTTGTTGCCATGCATGTCTTGGCTATTGTGAATAGTGCTACAATGAACATAGAGGTTCATCTGCCTTTTTTAATTATAGTTTTGTCCAGGTATATGCCCAGGAGTGGGATTTCTGGGTCCTGTAGTAGTTCTATATTTAGTTTTCTGAGGAACCTCCATACTGTTCTCCATAGTGGTTGTACCCATTTACATTCCCACCAACAGTGTGGGAGGGTTCCCTTTTCTCCACACCCTCTCCAGCACTTGTTATTTGCCATTGCCTTTCATTGGCTGAAACTTCCCAGAAGCCAGAGAAAGAGGTTGCCTGGGAAATAGAGTTCCCTGTGACAGAAAGCAAAGCAGGGAAAAGGAGAGGAATGCATCCGAGAACAAATAGGCAATTTACCAGAAGACAGATGGATGTGGGGTATGAGAGAAAGAGAGGGATCAAAGATAACTTAAAGTTTCCATATCCTAAGACATCACTATATATATCTCATTGTAAGCACATATATTAAGGGATATACCTACTCCATGAACATACAAATACTGTGATATGTATATACATATGCACTTTACAGATATCATATATAGATATTACACACACACACACACAAAGCAAGGATGTCAAATAGCCTTCGTTTCAAATGCTAAAGATGTTCATTGAGCTGAGGTTGCCTGAATTACTGTGGTAAGAAGGATTCTGAGGCTGTATCCATGTTCAGTGGGAGGTAGGTTATAGAGATGGTTAGCAGTGCCTGCTGTGGGCATGAGAGGAGGCAGCTCTCACATGAGTGCCAGGATTAACCATGTCTGCCCTGAAGCAGTGAACCCTGCACAGTGGGAGCGCTGGGAGCCACATCTCTCACCTACTGTACTTCGTAAAGGGATCTCTGTTTTCTTCTTAAAGATAGTGGTAACAACTACCATGTACCCCTGTGGAAGGAAACAGCCCCAATTCATTTGCAACTCCTGGAAAACAGGTATCTTCATGCCCCCATGTCTCCCAGGACTTGGTATCAGCCCAGTCCAGTGGATTATCCATTATCCCAGCAAGGACACGTGGAGACTCATCCCAGCTCTGTTCCCTTTGTCTCGTTTATCTTTCTGTAGATGAATCTAAGAGGGTCATGTCTTGGGGCCACATCTTGGAGTTGCGGTCTGTTATAAGGTTAATCTAGAGTCAGTGGTGGTGCTCACTCAGACGTGGCATGGCTTTGCCCCATGACTACAACCCCATGCCCTTTCAGTTATCTCCCCATGTGCTCTGAAGTCCAGCCCAGCTGGTGACCAGCCACTTGGCAGCCAAGGCTAAGGTAGACATTTGGGATGGTCTGTACCTCAGGCAAGCCTTCCACATTGGATGGGAAAGTTAGTCAAACAGGCTTTATGAAGTAAAGTCAGTGTCCCACCACCCAAGAGCCAAGAGCCAAGCCCCAGGTTTTCCTGTCTGCACCTCCTTCCAGGATCAGATACACACGGCAGCAGGCTAAGAGCCATGGTCTTCACCTCTCTGTTCATCTTCCTGTGGCTTTTACGTGTTATAAAACTTACTTCATTGCCCCAAAATGAGAATTTAGGGGGATTATCTTTAATATTCTGTCAAAACCTCTGGTGAATATAAATTCTTAGTTTAACTAATTCACATAGCAATTTATATGATTATTACCTCCCAATAAAAATCTTTTAATTTTTTTGTTTTTTATCCCCAGTGGAATAACGAATTACTTTATTATTCAAATGGTGCTCCCTTCCTGCTGTTTTCAATATGATTTTTAATAAATATGTAAATCTTAAAATTAATTTATAGCATACATTGGGAGGCATGATTTTTGAAATGACAAAAATTTGATGGATTGTAACATTGTCCCCCTTAAAATCATCTGTCATAGGGAACAGAATATACCAACCTCTTACAATTTTAGAGTCTTTTCTTCATCTTATCTTCTGTTAGGGACTCACTTCAAATTGATTATAAAACAGGATTTTTTTAGGCCATAATTTATCCACAGATTAATTAGATTTTCAGTTAATATTTCACCATGGTATGGGATGGGAGCCAGTGGTGTTATGTAGTCACTCAGAAATGCAGGCTAGAAACCCTGATGGCTATTCCCAAGTGACTGAAGCTACCAGCACTAATCACTAATCACATTCAGACCACATAAAGTTTAACATCCTTCAAGGTTTTTTTCCTAGCTGCTTCCCAGCAAGAGTTCTTTATTGTCCTTGACCAAGAGGCCAAAATGCACTTAAACATTTTTGTGAGGGGTAATGATTTTTTTCTCCCTTGCTCACAATGGTATTTCTGTAGCCATCTCCTGAAAGATCAGTATAAGTGTTTGTGCATGCGTGTGTGTTTGTGTGTGTGTGTGTGTCTGTCTGTCTGTTTCTGTAAGTATCCTTGCTTAGCCAGCCTGGATTTAGACATCTCTTTCCTAGGCATTTTCCATTGAGGAGCAGCTTTTGGATTTGTTTCATGATTTTAAATAAAACTTTTGATACCACCCAATAGGCGTATTTAAGGGACAGTGTGCCAATCCCTTCTAAACACCAGTTTAAGGAAAAGTCCTTTCTCCAGTCACTTAAGAGAGCTGCAGATAAGCCTGGCAGAGAAGTCATCTGCCCTGTAGCCAGCCAAGAGAAACACCAGCCCACTCCCATCTAATGGAAACTCTGGGTTCTTACACAGTTGAAGGAAAGATAATTATCCTCCCCCGTAGCTCCACACTTACTATCGGACCTGGTGCCGGTACCAGTTCTGATGGGTGGAAAAATCACTACCTGTTGCATGGGTCTGCTTCTATCACATATTTTTCCTCTGTGCCCCAAAGGTCTCCAAAGGTGACCCTAAGGTTTCACTTTGTCCTGTGTTGAGGGATTCAGTCATTCCAGGCCTCCCCAATAATTTCTCGTATTCTTTAAGGACATCCAGTATTCTTTAAATTCATCCAAAAATTCTCAAACCTTCATTCTAAGGCAATTTTCCATTTTATTTTGTGCACAATGAGGCTTTTTTCCCCTTCACATAAAACTCTTTGGATGTTTAAAAAACCTTTCTGGGAGTTCCCATATGGCTCAGCAGGTTAAGGACCCAGTATAGTCCTTGTGAGGATGTAGGTTCAATCCCTGGCTTCGTTCAGTGGGTTAAGGATCTGGTGTTGCCACAAGCTGCTGTGTAGGATGCAGATGCAGTTCGGATCCTATGTTGCTGTGTTTGTGGTGTAGGCCTTGGCTACAGGTCCAATTCAACTGCTAGCCTGGAACTTCCATGTGCCACAAGTGTGGCCATAACAAGAAAATAAAAAATAAATAAATAGCTTTGCTGACATATTCAGCCTTTGCATTGCCAGGTGATATAATCCCCACTTATTTCCTGTGTTTTAATCTCTTTCCTTGCAGCCTGTAGTGCTGTAGATTATTATAGGGAGCTTGGTTTATGGCAAAAGAAATTCTCCTTGAAAGTCATCTGTTATTCAAATATTTTTGAAAATCAAAATCTATTTTCCTGTTTACTTCTCAGGAAAGTTCTTACCTCTACTTTCTGAATAAAGGAGACCTAAAGGTCTTCTGGGTGATTAGAGCTTCACGACCCCTCAGGAAATAAATGAATGTTCCCTATCAGGCTTTACGGCATCTTGTCCTTGAAAGTCAATCACTTGCAAAGACAATAAAGGGTGGTAGAGAAGTGAAAGATAAAGAAAAGAGAGGAAAAAGAAAGATGAACAGTAAATAAGAAATATAATTAGAAAACTCCCTTTATTCCACTGACATGGACCTCCTATGTGCCAGGCATGTTCTGGGCATAAAGGGTGCAAAGATAAATAGGTCCATGGTATCCACATAGGAGGGAGGCCACAGCAACCAATAAACCACAAAGGCTCACTGGCACCATGATGAGTCTACACAGGGAACAGCAGGAGAACAAGAAGGGCCATTGTCAAGGCTCCTGGTCTGAATAGGATTCATAGGAGATTTTCCTCCACAAGAGTCTCAGGGGATGGATGGGTATTGGCCAGACTGAAACATGGGGAGGACATTCTAGAGAGAGGAAAATACATGAGCTAGAACATAGAGATACCAACTGCCTTTCTGGGCTCAGAATTCAGCCTACTGCCATCCTTGGCTGCCTGGTGAAATTGTTTCTGGGACACACAGCCCCCACGAATATCAAACTCCATGGAGGCTCAAGTCCCTTATTTTATATATACGCCATTTTGTTGGTGTAATGCAGTTGGTGCAATGCAGTAATATGCGGGTACCTGTCACTATGTTGGTATCTGTCAAGGTGTTGCAGGGTGGTTTCAGTTTTCTCTTGAAAGCCCTGGATCATTTGTATCCTGGTGACTTTTGAGATTCCTTTTGGAGACATTGCCATTGGACACTGCCTTATTGAGCCCACTGATGGCCTGAATTTGCTTGGAAATAAAGAACTTTCTTTCTCTCCTCTCCTCCTTCCCCATTCCTTTATGTGTTCATTTGTGTCATATTTTAGATATCAAATGGCATTTTGCCTTCCTCTTTTTGACTTAATATGAGAATTTCTAGGTCCATCCATATTTCAGTGAATGGCATAATTTCTATCTTTTTTATGGCTGAATAGTATCCTGCTGTATATATACCACATCTTTATTCATTCATTGGACAGATGAATCTTGCCCTGAGAAGGTGGCTCCCCTGCATCCCCCAAGTGCCTGAATCATGGGAAGGTTACTATTTCAACTGCAGATCTACCTTGTTTCTAAAACCTTGCTTCATAGGCAAAACAAAAGGGATGGTTCCTTTCACCCCCTGAAGATCTGTGCCCAGTGGGAAGGCGGGAGGTGGGAGGGAGAGCAGAATTTTCTATGATTAATCTTAGCTCCTGGACCTAAGAAGTCAGAACCATGGTTTCCTAGATTGTTGGAAGGCACTGTTATTAACCAGAGACTTTAGTTAACTTGTTCACAAGTCAAAAGATTTAAAACTTTTGACTATCATCAGCCAATCATGTGTTTCCAATGTTACTGGGTGAAAAGCTTGGGTGTTTCTCTGCCAAGGTCCCTCCAAGGACACAGCCCCAGAAGTCCTGTTAAATGAGGCCACCACTCACATATAAACACATGTGCAGCTGCTTTTCACTCAAAATGTGCTGCTTCCCAGCCTAGGATGAACATATTGATGTTATCACACACATTTTCCCTTTCTGCAATTTTTTTCTTGAGGCCAGAGAAGGAGACCCTCTCATTATTTATTTGGAGTGTTTGATAGGCCTTCTTTGAGAAGGTCATTGTCTGCAACAGTAAAATAATCATGGGATTTCTGGACAAGCTGGCAAAAGAAAAATGATTCATTATTTTAAGAATGATTTTGCCTTCAGCCCCCAAAGTGGATGTCTCAACAATATGTAAGAGAGAGTAAGGCTTAACTCATTATATGAAAGGTTATATTTTAAAGGGAAAAGAAGTTCAAACATTACATTTTTAGCTCTTCTGTAATATAACTGGGGTCAAGGCAATCTATCTGTTACCCCCATGGTCTTCTGGATGTTATTGTACTATTATTGCCTTTGCAAAGGAGGCCTGCCTACCCTCCTTCCCCTCTCATCCATTTGGGCTAATGAGATTGGGAGAATTTTTTTAGGTTCTATTCAAGCACCAACCCCTCCCCTGGCCCCTTGTGGAATGTTGGAGCAGATAGCATATTTGTCCATACAGCTCAACTCAACCTTCCATAGTTTGCCATATTGCACAAAATTGTGCATCTTCACAGCACAATGGAGGATGCTCATGGGGGATGGGGTGATTATGTAGCTATTTAACTGCTATGGATAGGATTGTGAAATAGACCAATATACAACTAATGCACCCATGTCTAGTACCAAGACACCTATTATGTTGGGTTATTTTTGAAAGAAAGTGTGTTTGGCATCAGCGCAGCCCAGATACCAGAAATAAGGCAGCTTGACTGATAAAGCTACTGAATTTTAAAATGAAAACTGGTGAGGCTGAGTGATCAATATGACCTTGACCACTCAGCAGCCAAATAACTTATGGAAATGATGTAAAGACCTGGTGAACTCCTTTTCCTGCCAGAAAGGTTTTAAATAATATTTTAAGAAAATCAAAAGCAAACATCCCCTGGACCTTCTTTACAGATTAGATCTGAAAATGAAAGACCCTGAGTTACACAATTAACTATTGATTTTGTTGATCCATCTTTAATTCTCATAGCAATTGAGTTGTGTTTATACAGCCGTGGTAGGCAGCATACTTTACTTGGAGCAAGGCACTTTTCATTTTTACATTCATTTAACATTAAATTGTTCTGTGCATGTGAGACAAAAATAAAGTTTATTTTTATTTTTGCAGAAGGCTGATGTACACCTCATAAAGTGGCATTAATCCAGCTTAGGCTGTTCATAAAGCGTATCCCTTTTATATTCCAAGAGTCAGTTTGTCCACTGATTATATTACTTATGACAGGGAAAGACGGAAAAACACCTGCATGCTGCCTGGTACTAGAATGTTGTCTGAAAGTAGCTGTAATTGAATCTCCTTGTGGTTTCATTTCTTCATTTCATACACCCGGTAATATCAGCAGGTTTATCACCCAAATAGTCAGCCTTATTACTCCCCCTAAGAATGTCATTGATGTCTTGTTTACACTCTCACCTAAAAGCACCAAAACACATCACCAACTTTCCAATGTCTTAAGGAGGTATGAATCTGAATTTAAACAAATTGCCTGGGACTGGTTCAGACCAGGAAGGACAGCACTTGCTGGCTGAAGGAAGAGTTTAATAAAAGGGTAGAGCCAGTTTATTGTGGGTCTGCTCTTTTCAATAACATTGCACCCCGAGACAGAGGCTTATTGGCTAGGCTCTTGCTCCTGGGTTTTTAGGAAGTCATGGCAGCTGCTGCCTCACCAACTATCTGCCAAGCCCACCTGGAGTTGCAGAAAAAGGCCCCAGATGGCTTGGAGCTGAGCTGCCCCACCAGAATGGCCAAGGGGTATGAGTCCACGCATCTCAGCTCCTGGTAGAGAGAGTAAATTGCTTTGGCCAAAGAAAACAGTAGTCAGACGTACATTCATCCAAGGATTGTCATAGTTCTTGAGGCTGACCTGGAATCCCAGAGACCAGGCCCCAGCTAATATGACTAGGGGCTGGGAAGCAGCAAGGCTATGATTCAGGTGAACATCAGAGACAATCTAATTTTACATACCTCATCATGGAAAAGTAGACATTATAGAAAACCCAGATAACTCTGTGAGCTCAGAAAGGGAATGATGTGGTGAAAACAGATCTAATAGTGACTGCATTCATTGATAAGCAATAAGTATCAGTTCTCTGAGGTGCTAGATACAATGTCAGAATCTGAGAAAGAAAGCAGCACCGAATCTGGTGTGTGACCTCCAGAAGTGTTTCATTTCATTGAGAAGTGGGACATTGATGTGAAAAGACCCTACAGAATACCATGAGTGTTAGTTCAGGGTCGAAATGCGTAATTTAGCCATTTAAGCCAGGAATTCATAGAGTGAATGAGGTAGAAACTGTAGGAACAACCAGCAACTGTTAACAACAAAAAAGATTGTTATAAAACATGGTTACTACTGACAATGATATTGACTCTGAGAAAAGAGAAAAAAATTTTCATTTAAGCATGTTAAATTTAGGAGATAGCTAAGCCCAGAAAAATTAAGAAAGGTGCATGTAAATAGTCATTAGTTAATCTATGGATAACTCATTTGCCTGAATGATCTTATAGACTAAAAATGGAAGAAGATCAAAAGAAGCAAAGCAAGTTCAGGGAATTACTTTAAAATTATGATTAGGGGGAGTTCCTGATGTGGCTCAGCAGGCTAAGGACCCAATGTTGTCTCCCTGAGGATGTGCATTAGATCCCTGGCCTCACTCAGTGAGTTAAGGATCGGGTGTTGCTGCAAGCTACAGCATAGGTCACAGATATGGCTCAGATTCAAACCCCAGCCCTGGAACTTCCATATGCTGCAAGTTCAGCCATAAAAAGAAAAAAAAAATTAGGATTAGGGTAAAGGGGTACATTCAGAACTTTGAGTATGCCAGGATATTTGTGTTGTATATGCCATTATCAGATGAAGTAGTGGACTAGATAGACTAGTCAAACAGTTCTCAGGGATTCCTCTCCTAATATATCTGAAGCTTTGTTCTATATTGACATCCTATTGAAAAATCCTTAGGATGCACCTTCCATGTGAGCAGTGACTTCGTCTCATACACCGCTGGATCTCCTGTGTCTAGAATACTGTCTACTATAAAAAAGGTGCTCAGTAACTATCTCTTGAATAAATGAATGATGTTGCAGGAGCAACATACACTTAACTATTTATTTAAATGCTTATTTATATTTAATATGAATATTTAAATAATCATTTAAATATTGCTTATTTAATACTTAATATTTATTAAAATATTTAAAATGTATTAAAATCAAGGTACAGAGTTGAAGTGATGATTGTCACTGTCATATTGTGGAAGCTCAAGGGATGGAATCCAAAATGAAAGTAGATTCCCATTGGCATTCTCCCAACTAGCACATTCTTCCATTGGAGAACCCCCAGTGCTTACCAGGTAATGAGGAATGACAGCACCTTATTATCTCTACCAACTAGAATGCAACACACAATGTAAAGCTTAACGTTTCTAAATCCTTGTAACAGTCCCCACCAAGAAATCTCCTCTTTAAAACAAGGATCCATAAATTGTTGCTGATTCTGAACTGCCCTGGCCCTCAGGATCCTGTGTGGCAAATATCCTTGGGAGGAGTTCCCGCTGTGATGCAATAGGATTGGAGGCGCCTCCACAGCGCCAGGATGCGGGTTTGATCCCCAGCCCAGCACAGTGGGTTAAAGAATCCAGTGTGGCCATAGCTGTGGCATGGGTGGCAACTGCAGCTTGGATCTGATCCCTAGCCCAGAACTTCCATATGCTATGGGGCAGCCAATGAAAAAAAATAATAAAAACCTTGGGAAGTAACTTTATTCAAAGCAAAGACTGACTGGCCCTAGAACTGCAATGGAAGTTGCATTAGGAGATGACTAGCTTAAACCTAAGTAGAGCTAACATTCCATCTACAAATATCAGTGTGTCCCTTCCCTCACGGTCTCATTGGGGTCCATGGCTCTGACAAAGCACCTAACAGATGGCATGCCACAGCACACTATGACTCCCAAGTGGTCCAGCAACTTCTGTTAGAAGTAACTCCAGGTTGCCTAATTATGTGTAGGTTAATGAGTAGCACAGAATATTTTTCCCTGGCTTTGTCCCTCACAACATACTTCATAATAAAAACTTAGCCCTTTTAGGCACACTTTTATGATGTCTATCACTATAGTGGTATTGGACATGTTCCTCTGGAAAGAGAACATCCATGAAAAAAATTGTGTAACCTTTTTTTTACACACACCTGATTCCCCCCAAAAAACCTGTGTACTATTTTTTTCTTGAAAGAGTAGCTAAACCTCTCCAAAGTAAAATCATAACTGTATCATGCTAGAAAAGACAGATGGTCCCTTCATGCAGTATTTTTCTGTCAAAGTTCAGTGTGCTTCAACCACACTGACATCTAACCAGGTGTGGCCCACTTCATTGGACAGATAGGTATCATATTTAGGACATGAAATGATGGAAGGTTTAGTTAAAGAAAAAAGTCTAATCAATCCTTTAAGATAAATGATTAGCATATATACAAATATATTATCCATAATGGTGCCTATAAATGAAAGGCAGAAAAGTTTGATGCCCCTTAGCCTGACACTAAGAAGAACAGATTTAGACATTCCAAGCCAGAACCTGCTCCATTCTTATTCCTAAATAAACATTCTGGCTAATATTTTTGTGCTGGAAAAAGAAAAAGAAATCTAACAACATGGATAAGCACATTCCATTTAAACAAGCTGATATCAATGAGTTGGCTTGTTTGACCAACTCTAGGTCACTGTGAAACAGTGCAGATTTCACTTTTGGAGAAATACACCATTGTTGATCAAGTCTGATACATTACTAAGGTGACCAATCTATATTCTAAATTAAATTTGTGGGTCCATCCACTACTTGGGAAACAAAAATCAAAAAATACAAACTCCCAGTCTTTCCTAGTATATACAGGATGGATAGGCAAGAATGCCCTACTGTATAATGCATGGAACCATATTCAATATCTGTGATAACCATAATGGAAAATAGTATGAAAAAGAATTATATATATATATATGTGTGTGTGTGTGTGTGTGTGTGTGTATTTGAATTGTGTTGCTGTACAGTAGCAACTAACACAACATTGTAAATCAACTATATTTCAATAATTTTTTTTAAAAAATACAAGTTGTCTGTTACATTTAGGATGGAAAAGCAACGAGGTCCTGCTGTACAGCACAGGGAAACTTGGGCTAGGACATGATGGAAATAATATGAGAAAAAGAATATATGTATATGTATGACTGGTCTCTTTGCCATATGGCAGAAATTGACACAACATTGTAAATAAATCAACTATACTTTACTAAAAAAATTTTTTTTAAATACAAGTTTTCAAATGGGCATTTCAAGTACTGGCACTACTGCTAGAGAAATCACAATGTGTCCTTTGCATGTTAATATAACATTTTGCCCAAACTTATGATTATATGTTTTCCTTTTCCCAAATGCCTTTCTCCTCCATAAACAAAGTCATAATTTTCTTTATGTTCCTTTTTTCTCTTTCCACTGAGGGACCTTGTCCCATATCTTCCCCATTTTCCATACATGGGAACATTTCCTATCTCTTTGATAAAATGACTTTTCTTTCCTTCTGTCCTTAAATGTCCTTGGTGGCCACTGTTTATCTCCAAGCTGAGTTCTTTTCCTTTTCACAAAATATATTATTCCCAAGCAACCCTAAGCTTCCTCCTGTACTTCTCTCTGCTTGCTTTTTTTTCCCAAAAAGTCAGCTCATTTTTCCCCTCTGGGTTCAGGGGTTCTAACAGAGGTCAGTGAAAGTCACTGATCATCCTAAAGGACAGTGATATAGTTGATAATATACTCATAAAAGCACATCTCAGCTGAAAATTACTCTTTCACCTAATAAAACCAGTTTGCCCTGGAGACAATGAAGAATCTTCAGGACCCCAAGAAGGAAACAGAGTGCCCCCAAATGCTGAATCATATCTCTTGGCGTGTGGTTGGATGGGGAGAGGTTCTCTATTACTGATCTGTCACATTAATTTTTCAGAAGGGCAAGTGAAGAGTAATGTGTCCAATTGAGGTTATAGAGGGAACTGAGCACTGGAAGAAAGTAATTATCCGAGTTGGAATTTGACCAGGTTAACAAGGTCAACACCCCTATCTCTCAAGAAAAGTCTGGAGGGTCTTCTGTGTTCACCAGAGGTCATCTTACCTCCTTTTATGTCTCATTCAGAAAGCGGCTCCCCCAGGAATATAGTAAGAGGTGGCCTTAAAGAAGAGATTAACTGTGCCTCTGTGAAAAGAGCAATGACTAGAGCTGTATCGTTTCCCTGGAGGTTGGCCTGCCCCCAGCAAATATCACTTAACATAGACTTTGAATGTACACAAATCTTCAACCAAGAGACCCAGGATTAAAACACCTCCTCCCCATTCCCACAGGAGCAAAGCACATAATCATCTTCCCAGTGCCCAAAATTTGTTCATCAGAAAAGAATGGGAGAAGACATGCTTTCCGATTTAACTCAAAGCTCAGGATTAGCCAGACGCTCTCCGCTATTTGATCCATCTGCTTCCAAGCGGAAGCTTGCCTGTCTTTCCCATCTGCTAAGTCACCTCACTCCTATTGCTTTACCCACGGAGAGGTCTCTCTGCCTCTACCAACTCACTACAGTCTCCAAATTTTCCTGCTTCTTCTGGGCCCCAGTACGTATATGGCTTTAGTGAAAATCTGCATCCTCACACATAATGAGATTTGTTGAGTGGTTGTTGGGTGCATAGTAGTGATGGCTCTTGTCAGTTTTAGGTGTTTCTTTCCATATGGAGGAAGATAATACTCCTGGTGTCTCTAAGCCCCCCTCATTCACTTCTCTGCAGGAGGAGAAGTGACTTGTTTAAAAAGCAAATTAACATATACACACTACTATATATAAAGCAGATAAACAACAAGGACCTATTGTATATCAGGGCATTATATTCAACATCTTGTGGTAACCTCTAATAGAAAAGATATATTCTTTAGATATATCTGAATCACTTTGTTGTACACCTGAAACTAACACAACATTGTCAATTTACTTCAATAAAAGAAAATTTACAAATAAACAACAAGTTTAGGAAGGGAACAGGAACACCTTAGGCCCACCTCCTGCTCTCCCTACCCTCTCTCTGGCGTCAGGCTGGCTATGAGAAGCACACCTTCTGTTCTGCCCCTTCATGCTGTAGGTTTTATAAGAAGACACTTGCCCCCAGCTCAGGGCTGCCAGTTACTAAGCCTTTCTATTCCAGGACCACTGTTAAGAAACACATCTTTGCAGATAGAAACCTCATTCTCCATATAAGCCTTCTCAGTGATAAAGCTGATGCTTGAGCCTCCCCTCACTCTTTACCTTTGGTCTCGTTCTTCAGTTCATTCGGAACTAGGGTGTGGAAGAGAATTATGTGTTGTGACCTGAAACTCCAAAAATAGATGCATAGAAGACATACAATTAAAAATATTTTAGAGTCATTGAACTTTAAAGAGTGGGAAGATTAAAAAAAAAAAACAACAACTTTAGTGTGAAAAACTAAGGTTCAGAGGGGTCACACAGCTAATTAGCACAATGTCAGGAACTGAACATTGGTTTTCTAATACCTGGTCTTGTGCTATAGTGATTAAAATTCCAAGTTCTGTGTCAGGCTTTTTCTGCTTGAGTCTTGATTCTCTAACTTAGTAGCCATGTGTATGTGGCCTAAATATTTAAACCTCTCTACTCTCTATTTTCTTATTTGTATAATAGGAATGAAAATGGTACTGTCTCATAGAGTTAGTGTAAAGATTAAATGAGCTAATCCATGCACTGCATTCAACACACTACTTGACATGTAATAAAAACACACTATAAATGTAGCTTTTATTTTCCTACCACACATCTTGTTGAACTGATTGGTAGTGAATCATTATAGCAACAGATACATAAGAAATTATGTTGATGAAGATGTCATTTACATTAATTTGTTCTAAGAGCTCTAATCCTCTTTATAAATATTAGTACCCAGCCAAAGAATGGCTTTTCATTTGAATTCCACAAGTAAATTTGAGTGTCTTGATATTTTACAGTAGACATACTAACCAATATTTTCAAGATATAATCAATGGATGATAAACAGAAATAGATCCACACACATAGAAAACAACAATTTATGGTTACTAAAGGGGAAAGAGGGAGAAGGATAAATTAGGAGTCTGGGATTAACAGATATACACACTACTATACATAAAACAGGTAAACAACAAGGACCTACTGTATGGTATAAGGAGCCATACTCAATATTTTGCAATAACCTATATTGTAAAAGAATCTGATATATGTGTGTGTGTGTATATATGTATATTACATATAATATATTACATATAATATACATATATATATTATTTGCTGTATACTTGAAACTAACACAACATTGTAAATCAACTGTACCTCAACTTTAAAAAAAAAGAAGGAATCTTTGAAAAAATATGGTCAACAGATGGAAATGTATACGAAATATCATCATAGAACACTCATCCACTCTGCTCTTTCATGAATTTGCCACTTGTTTCTCCCCTGCTATGGGCAGAAGTTGCTGGCTGTACATGTATATAGCATGTATCTTTCTGAAGTTGATATCATCATGCATGTCTTTTTTCTGGTTTATCACTTCAGTTTTTCTACACCACTGTGTATATTCTTTTCTTATGGCAAGGTCACATAACACCTTCTATTCGTTTGATCCTTTCTAGTGTTCAGGTAATTGGTCTAGACGGAATCTCTCCTTCTGATGATTGTTGACTGTGGGGAAAAATGGCATGGGCTTCCATGCTTAAAACCAGGAAACCAAGTTTCCAGGTCTAATTTCACTGGAATTTGAATTTGAATTTGCATGAACCCCAGATGCCATAAACACCCCATGTAAAGTACACCTGACACCTTCTATTCATTTGATCCTTTCTAGTGTTCAGGTAATTGGTCTAGACGGAATCTCTCCTTCTGAACCCCAGATGCCATAAACACCCCATGTAAAGTACACCTGACACTAGCCTCCCTCACTTTCCAGGCTGAGGTAAGAGCAAAATGAGATCATAGATGGGAAAACTCTTTGAAAATCAGAGTTATTTATTATTTATAACACAGGTTATAGTTTCCTGAGTCTGGGATGGAATTCTTAGAACCCCTTGGGATAGGCATATATCTGTCTGTGTTTCTGTTTTTACAGTGATTCCACCCATTCCAAAATCCAAAGGGCAAGAGACAGGCTATGTGTGCAACTACTAGACCTGACATAGTCTTAGAGTGGTCTACAGATGCAACAGGGGCACATTAATTACATGGGAATTTATTGGAATGCCCTCCCTCTTACTTACTGGGTATATTAATCCTGCTCACCCTTCAGAAGCATTCTAAAAGCCAACCCCCTCTTTTATGAAATTCTCTCTGAGAATCAAGACCACACATTATTCACATAGCAGATTGGTTTGATTGGTTATTTAACTACAAGGAATAAATTAGTTAAGGTATAATTATCAAGGGATTTCTGGAGAGTATATCGCTATCTACTTCTTGTTTGATATTATTAATGATGTCATCATTATGGGAAAGATAGGAAGGTATTTAAAAAGAAGCAAAGCTATTTATTTTAAATTTAAAATACATTCTTGCCCCTTTTGGCCGTACTTCTGTTCCCAAGTGCAGTAAAAAGCCCCACTGGAAAGTGAACTGTACAACTGTTGCCACCTATAGGTGGCAAGTGTAGTATATGGATTTTATCATAATTCCAATGAAATACACTATACAAAGGAAATGACAATGTTTTATGAAACCCACGCATTCTTCCTCAGTAATCTTTACTGGGTTCATTATCATTAATATCATTAATATTGTTGTTCTGTGATTCTTTTTTCAGATGCTCCCCTTAAAGATAATATTTGCTGATATTTGTGAAAAACCTTCTTTTCCAGGATAGAGGTTAAGAGCTTGGGCTCTGCAGGCAGACTGCCTAGGTCCAAATCCAAACTCCACCACATACCTACACAAGTTACTTAACTTCCTTAAACAAGTTACTTAACTTCCCCCAGCCTCCAGTGCTTGTAAATGGAGATAATAATGACACCTGCCCTGTAGAATTGATGTGAGGATGAGAACAGATAATCCATGCAACTTGCTTAGCAGAATGTCTGTGCAGAGCAGGCACTCAATTAAATGCTAACTGTTATTACTTAATTAGTGTTCAAAGCACCTTCACATTCTGTTGCTGAAAAGTGATGTGCACTATTTTGCTGCCATTCAACAGATCCATCTTTATCACATTACTGTTGGACCGCGAGCTCTCCTTATGGTTTTAAATCTAAATGTTATGTGACTTCAGATTTTTAAAAATACCTGAGATCTGTCTGACAAAACAACATTGAGGCTGCCTCTGGTTCTAAACCAAGACAGGAAGTAAGCTACTTGTACTCTTCACTGACAGGGCCACTGGAGAAACCCAAGCCAACAGTTGAGACTCTGCTGATGCTAAAGAAAGCTGAATCCATCATCCAGTCACCATGGAGACTAGAACCAGGCTAGGTTTTTAGGGGGAAAGCTGGTGGAAGAAGGGGGATGAGGAGGTCAGCAAGGACATTAAAAAGAAATGTAAAACATTTCTACTTCAGAAATCCAAACAATACGAAGATTACTATTTGATATGCATAGTGGGTTTTTTTAAATTATTGTTTCATTTTTAATATAAGCAAATAACTACAATCAGAGGTTTTAAGTATAAGCAAATATTGCTCTAGATTTAGGGCCTTACCTTTGAAATCAATGATCTGTATTTCTGCACAGTGGCAATGGACTAGATCTAAGCAGTTGCTTCTGCCTTTGGACAAGGCACATACTCTTGAGATGACCACAGTTCTCACCACTCCCTATAGCTCCCCAACACTGAGGCTGGATATCAATTTGCCCTCATTGGCACTCTTATACTGATGTTGTTCTTGTAGTCCTGAAATATTTTATTACCTGCCTCTCATCAAAACTGTGAAAATAAATGGAAGATCCAGAGTTTCCTATGGTGTGGTGGGTTAAGAATCTGCAGTGGTTCAGGTCACTGCAGAGGCACAGGTTCAATCCCCAGCCTGTCACAGTGGGTTAAAAATATCTGGCATTGCTCTGCAGCTGCAGCTCAGATTCAATCCCTGGCTGGGGAAAGTCCATATACTGCAGGTGCAGCCATTAAAAAAGTAGTAAATAAATAAAAGGGAGATGAACAAGGCATGTGATTTTTTTTCTTACAGTGGGCCGTTCCTTGATGTCCATCACCTATTTGGCCGTGTAGCCTTTGTCGTAATTAACTAAAGAACTAAACCTACATACAAGATGTACCATTTGTGTCCCACAGACAATGGGTGTTTTGGTGGTAAATCACTGCCTAAATACACTCGGTTATACTTTTCACCTGTCTATCGCCCCTCTAAGTCTGCAAATTCTAGTGATTCTGAAATGTGAGCATGTGTCAGAATCACCTGGTAACCTTGTTAAAAAACATTTGCTGGGACTCAGTGTTTCTGGGGTAGTAAGTCTGGGTGGGACTCAAGAATTTGCATTTCTGACAAGCTCTCACATAATGCTGATGCTATAGGCTGTCTGGAGAGCACAGTTTAAGACCTACCGATCTAGAATAAGAATGCTATCTTGCTATTATTTATCATTCCATTTATTAAGCACCTACTCTATACATCAGAGCCTTCGGGTATTTTGTTTCTAATACCTATATCATTCCTGAAATAAGGTGTGTCTTATCACCATTTTACCTGAGGAAGGATGCTATGGCAAAGTGGAAAAGTTAAAACTCAAGCTCAGGTCTGCAAGCCTCTGGGGCCTGTCTTCCTCCTGCCCCCATTCTGGACACAACTGTATCCAGCTGTGCATCCTCAGCACCAAAACCTTCCACCTGCCTCATGATAGTTTCTCTAGTAAATGTTTATTGAATGAATTGAGAGCCACACTGACCAGAAATAGGCAAGGAAAATGATCGTGGTTGCTGAATACAGAAAAAGGGAGAATATACTCAGGTGAGGAGGCAATTACATTGAATGCCCTCTATTTACTTCTATTTGGTACCATCAAAGCTTTCCTACTCTCTCATGTATTTTTCGCATTATACTTTATAATTTTCAAAAAAAATGCTTAAAATTGGCACAGCATGAAAAGGGGCTCTTGCCTGAAGTTATTCCTAATTATGAAGCCACTTTTCTGTAATCACCTAGGACTCTGTTCCTCAGTCCATCTCTGGTTTCGAGGTAACCATTTCAGATTGAAAATTAGCTCTGTGAGTGATGCTCCTGTATGTTAATAGTATAATGAAATAAGCACCACTTTTTAAGGATGATTTCATTCCCATAGAATTACACCAACTTCCAAGCAAGAGAGTAAAAAACTCTGTCTAAACCCGCTCTTGGGACCCCGGAGCCATCCACTTCTCTTTTTCTTTTCTGTTTCTATTAAATCTTTAGCATGTGAACTCACAGACTTTGGCCATGTCTCTTTTTCCCCAGATCCAAACACAGTTCCGTCATTGGACCTTTGACATCCATCATAGCAATGGGAGGGCGGGGTTTTGGGGAGTGGGATTGCCTGTGTTAGGGCCTTGGACAGGTGCAAGAGGGATGGTTTGGCATATTTGACAAAATGAAAAAAGAAAAATACAGGACATCTTGTCCTTGCTTACACAAGAGCCTGGGTTAGTAGAAAATAAGAGCATGGAAGGCAGCCAGACAGGAATTCGAATCTTGTTCTCCATCACTTGCTGAGCGACCTTGGGCAAGTAACTCTGTCACTGAGCCTTGTTTTCCTCTTTAAAACTGGGGCGATGTAACTTCCAGGCTTGGGGAAAAAAGGTTTATAGATAAAATATATTCAGTGTCTTTTATATGGTGGATGTTTAATAAATGGTAGCTATTGTTATCATTTCTAAGGCCCAGTCCCTTATGTTTGGATGGAACTTTTGCGTGAAAGAGGAAAAGATGAGAAATGGAGTGGCTCTAACACCTCCATACTTGTCAGTTTCTGCATCTCTGCCTTCCTCTCTCCTCTCACCTTGGATATCAGGGGCACCTTAAGCAACTGAATATAGGCATGTTTACAGAGTTTACCTGCATTAATTATCAAATAGGCCTGCAGTATTTTATGCAGTCCCAGAGACTACCAGTAATAGCCTATAAATATCCCTGTTTAAATTGGGTTTAGAGTTCCCTTTGTGGCTCAGCAAGTTAAGGACCTGACAGTGCCTACATGAGGATGCAGATTCGATCCCTGGCCTCACTCAGTGGGTTAAGGATCCAGCGTTGCTGCAAGATGCAGCATAGGTTGCAGATGAAGCTCAGATCTGGCGTTGCTGTGGCTGTGGTGTGGGCCGGCAGCTGCAGCTCCAATTTGACCCCCAGCCCGGGAACTTCCGTGTGCTATGGGTGTGGCCTTTAAAAAAAAGGGGGGGGAAATGGTTTTACTAGAACCTCTGAGGGAAAAGTTACTGTGGTACAAACCTGTTACTGTGATTTTTAAGCCCTTGGACCTTGAAGAATCTACACCCACAGCCCAGGGATCTCTTTCTAATAATGTACTTAGAAAGGGACAAAATACACACACACGACAATGCCTGACAGATTTAACATGAACTTAAATTTGATGGCAGTTTAAGGGATTTTATTCCTTTTTACTTAACATAGAACTGCCATTTCTGGCTGCAGTCCAACCCCTATCCATATTTAGAAACAGGACCACTAATAATATGGAGTAAGGAAAGGAGTTTGAAACTTTCAGAAAAATAAGGCACTTTACCTAAATAAATTTCAAATGGATCCATTTAAAATGAAGTTAAGTGGCACTTAACTGATTTGCAAATTGGGACTTATTTATCTCTATAAAATGGTTAGTCTTGATTTATCCTTAAAATTGGCTTTATTATTACATTAAATTATACTAGAAGGTTGTTAAAGCCTTGTAGGTTCCCTCTGTCCCTTTAAATTGTACTTTACACAGACAATAATTGAATATTGGATAGAATAACTTGATTGTGCCAAGAAATATGTTTCTAATATTTTTTCCTCCTTTTATTGCAGAAGTTGAAACAAGTTGAAGAAACAAGAGAAGATCCTGAGAATAGATTATGTAAAATTTCCCTGGAGTCATTCAACAAATATAATAGCAATACCATGATTTTATTAGCAAAAGAGAAGAACTCTCTGAACAAGGTTGAAGGACAAAAGGAAGAAAAAGAAAAAAATGAAGAGGCCTCTCTGAGTAGCTCTGATAGGCCTGGGGTGGACAATTTGGAATCTTTGAGTGATTCTTTATATGATAGCTTCTCTTCCTGTGCAAGTCAGGGTTCAAATGATGTGTAAAGTACTTTTTTTTTTTTTTCCTCTTAGTGAGCTGGAAATGGAGCACTTAAGAAACAGGGGGGCAGGTGGAGATGACAATAAATAAACTATTGCAGGACCAGAGCCTGTTCTGTCAGATTCACAGCCAGCAACCCGCTGGAGCTTAACTTCCCTGACAGGGCAATAAAAATAGACTCTATTTGTTGTGTTCCATGAGGATGAAAGTAAACACACCCACGATACAGAAGTCTTAATTTTGCACTTTTTTTGAATACTTGTACAGAAGTTGTAAATTTTTTTGGAAAAAAATTATATTTGTAGCAAAAAAAAAAAAAGAGAGAGAGAGAGACAGCAATAAATTGAATCAGTGCCATGCTCTTGAAATGATGAACTAAGTCTTAGAAGTTGATAATATATTTTTTAAAAATTCCAACTCCAGTTTTTGTTTAGGTGATTGTCTTAGTCCTCAAATTGTTAGTGGGCACAGTCTGTAAACAGAAAACAGGGCCTGCAGAAAAACCTGAGGGCACTCTGTAATCTCCATCTCAGAATCTCAATTTGATAGAAACTTTAATTCTAGTGCAGTTTCAGAATCATTGCCAGAGAGATTCAGGTTCTAGTAACAAGTGTAATTCTGCTTCTACTGAAAACGGTAAAGGTACTGAAGTGTGACACTGATCAGAAGCGATGTGTATCAGAAATGATGTAATTCTTATTTTCCCTCCAAACATTTCCTTACATCCTCTTCTACTTGGTGTTTCTCTATCACTCTCAACATTATTTGTTGATTATTATCTTCCTGCTCTTTTTATTAAAATCTGGGCAATCTAGAAATGAAAGCAAATTCCTATTTGCAATGTTCACTTTGTAAAAAATGGGTGGTGCTACAAAAATGCTTAACTTTTTAATATCCTTTTTTCTACAAAGTCTGTTTATATGTAAGGATAAATTCTATTTTAAAGGTTACCGTGTATTTTTTCTAGATGTGAACTATTTATAATTGCTTTTGTACAGGAGCTTGTAAACTAGGCATAACAGATTTTTTAGGATCTATATGGTTACTTTAGTACACACTTGTTTCTTTAAAGAGTATCAGATGATCAGTGTTATTTGGTTAATTTGTGCAATTTGTCATATTTGAATTTTGTTGTCTTAAATGAAAATTAATGTGTCAATGTCTTTCAGACTTTTTAAGATTCTTTTGTTTTATTTCAGAATAAAAGTCATATCACAGTCTCACACTCTTAAAGCTTAAAAGAATTTGTTCAAGGACTCATTGGCCCATTAATTATTTGAATCTCGCACGTGCTCCAAGGAGGAATTCCCCGAAGGAATAAATAAACTAATAAGCAAACTGGCTCTTACTGCTCCAGAAATAGTAATTCAGCCAATTGTAAAATTCTGTTTGCAGATTAGCGAGTAATGGTCAAAACCCTTTTGTCTTCCTGAGGGGTTATCCAACTAGAAGTGAGAGGCGGAGTGGGGGGCAAAGTGGGGGAGGGAAGGAGCCCAAGGCAGCTAGGGAATGGTCTCTGCTGAGGAATTATGAGAGTCATTTAAGCCCCTTTCCAGATCCGCTCTGCTGGCAGAATAGGGAAGTAAATGATCAGCCTCCCGGCCTTGGAGCTTCCTCCAAGAGGAGGCCTGAGGAGAAGAGCGTGAAGATGGGCTAAGTTTAGGAAGCCGTTACCACAGAAATGGATGCGCCCTAGGGATTTGGAGGATGGGGTGGGAACGTGCGGATTAGGGGCGGGGGCTCCCAGGCGCTCTGGCGGGCTCCCGTACCACCTGCTGCAGGGCTCGGCGGCCAGCAAGGTGGCGTCCCGGGAGTACTCAAGGTGGGTCGTTTGTACGAAAGAGGAGGGATTGGAGTTCGCAGGAGTCAACCAGCGACCGAGTCCTGTGCTGCGGACGCGGGTGTATATGCTAATAATCCGAGGTTGCAAGGAGAGCCGAGGGAAGCTGCCCGGCCTTTTGGAGGAAGAGGTCGGGGGAGAGCAACTCCTGTCTTCACTCAGATCTGCTTTCTAGTGGCGGCTTATCACAGCTGTCCCCAGGGCAGCCCTCTCCTAGGCTAGGCTACCAGGACGGTGTCACCTCACCCTCGTGGTGCACGCAGCAGACGAACCGAGAGCTGGCTGCCCGAAACAGGCGAGCCTGACTGGGCAGGGTCTGCATCATAACCCGGCCAACCCCGCCACAGCTAAATTCAAGCCCGGTAACGACCAAAGGGCTTCTCTGAGGAAGATAAGGCGCAGCTGAACTGGACACCTTAGGGAGCTTGAAGGTGTGCAACTTTGCCAGACGCACGGGAACGCGCCCTTCTCCTACAGCCCCGCTGCCCGGGTGGGTTGGGCCAGAGCCTGCAGCGGGAGAACAGACCAGCGCCCAGGGGCGCAGAGGTCTAGGGGCCCACGCCCCTGCGAGGGCCACCGGGCACGCGGTCTTCCGACCCCACTTCCCAGGTCCCACTCTCAGCGCCCGGCCAATCAGTCCCAACGGCACCTGCTGCGCCCTCCTTAAGCTTTCCCGGGTCTCCAGCCCCCCAGCTTTGGAAAGCCACACTATTCTCTACCTTCTCTCCCCTTTCCCCCAGGCGGCCCAGTCCCCGGGACGTGCGGAGGCAGGAGAAGAGGGCGATCGGAAGGGGGGTGGGGACGTGGAAAGACGGTCCCATGCTTCCCCGCTCACTACCCCCACCCCAACTCGGCAGCTGTCACGTGGTGCCTGGAGTGGGAGGTGGATAGAAGAGGCGAGACTTTTTTGGGTGCTCTTAATCGCCAGTAGTTCCTTCAATCTCCGTCACCAACTCCAGAGACCCCGGCTCCGCCTGAGAGCGCGAACCATAGGAGCGGCAACCCGCAGCCGGAAGCCCGGCGCGGGCGATGCAGGCGCCGCCGGCTGCACCTGCGGCTCCTCTTGGTGGTGGCGGCGGTCGCTTTGGCAGCAGCGGCGCGGGCCCCAATAGCCTAGGCAACCACAGCCGCTGCAGCCCGGACATCCTTGGCGGTGGTCGCCGCTTCTGATGAGCCTGCCCGCTCCCGGCCCCGCGGCTCCGGGAGGATGTGGGTCCTCGGCATCGCAGCAACTTTTTGCGGATTGTTCTTGCTTCAAGGTAAGAAGATGAAGATTCGGCCAGCCCTCTGGCCAGGCGCGCACACCCTATCTACCCACCGACCTTTTTGCCTCCCCTGGGCGCCCACCTCTGGGCGGGTGCCGCGCAGGGGTTGCCCAGCGGGAGTTTGGCGACTGGTACCCAGAGGCGCTAGATGGGAAAGTCTCCAAATGCCGCGCTGCTGGAGGAGAGGCGGGTGCGGCGGATTGGCGGGACTCGGGTTGCTGATGCTCAGGCTGCGCGGAGAAGCTGGGCTGGGGAGGAGGGAGGGTCCTTGCTAGGTCTCCGCGAAGGAGCGAAGGCAAGCGGGGCCACCCACCAAGTTGTCAGGCTCTCTAGCAGCCCGTGGGAGTGGCGCCGTAGACAGGTGAGCGGCGGCAGGCGGGGCAGTTTATGTCGGGATCGCACTGGGGGTAGATTGCTGCGCTCACCTTGTGACCGATGTGGGGCTGGAAGGAGGTGCGCCGGATCACGGGCTGGTGCGCCCGGGAGCCGGGGGATCTGTGACCTCTAGGTGTAGACTGGAGCGCCTAGATTCGAGCGGAGCCATCAGGCTGGAGCCGAGAGAGGTACGAAAACGTCTGGCTCCCAATCGAGATCTGCAGAGCTGGGACCCGGACCGGGAACCGGAGCCAAACGGAGCCCCCAAAACCGGGAAGAAAGGACTGTGGTGCTGCAGCCGGGGATGCGCTCGCGCGCGTACACACACACACACACTCCCCTTCTCGCACGCCGCGGCCACCCTTACTGCTGCGAGAATCGTCCCGAAGAAAGGCGGGGGACTTGGGACCCAGCAGCACTTAGCGTCCCAGCATCTCCTCCCGAGCTTCCCACTTAGGGAGCCTCGGAGCCACAGCACAGGAATGCCGACTTCAAAAATAAAACTGAAAAGGAGTCTGCGAATGCAATCTCGAATGGTGCCAAAATAGTAATTAAGTCATTTGTAACCAATTAACAATTAGGCAAATCCTTTGGCGTAGACTGGAGCTGACGCAGGTCTCTGGAACTACTTCGCTCTCAGGTTGCATGTTCCTCCTTTCAACTTTCATGAGGAAAGGCCAGGTGTGGTGTTGGATGGACTCCTCGTTTCTGGAGCATGGGTTCAGGGGTCGCGGGCAAAATCCCACATTATCCTGCAGGATCCTTGGCCACCGCGCCGCCCCCTGCCGGCTGCAGCCACATCCGTGTTCCTGGTCGACCCGGGAGTGCGGCAGCTATGCGTGGCTGCTTGAGGGAGGGGAGGATGGTGGTTTCCGTGGCGGTCTCTTTTGGGGCTGCGTCTGAACCCGACTGCGTCTTTCTCCCAGGGTTGGCGTTGCAAATCCAGTGTTATCAGTGTGAAGAATTCCAGCTGAATAACGACTGCTCCTCCCCCGAGTTCATCGTGAATTGCACGGTGAACGTTCAAGACATGTGTCAGAAAGAAGTGATGGAGCAAAGTGCAGGTAAGAGCCTGGCAGCCCCCCTCCTATTCTCCTCTCCAGCCAGCCTGGGCCTGGGGTGGGAGTGAGGGGGCCAGTTTACATTATAGCAAAAGGGACTGACTTTGATATAATGCTCACACACTGGTTGTCGGTGATTTATTCACAGTGTTGGGAAAATGAAGAGTTCCAAGCTACTTTTATCTCATTAAAGTTAATTACCAGGGCTTCTCCCCAAGGGACTGGTGAGGGGAAGTGTATTTAAATGAGTGGCTCCCCTCTTTTTTATTTACTCTCCTCACCTTCCTTTGCTAAATGCTGATCAGGAGGCTGGAAAATATATGGATAACTAGCTCTACTTGGGCAACTAGACAGTAGCCTGTGAGCAGTGTCAGCCTGAAATATGAAGCTAGTTGAAGTTCCCAGAGGTCAGCACTTGAAAAATGTGTTTTGTCAGAGAGCCATGCCATATTTCTTTGAAGAATACTACAGGATCTTTATTTAATTTTAGAACTAATGCATCAAATTCCAGGCACAAATTGCCAAGATCTTTCAAAGGAATATAGTTCCCAGCCCAAGTTTAGCAGCTGGCTGAAGGGCTGGCTGAGGTTCTGGGCATGAGGTAAAGGAAGAAAGTGGTCTTGGGAGAGCAAACCTCACTGTGTGATGCAGAATCTTCTCACTGAGATGGAGCTCCACATCGTCCCCCACCTTCCAATAGTCTTATCAAAAATCAAAGTCCTTCTAAAAGTGCAGCTGCCACTTGGGGGAAATGAGTGAAACGAGCTTCAATTCCAAGGTCAAACCCATAAACATAGACTTTGCTATTTTAAGGATGTTAAAAAGAGTGACTGACATTGAAAGAACCCAAGCCTTGCTTCTCTTTAGTTGACTGAGGTGTGCGGCTCAGAGAGCCTGGTGAAGGGTCCACACTGTTAACTGATTCCTTTAACCCACTGGCAATTTAATGCAAGGGCTCTAGTTTTACAGCCAGCACCTTGGGAAAGTAGTTTCTTCTTAGGGAAAGGCCTGGAAGTGCCTCGAGGCTGACCCCACTGTTATTTGGGGAGCACATAGCTCCAGGCTGGGCTATTACATGGTGAGTGTGCATGTGGCTTTAAAGGCTCTTCTTTGTAGGTCATTATCAGCCTAGGTGTGGATTCTTTCAGTCTTCCTGAAATCTGAAATGTAGTCACTCTCAAGAATAACTTGCTACATGCATTGTTTTGTCATAGGATGTTGTTTCAAAACAGCAAAACAAAACTGACTGGGAGCTTGGGGTTAATAGATGCAGACTATTACCTTTGGAATGGATTAGCAATGAGACAAAACTTATGATGATTCTTTAATTAAGATTGACAAAGTCTTTCTTTCCTGCTTATGTTTTATTCCTGAGACTTTTAACTGAGCAAAAATGGACTGCCTGGCCACCAGGGGAACTGCTGTGATTTTCAACAGAATCACTCTGAGCACTTTATTGCATCTCTCAGATATGTGTAGCTTTCTTCCAGGCAATAATTTAGAGACAGAAAAAAATGGGAATGTGGACCTATTAGGAGCTTCCTCATAATCCTCTAGGCCACTGCTTGCCTGGGTACCATATTTCATAACCTGGGATATGGTTGCCATGAAAAGAGGAAAAGCTGTGAACCAAATTAAGCCAGAAGAGGGTTCTTTCTCAGAATTATTTCTTGCTCTCCAAAAGTGTATCTAAGAGGAACACCACAAACCCCATTTTTAAAGTGCAGTTTTTCATCTTGCTTCCCTCTCTCCTCCACTGTGCACTGTAAAAAAAAAAAAAAAAAAAAGTGGCACAGGTATGTTAATGCCTGTCTTTCCCCTGTGAAAACTGTAGAGATTTGTCAGTGCTGACATGAAGTCGCTATTAGCTTGGTCAAGGAGGGTTCCTGTATCCAGGCCAGGTTCCACAGTCATAGGCCAGAGGGTGACAGACATGGGAGAAATAAGGCAAGCTCAATTGTGAAGTTTGAGGAACAGAAAGAGTTGACAGCCTCAAAGGAAAAACCAGTTACAAGGGAAAGGATGCAAGTTTTGCGCATGTGGCATTCTGAGCCTGAATTCCATAAAAATCAGCCAAATGCATGTTCCTGCATTTAAAGAGTGATGCTGGGTGGTTGGGAGGTGGGGCCTGAAACCAAGTCCATTTTCATCATGTGATTGTTAGAGACCAATCAATTTAAATGGCTATTAACCCTCCCCTTGTTGGCAGGGATAGAGGACCCACCTAAAAACTGATAAGTGACCACGTCCTAGTACACTCATCACCACGCTAGCAACAGCTGACTTCTCCTGTGGCCTTGTGCATCAAGCTCTTTGTGCTTTATGTGGGGTATCCCCTGAAATGTGAGAGTCCTTTTTTTTTCTTTTTTTCTTTTTTTTGGCTGCCCCATGGCATGTGGAGTTTCCCCTGCCAGAGATTAGATATCAGCCACAGTTGCAACCTAAGCCGAAGCTGTGGCAGTACCTGATCCTTAACCCACTGTGGCAGGCCAGGGATCTAAACCTGTGTCCCAGCATTCCCAAGATGCCACCAATTCCATTGTGCCACAGCGAGAACTCTTGGGAGTCCTCTTAAGGCTCCTGTTTTTCCAGGCCACATGACCCACCAGCTTTTAATTCCACTGCAGGCTCAGCTTCTCCCCTATAGAGAAAGCAAGCCCCTCCCTGCCCACCACACCTGTTCAAGGATGCTAGTAGGACTCAGAGCCAGAATGGTTTCTGCTTGACCAGGAACATATATTGTTCTGATGATTTTAGTGCTTTGGACTCATAGCTAAGGGATGTATATTGGAATTCTGTGCAAATCCTCAAGCCTGAGCCCCTCCTTGAAAAGGTCAGTTCTGAAAGTCTATGGTATAGCTGGCCATGGGTCACCCTCCAAGTAACTGTGCAGTGCCCTAAATTGAGACCTGCTGGTCTGGACCAACCTTTTTGCATTAGAGAGGAGGAAAACAAGGGCCAGAAAAATTAGATATCTGGTCCACATCTGCCAGCCAGCTGTTACTAAGAGGCACCAGCTTCCTGGGCCAGCACCTTACCCAGTAAAAAAGGCCACCAGGTTTGCGGAAAAGATAATCCAGGCAACGTGCTCAAGGCTTAGCCAATTCTCAGGCCTGCCAAATTCACCTAATAGGCTTAGTGAACTGGTTGAGTGGACAAGCCACAAAGAGGATATTGCAAGAAAAGGAGAACCAACCAGTAGGATTTTGAAGTTTGAGTGCTGTGCAAACTGGAATTTTTCATAAATATAGAAAGACCAGGGTTTTAAATGGACTAAGGGATTTTAATGAACCAAGCGAGTTTGACATTAAGCAGGAATGAAAAGCATTATCTTTCCCCCAAAAAATATCAGCAATGCAATATGTTAGTCCTTTCTGGATTAAGTCTGCGAACTCAGCTCTTATGAATTTTGAGGCAGGTACATTTAATTTTCAGTTGGGAAGTACATTTAAAATTAACCTTTACCTGTTCCCCAGAGCAGTGTTCCTATCAGGTGCTGAGATTATTTCCTGCTCTTCTTCCTCTGGGTCATTTATGGAAAAATAAGGCATGGGCTATGGAGAAGGGAAGCCTCCTTTCATTGTCCTTACTAATTGATATTTAAATGTTTGCATAATGAATGACTTGTTCTCTCCAGCTCTGCACTTAATGACTTAGTGTCTCAGTACCAGTGCACCGGTGATAATGACATTTCTTTTGCTCTTGCTTATCACCACACTGGGCAAAATATTTCAAATATTGATTTTCACTTCAGAGTAGAAGCCCACCCCCCATGAATTTTAAAACCAGGGTATAAAGAATGCAAATTTGCATTTGTTTGACAGTGCAATCTTGTAATTAGAGTTTTTCCTCTTGACTAGATACAGTGAAAGGGGCATAATTTAATTTTTATAGACTAGCCAATTTTGTCCCTTGGTAAAATATAGCTCTGTCAGTGAGCAAAATGTTACAGGTTCTCCTAAACCTTATTTAAAAGTTAAATGTTTTATACTGAGAGAAAGTTCATGGTCCAAATCGGTAACCTAATCGATCTCTTCACCCATCCTTTGCCACGTGCATTAATCTATTTGTCTGTTTTGCAATACACAAGTTACTGATTTATGTGCCATGTTGCATCTACATTATGGCTGTATAAGTAATGGCTATCTTCCTTTTGCTCATTAGGTTGGGCAGAGATGGTTCCACACCTTGGCTAGGTTAATTTTATGCCTTATTTTCTCATGAGCTATATAAGAGGTAGCAGGTGAGGCCCTGAGGTCTCTAAAATAATCAGTCATCCACTTTTAGGAGAAAGACATGGAAAGCTAACCATATGGCCCATGTTCTCCTAAGTCTCTGCTTTGCTTAATTTCAGCCAGATTTAAAATAGCAGGCTGTAATTTGTCCTTGGGGTGGGTTTGGTGGAATGAAGGGCCAGTTTTGCTAACCAAGATTGTATCACAGTCCCTTTTTACCTGGATTCTTTTTTTTTTTTTTTAAGTGCAGACATGTCCACTTACATACATGCACACATGGCATATATGTGTGTATACTTTTTTTCTTTAAGGGCCGCACCCTGCGGCATGTGGAAGCTCCTGGGCCAGGGGTTGAATCAGAGCTGCAGCTGCCAGCCTATGCCACACCACAGCAGTAGCAGATCTGAGCCAAGTCTGCAACCTACACTACAGCTCACAGAAACCCTGGATCCTTAACCCACTGAGAGGCACCACGGATCAAACCCACGTCTTCATGGATACTAGTCAGGTTTGTTACCAATGAGCCACAACAAACATAATTCTTGTGTGGGGGGGGGGGGAGAGTGAGAATGGTGTATCCTCTTGCTTTGCAGCTATTCAGAATGTAAAAAAACTTAACCTGCATTATAGTATAGGCACAAAGACATTTTCTAACTTTTTTTTCCCAAAGCAGCTTTGTTCAGAGCACCAGTGACATTCGTTAATCTTTCAGTGCCCCCTGTTAGCTCCATATCTTTTTTCTCCTACCTGTTCTCTCTCCTTTTTGGACATCCCAGCCCTTTCTCACCCTCAAATTCATTTTGAAACAGTGAGATGAACCAAAGATTCCACTCAAAGAATAAAGTGAAGAACAAAAGTGTAAGAATCACCATATTTTAACTTTGCCAAGGAGACCTCAACAGGTTAAAAAAGTTGAAAACAAAAAAGGTCCAGATGTCAAGAAAGAGAACCTCGTATGTTAATACCGGCCCTGCTAAAAACATTTCCATGTCAACCTCAATAAAGTTATGAATTACACAGGGACAAATTCTGTGTCGTGAATGTCAATATCATCACCTCTTTGGCAGCAGGACCCTGAAAGAACATTTCAGGGCATTTTGCTGATCCACTTGTTCATGTAGTTCTCAAGACACATCCATCTCTTTTGCGTGGCAGGCAGAGCCAACTTCTGAGGAGGTATTTGGAGGGTGAATATCAAATGCCTTCAGTCCCTTAGACTCTCCAGTAAATGCAGCATTTGTTTATGTTAACTTTCCAGCTGAACAAGCAGCCAGTGCTGACCTCCTGTCTCCACAGATGAAACATCTGCAGATTGATTCGGCTTTCCTATAACACAAATTCCTCCCACTACGATCTCATGAAAGCTTCCATCATTGATGGTTTTCCTAATGAGTTTAAACAGAGAAGCTTCAAAGCTGCATTTTTTTTTTCTCCCAAGTGAAAAATGAAACGGAGGGTGAAAACAAAACACACCGTTTCCTTTGAACTTTGAAAAGGAAATCTGCTTCCCTTATATATTCCTGGAATCAAAAGATCTGAATATACAGCCTGCTTTCTCTCTCTCTCCCTACCCTTCTTTCTTTCCTGCCTTCCTCTCTCCCTCCTCCTACACTTTTCTCTCTCTCTCTCTCTCTCTCTCTGCTTTTATTTTTTTTCATTGATTGATTGAGTTTCTAATGCTCAAACCTGGCAAAGGTTTATTATTGTGCAGGGTGGAAATGGTGCACGCCTTAGCACCCACTGTCAATTGTTGAATGGAAAGGGTATCCACCTCCATTAGGGACTGAATAGCCATGGTCCGGGCTTGGTAACTTTGAAGAGGCTACTCAGCATCCCCAGTGCTTAGCTTTCTTCCCTGTAATATGTAGAAACTGGCCACCTGTCTTCTTAAGAGATACAGCAAGGCAGCAAGGAATGCTACCAGTATAACCACCTTAAGCAGCCAGTCCTAAAGGTGGAAACCCACCAGAATTCTCACCAGGAGTTGCTTACATCACTCTGCATAGCTACCTCTGAAGGCTGGCCCAGGTACCTTAGCCTAAGGGACTTTTCACACTGTTTCTTCATCTCTCATACTGAAAAAGTCTTTGTCTTAACCTTTAATTCCTTATAATAGGATCCTCATACTTAGCCTGGAGGGTTCACAGTGAGATAATATCCTCTCTTGATGGTGCATCTGAAACGCAGAGAGATCTGGCAATTTGCTCACAACACACAGCCAGTGGGACTGGAATTCAAGTCTTTTCCTTTGCCCAGGATTGTTTTCATTCTAATGCCATTTCTTTCTTTCTTTTTTTTTTGCATTTTAATTGCAATTTTATTGATATCTAATTGATGCACCATAAAATTCAAAGTGTACACTTCAAAGTGTATACTTTTTACTTATTCATGGAGGTATGAATTTAATCTCATTTCAGATATCTAATTCCAGAACATTTTTAGTCACCCACAAAAGAAACCCTGTATCCATTAGCTGTCATAATCTGGGAGCCACTAATCTGCTTGCTGTCTCTCTGTACCTATCCAGGACATTTCATATAAGTGGAATCACACAATATGTGGCCTTTCACAACTGGCTTCTGTTGCTGAGGATGTTTTCAAGTTACATACATTTCACATCCCACTTTGAAGTGCATTTCAGATTTCCTTGTGCAGGGGTCTGAAGGGAAAAGTCAGGTGTGGCAAATCCCTAAATTATAGAAAGGGTTGGATTACATGGGGTAGGAGAGGGTATGGTTGCGAACCTGGAACTCCATTGCCTAATTAGCCAATTTGCTGAGTTGAACTAAAAACCTGTACCAAGAGCAAGTTGTTCCTGAGCCATAGGGCTGAGGAATTCACGTTCATCAGGAATCTGCCTTGTGCCCAGCACTGGGCTGTTAATCCATTACCTCCCCACCCGTTGCCATCTGTTAATCTGCCTTTCCCCTGAGGGGACCATGAATGAGTTTACATTAGCTGCAAGAATCCTCTCAGCATCTAATTGATGCACCTGATTGGCTGTTCCTGATGCCAGAATCTCTTATCAGTAATCCCATCTCTTATCAGTCCATCCTAACATCTTGCCCCACCCGATAGACCACAGCCCTCAAGAATCCTTCACCTCTTAGGCTTGAAGAGTTTAGAATTTCACAGGTGAGAAGACTGTGGCTGGCATGGAAAGAAATTTTCTTTCCTGAGAGCTTAAACATCTCCATTAGACCATTTCTCTTCCTTCCCTTGAGAAGGCTTGAGGGTGGAGCAGTTGGAAAAGTATTCTGGGAGAGATCTTGGTTAAGGAGATGGGATTCTGGCATGATTTGATCATCTACAGTGAACACTCAGTGAACATGTGTAAATCTAGCCTTTTTCTCCCAAATCAAATCACTGATAAGAGCCTTTATATAGACACAACTATTTGCTCCTTTAAAAGGTATAAGTTTCTTCTCTGTTATTTCCTTCACAAAGACTAAGATGAATTCTTCTCCATTGTGGGACAGAAATGATTGTATTTTAGGGAGAGGAGACTTGCCAGTGAAAGGTGATGTGTTTCCTCCTCTGACACTCCACAAAAGACCATATCTATAATGTAGGAACTTCCAATCAAATCTGTGATGAGTCTGCCTGCGAATAAACAAAAGAATGGTGATACATGCCATCTATTCCTTCTACCCATAGGAAACTTTGGGCTGCACCTAGTTGTGATTCAGAAACTGTTTTCACAAGCCAGAGCTAAATACCACAGGTTCCTTTATTAATAAATTGCTTCCAATCTTCTGATTGCTTCCAGTGGTCCAAAGAAAAACAGGAGAGGAACTGAATTAAGTCTTTCAATAAGGTAAAACCATAAAGAGTTTGTAACACATTGCTTTTTATTTTTTTAAGAGTGCATTTAAATAGAAGCAGTGATAGTTCACGACATTGATTTTGAGCTTTATGACTTTGCAAACCAGCAGCAGGATGCATAAGTGATGAAGTGTTGTATTATTTTAAGGAAGTTGTGATACTTGCTCCAGTGCGTTTCATTTTTCACTGGACATGGACAATAGCTTTTTATGTTTTTCTATTTCTTGGGCTTGTTGGCAAAAGCAGAGAATCGGTGGAGATAGCGCCAGGGGCGGGTGATGCCGGGGTGGCTCTCAGCCCGCAGCCCACTGTGGTCCACGTGTACACTGTACTTGAAGTGAATATGAATGTGCAAAGCAGCTTCTGACGCCCTGCACAGAGGCTGCTTCAAAAGCACCTGACGGAAGCAGATGTATTTCAGGGAACGCTGGGTGATGGGTTTTGTGCACTGTTTTGTTGCTCAGGCAAAATCTAGCAGACTTGGGTCTCTGGCAACTTCAGAGAACCTCTGCAGAAATAACAAAAGGAGAGGCAGGTTGACTAGTTTTCCACCCAGTCAGGACATTCGAATGGATCTTGTCTTCAAAGCCAGCTGCTAGATTCTTTGGAGAATTTCCATGGCTTGCGAGGGAAAGGTGGCAAGGGGGTGGAACCACACCTGTAGAGGGAAAAGTTAGTGGACTTTCTTTGAAAGACCAAACATCATTCTACTCCCCCTGTCACTGGCTGTTGGAGGGGGAGAAAAGAATAAAACAAGTCAGAAGCAGATGTTTTACATAAGGATGGGTTAAGATCCAGAGACACTAAACCAGCCTCATGAATCTTGGATCACTGCGTAAAAGTCAGTCAGGGGCCCTGCCTACCTGCGCCTGTGGAGACGCATTTCTAGAATTGACCTTCCTGGTGTCTGTGATGACAGGAGGATGACAGAAGGATGTTCTGACAAGTGTTATCTTTATTCAGTGTTCTCCAGCCAGCAGTTTGCCTGGCGCCAGATCCTTTAGTATTTTAGAGTATCTTTTCCTAACTGAATTGAATTGTAACTTCATTCACTGGAGTCCTTTCATGGCGGTCATTTCTGAGCACGAGGCTTGAGAATGGACATTGCATCTGCCTCCCTCTTCCTTTCTCTCTCTGTTTCTCTCTTTCTCCCTCTCCCCCATCTCTTTTGCACACACATACACTTTCACTCACTCACGGCAGTGCAAACACCCAATAAATATTTGCTGAATGAGTGTATTGAAACATAAGTTTCAAGCTAAAACAAATAGATTTATTTATCAGCATTTTAAAAATATTATGCCCAAAGTGAAGGAGCTTAAATTTCTATTATAAGAAGAAAAAAAAGAACAAAGATAAGTTTAATACACTTTTGACTTTTTAGTTAAACTCTTGAAATAGTTTACGAATGCATGTTAAGTCATAGTGTCATTTAAGGAACAAGTCTGTGGTGTAATCCACTCCAGTTTTTCTACTATGTCAGCTTGCTTTTAAGGCTGATCTGGCTGTATTTTGAAGACAGGTATTTTCTGGAAACACACACACCCCAGCTTCTATAACATTCAGCTACCTGGGTAGTCAAGCCACCTGGGGACAGGTCACCATCCAGCCAATTCTATCAGCTGGAGGTTTAAGTTATTTGGAAGTCTTACACTGAGATCTGCCTGGCTCATGCACTTCCTTAGGAAGAAAACAACCCCCGCCACATAGCCACAGTCCCCCAACAAACTTCTGTCCCCACCCCAAGGCCTCTCCCATACCAGAAATTCAAGTTTAAAATACAGATGGTTATGTTCTCTAAGACAGAGACAATCTAGATTTTCTGGTGGGGTGTGTACTTCTAAACCATTTAGTTTGGGAAACTTAAACCACAGAGGGATGCAGAAAAAAAGACTATGTTTTACATTTTTACATTTTTTACATTTTGCTGTCTTATTGTCTGTCTTACACGTATCCTGTTTCACGAGGCTGTCAGAATCCAATTAACTGCTTATATTCATGCCATGTTTATTGAATGCCATTAATATCACTGTCTTAAAACCTGGATGCCATTCTTGTGTTGAAGCTCGAAGAAGCTCTGGCTGCGGTATATTCAGGCATAAAGAAACCTTTTGGTCTATTTCCTTCATTAGTGTATGGGGCATAGTTTCAGAAGAGAATAAACCAGTCATTGCTGCTGCCAGATTCATTTATGTTCTTAGGTCCACCCTAGACCTCACTTTTTATATCACATAAGCATATTTTGGGTGGCAATTAACCAGGACTTAAGCCATACAGACACATATTGTTCACGTAACCAGACTGTCCAAGAGTAGGATGTCCTGGAGTTGTTCCTACAACTCAGTGATATCATGAAAGACACAGGTTTTCTCTTTTTTCCTACTGATTTTCCTGAACATTTGCTTTTTGTCCTTAGGCTAATTGCCTCTTGGTCACAAAGTAGCTGCTTGAGTTCAAGTTAAAGGGAAGGGCTAGCACCAAGGAACTTTGCTCTCTAGCCTTTCCTTTTAAGAAGAAAACAGAACCTCTCCTAAAGTTCCCCCAAGAGATTTCTGTTTTTCATGGGTCAGAATGTTTTCTCATGGCCGATGTTTGCTGTAAGGAAGAAGGCAGCAGGTGGGTGTTGGGCAACCAACTGTCCCTGCCTGCCAAGTCACCTTTTGAGAAATTCTTGCACCAAACCGGGAAGAATCAAGCACTATGATTCCAGGGCCCCTTGGAGAAAGAATAGGGATTCCTTATCCTGCACATCACCCACACTTTTGCCTATAATGAACACTGAAATGCACCATCAGAGGATCTTCATCATGAATCACTGTCCCATTTTGAAAAGAGAAAGAAACATATGCCAGCAAGTGATGTCTTGATGCGTAGTCCAAGACGAGTGTGACATTTCAGAATTTTGGTTCACTGACTGATGAGATGTGAGAGCATAACTATATTTTGGTGTGGGATATTTTTATACAGAAGAGAATGATGTGCTTGTGGTGACAAATACAAGGGTGCCCTGGGTTAAATGCCTTGATGTTCTTGGCTCATCCCATATGGAGCCATTATGCCACCAAGGACTCTGTTTTTCCTCACTGAGGTAAATTCATATGCAAGAAACCGATTAGGAATCTTTGGGCTCCATGATGTTAATATTGCCATTTCAGAACAATAATCAAAAGGACTTCAAGGTTTAAAATGCAGGAGCACAGTTTCATAAATCATTGAAGGGCACTCTTAATACTGAGACAATAAGTCATAAATATCTGTTCCCTCACCCCCCCAGCAAAATGGGGAAGAAACACACCAGCTGAAGCAAAGCAAGTGACTGTACAGAAACTTTCCTGGCTCAGAAAGTTATAAATGAGCAGAGGAATCCAATTCTAATGTGAAACTCAAGTAAAACCAACAGTTGGTATCATGCATTATGGGTTGGTTGTTTGCTTGTTATAATTAAGTTGGCATCAGTGGTTAACAGCCTTGAAAATTAAACTCAACCAAAAAACTTTGGGAAGGGGCAATCAAAGCCTTCTGAATAATGAAGTTAACACATTTCCATTAGGATGAAAAAGAATGTTCTCAAGTGTCTTGTTTCATTTGTCTTTTCTTGATGTTTTTGGCTATTGTTTTAACAGACACTTTTTTTTAACACTTTTCTTTTATTATAGACACACGTATTTTTACTCTTAGGGGTCAGTGCTGTGCCTTTGCATCACTCTCAATTCCTGGTTCCACCAACTAGGGCAAGGTGGACGGAGGGCCTGGCATCAGTGTGGATGAGCAGTGCAGACCTTGGCACTTCCCTTTTTATTCTGGCCTTTTAAAAATGGGCTGTTAGCATTCTTGTTTGGTTCATGTGGCCATCAGTGGCCCAAATGGAGAGAGCTTCTTTGGATTTTAAAATATTCACATCCACGGCAAAGGAAAAGTACTTAAGAGACAGGACACAGAATTGTCCAGGAAAAAAACAGCAGCAACTACCTTCCAGGACCTTCCCTTTATGTCTGATGAATGGTGTCCATCATGGCCCTAACAAGGCACAAGTACGTATAGATAAGCCTCTTTCCCAGAGATACTCTCATTAGAATTCAGCGACTGTCAGGATTTCTCACACAGTGTTAAGAGAAAAAAAAAAATTGTACTTGGGAACAAATCGAAGATCTTTTTTTCTCCCAGTTTCTTTCAAAACCCACTGAAAATGCACATAGTTCATTCCAATTACCCATTTCCAAGCATTCTTCTTTGAGGAGCTATTCCTAGTCCTGCATGGAATATTTATTATAATGTAATCATAACTCCAGTCTTGTAAGTGTTGGTTATTTTTCGAGTAGAGGAAGATTAGTCTAACTCCCAGACGGGCATTCACACAAGTAGCAGTTTGCCATGGAACTTGGACTTGAAAACTGAATTATATCACATGGGGTGAAAAGGAATGGACTATTAAAGGCTCTGTGTAGACATTTGCATCTCTGTACCAGCAAAGGGAGTGGAGGAAAAGATAAATATGCATGATCATCCATAAAGAAGAGAGGACACATGCTTTATAATCTGTATTTTAATTGACCTTGGGGATAGAGACTAAAGTAAGAAAACCAGGAAAGTAACATGTTTTCAAAGCATGCTTATAGCAGGTAGGTCCTAATAGAACTGTAGTTCCACACTGTCTGGGGTGGCCCAAGGTTGCAGGTGCCTCTTTCGGCATGGGGGAGGGGCACACCATGCTCCAGGTCCTCTTTCTGCTCCAATACATTTCAGCTCACCCAGAAAAGCAGTGTTAAATTGTTCTTGTTTCTGATTCTCTTAAGTCCAGAGGCTGTCTAGAGTGGAAGAGTAGGCAACCTCATGGAAAATGCTTCCCAATCCCACAGATAATCACTATAGAATTAAGTTCTGGGACACTGTGCAAACTGGGTCAAATAGAACCTGGTGGGGTTTAGAGGGCACCCAGTGGTTATTGGCCTTTGATTTTCCCCCAAGTTCTGAGCACACTAATTAATAAAACAAGGAACAAAGCAGACGAGGCCCAAAACATCTGCATTGTTACCCAGACAGACTAGGTGGGGGAGAAGAGCTTTCCAAATTAGCATCTTCAGATGGGCTGGTTTATCCAGTCCAAACAAAGCCAGAAAGGAGAAGCAGGGCAGGACACCTGTTTAGCCGCACTCACTCCCAAGAAGGAAAAGGAAGGGATCAGTTCAGCAGGTGAGGGCTGAAGAACAGGCCCTGTGAAACTTAAGAAAAGGCTAACATAAAACAAGACACAGAGACATTTATTTTAATCAAAGGTAGGAACCAGGGGACTCAAGGTCTCATGGACCAAGAGCTCTGCCTCAAGAAACCACATTGCTTTTATTGTGCTCTTTAGGATTATGTCAAGTGAGGAGGGGGCTGAGGTGCAGAATATAATGTTTTTTTATTTTTTTAAAAGTCACGTAACTGGTAGCTGGTAAAGCCTTTACTCCGACTTTTAGGCATTTAACAATCACTAGTATTGAGGAAACCTGGCATCAGCTATCTATGCATAGCATCTAGAGAATCACCATTGTGCTTCCACAGATGGCATGCCTATCTGGGGCAACCCAGGTGCCTAGGTTTGCACCTCATTCTCCTTGCTGATGCATATCCTGCTAATGACCCCTCATAAACCCCTTGGGGTCAAGAGGCTCATCTTCCCCTTATCTTAACAGGACACATCATGCTGTGCAAACGGCATGCCTATCTGCACAGGTCCAGCATGCCTAGACCAAAGCATTATGTCCTCATTCAGCTGACCACATGAATAACTTATGCCTTTAGGTCTTTGTTCTTAAGCTTAATTTATTTACCAGCACTGTGACTGTTTTTCCAGCAGGAATATAGGGTAAAGGTAAAGCAGGACAAGATGGAGTTTTCAGCATAGAAAATAGAAGCAGAGAGGCTAAGAAAAGATTGTAGAAACATCTCCCAATATGTGCCCAGTTAATCTTCCTAAATTTACCAATTAAATATGTCACTCCACCTCCCATGCAGAATAGGGAACAGAGCTCAAGAGAGGCCAGGAGTTGTACTAATTGAGTTCCCTTTCTATGGAAGGAAACATCAAGAGTGGGAAAAAACTGGTCCCCTAGTAATCTTCCCTCAAGCCCATCACACTGAAAAAATAGTCATTTCCGGAGAGCCCCAAGGCATGAGTGAAATGGTTACATAGCGCAGATGTTTGGGGCTACATCTGCTGCCATAGATGCCACAGGCATAGATACTCATGGTATTGATTATCAGCATGAGCGGTGTCTAGCCATACTGTACTGAAGCATTAATTTGGGTAGAACATAGAAAAATGATACAGACTTTTCCTTCATACATACGAGTGTCTTTTATGAAAAATTTTTATTTTGAAATAATTTGAGACTTACAGAAAAGCTGCAAACATAGTACAGTTTGCATATACCCTTCACCCAGTGTCTGCTAATGTTAATACCTGGCATCACCATTAATACAATGATCAAAACTAAGAAATTAACATTGGTGCCTTACTGTTAATTAAACCATAGTTTTTATTTGGATTCTACCTGTTTTTTTCTTTTTTCTGTTCCAGGATCCTCTCTAGGATCCCACATTGCATTTCATGGTCATGCCTCCTAATTCTCCTCTAATCTGTTCCTTATTCTTTCCTTATCTTTCATGATCTTAAAACAGGTTTTTAAATTGAAGTATAGTTGATTTACAAGGTTGTGTTAGCTTCAGGTATATAGCAAATGATTTATTATTACATATATATATATTCTTTTTTCAATTATTTTCAATTGTTTGTTACAAGATATTGATATAGTTCCCTGTGTTATATAGTAAATATTTATTTATTTTATATATAGTAGTGTGTATCTGTTAATTACATATTCCCAATTTACCCTCCCTTCCCCTTTGGTAACCGTAAGTTTTTTTTTTTTTCCCTATGTCTGTGAGTCTGTTTCTGTTTTGTAAATAAGTTCATTTGTACTGTTTTTTAGATTTCACATTTAATGACATCATATTGAAAGCTCATTCCTTCTCGGGTGGGAGTCAAACCCACAGGCTGGGCCTCAAAGCTATCCATACCTCAGATTAGGATTTCAGCTCCTAATCCCAGACTTAGGAGAGGACCCGAGCCCTCTGTTTTTTAATTGAAACCGCTCACCTGAAGTCAGGACTTACTGAAACTCAGATTCTTTGACTCCTGGCAGAAAGAATTCAGCGTGAAGCCAAATGGCAGGCAGAGTGAGTTAATATAGCACATTTGTGAGAGACACAAGCAAGCTGGCAAAGGAGTGCAGACCTGAGAACAAAGAGAGCTACATTTTTTAATCGAAGAAAAAGTGGGGAGGAGAAGACAACCACCTTCTTCTTCTTTTACAGGTAGACATCAAGGCTTACACCTTAGTTCCTCCTTTAACCCTACACGGTTTAACCAGGACTCTTGTGGCACTCTGTAAATTACATGTATATTAGCGAAAGGGTGGTAACATATACTAAAATATGGTAATTTCATCTCAGGTTTTGGTACAATGTCCCACTTTACCTGAGTTTACTATCTTTCACCTATATTTCTGTCTTGGTTATATACAGAAATGCTACTCTTCAAGGACTGTTAACTCCCTGACTTCATGTAAGAAGATTCAGACCCCATATCTATTGTCTTATGTTTTATATATTGAGGTTTGTGGCTTGAGTTTATCTGGAGCTTAGATGCACCCGGTTCTTCCTTCAAGGTTGTATAGATTGTTGCTAGGTTCCCGGATTCCTTTCTCTAATGGTCAATAGTTTACAAAAGGCACCCAAACTCCCTTAAAATTCCCTACCTTTAATCCTCTAGTGGGATTTTTAAACTATTTAATTATCCTACTCTATCCCTATCAGTATTTGAAAGAATTTGTCTTTCTCTTGTCTGACTAATGTCACTTAGTAGAATAATTTCTAGTTATATCCATGTCACTGCAAATGGCATCATTTCATTCTTTTGTGTGTGTGTGTGTGTATGGTCTTTTTTTATTATTATTGCTCAAATGAATTTATCACATCTTTAGTTGTATAATGATCATAACAATCCAATTTCACAGGATTTCCATCCCACAGCCCAAGCACATCCCCCCACCCCCCTCAGGAGACCATAAGTTTTTCAATGTCTCTGAGTCAGCATCTTTCTGCAAAGAAGTTCAGTCTGTCCTTTTATCAGATTCCACATGTCAGTGAAAGCATTTCATGTTGGTGTCTCGTTGTATGGCTGACTTCACTTAGCGTGACAGTTTCTAGGTCCATCCATGTTGCTAAAAATGCCGGTATTTCATTCTTTTTAAGGGCTGAGTAATATTCCATTGTGTATACATACCACATCTTCTTGATCCAGTCCTCTGTCGATGGGCATTTAGGTTGTTTCCATGTCTTGGCTATTGCAAATAGTGCTGCAATGAACATTGGAGTACAAGTGTCTTTGCGAGTCGTAGTTTTCTCTGGATAGATGCCCAGAAGTGGGGTTGCTGGATTAAATGGGAGTTCTATTTTGAGTTTTCTGAGGAATCTCCATCCTGTTTTCCACAGTGGTTGCACCAATTTACAATCCAACCAACAGTGTACTAGGGTTCCTTTTTCTCCACACCTCTCTAGCACTTATGGTTTGTAGACTTTTGGATGCTGGCCATTCTGGCTGGTGTAAGGTGGTAACTCCTAGTGGTTTTGATTTGCATTTCTCTAATAATGAGTGATGTTGAGCATCTTTTCATGTGTTTCTTGGTATTTCATCCTTTTTTATGGCTGAATAGTATTCTATTCTATATGTGTACCAGATCTTCTTTATCCATTCATCTGTCAATGGGTATTTAGGTCACTTCCATATCTTGGCTATTGTAAATAGTGCTGCTATGAAGATTGAGGTGCATGTATCTTCTGTGATCTTGACACTTTTGAGGAGGACTAGGACTGGTCAGCTTTTTGTACACTGTCCCTCGATTTGGGTTGGTCTTATATTTTCTCACGATCAAATTAAGAATACAAGAGTACTTAGAAGGGACCTGCCATCACTTCTCCATGCCTCACATCAAGGGTGAGTGATATCAGTATGTCTTGATATTAACTTTGATCACTTAATTAGATGATGTCTACTGGCTTTCTCCATGGTAAAGTGACTATTTCTCTTTGTTTCATTATTAAGTAATTTGAAGTAATTTGTTCATTAATATTTGTAGAGTTTCTAGAAATTTCCTCTTTCTCTTCAAAGTGCCCAGCAATTTCAGCATCTACCGGTGGACTGCTACCTCACTGGTTAGCACTGCGAGGGTCTAATCTTAATTTATATTTTCCGCATTCCTCTGAATTTATTATTTGGAATTCTTTGGAAAGAAAGAGCTGTCCATTCTCCTCCATTTTTAAAAATTGTTTATTTATATGAGTATGAACTTCCAAATATTCACTTTCTGCTATGGGTTCTAATCTAGTACTATTATTATTTATTTCATTGTTAAGACTGCTCCAGCCTTCCATTGTAAGGCTAACTTCTGTGTCTTTTCAACATGCACCATCCTTTTTGAACACTTCTTTATTTTTGGTACTGCAAGATAAGGTACTCTAGGCTCATCTTGAACTTTCCATCTCCTGTCCCTGTCTATCACTTCTCTGTGATAGCTATGCCTTTTAAATTGTAAATAAATAAATAAATAAATAAATAACCCTCAGGTCAATGAAGCTAATATTTCTTGGGCATATACTATGCGCTGGTATGGCCATAGGTGCTTTGCATGCATTGTCCTCTCAATCCTCAATCTTAATTTTTTTTTTACTCTTAGATAGGTGTAGTTTTCTCCCTTTTCAAAAGCATAAACTGTGGCTTAGGGAATATAAGTGCATTATTCCATTTTCTCCCGCAAGAATTCTAGTCTAGGTCTGTTGGACTCCAGGGTCCTTGTTCTTTCCACCAGGTGAAGAATTATGTCAGAAGCAACATGAAACATGCATGAACTTTATCTACTTCAGCTTCCTCCACTGCATTTCATAGATGAGGAACTGAGGCCAATAAATGAGAAGATCAAGCCTTCTTCAAGACCCAGAACTCTCTGGAAGAAATTAATGGAAGAATCTGATCCTCTGGCACTCATCCCAATAGTATTTCTTTACATTCCAATGAGCATAATTTTTCCCAGATGATTTTCACCGGTAAAATGACCAAGAATTTCAGTTCATTATTTAAACTTCCTTTGCTTACCTTATGATCAAATATCATCTCTCACTGTGTTTGCCAGCAACTATGAATGGGATTTTTGACACCACATGATCATTTCAGATCAAGAAATAACACATCAGAATGTAGATCTGAGTCCATCTTTGACCTTTTCCCTATGACCTTGAAAAAGAATTTTATTGGTAATCTCTGAGAGCAAGATTTTCTTTCTCCAATTTTGAAATTTAGATGATGAAACTAATGTGGCTCACTTAAATTTTTTAAACATGTATTCCTTCTGGTATTAAAGTAATGCCTATCAATAATTAAAAAAAAAGAAAAAGAGTTCCCATCATAGCTCAGTGGTAACAAACCCATAAGGACGTGAGTTTGATCCTTGGCCTCGCTCAGTAGGTTAAGCATCCTGCATTGCTGTGGCATAGGCCAGCAGCTACAGCTCTGATTCGACCCCTAGCCTAGGCACTTCCATATGCTGTGGGTTCAGCCCTGAAAAGACAAATATATATTTTTTTAAAAGAGAAATATATCAGAGGAAGAACTGAACATACTGCCTCACCTGTTACCCAGTTCCATTCTAGTAGGTGACATTGCCACTGTAACTCTCAAGTATCTCTTTGGCAATACAAATTCATTTAAAAATGTTTTTTTCTGAAATAAACCAAATTATTATTTTTTTCTCAATTATGACTTTTTTTTTGTCTTTTGTCTTTTTGTTGTTGTTGTTGTTGTTGTTGTTGCTATTTCTTGGGCCGCTCCCGCAGCATATGGAGGTTCCCAGGCTAGGGGTTGAATCAGAGCTGTAGCCACCAGCCTACGCCAGAGCCACAGCAACGCAGGATCCGAGCCGCGTCTGCAACCTACACCACAGCTCACGGCAACGCCGGATCGTTAACCCACTGAGCAAGGGCAGGGACCGCAACCTCATGGTTCCTAGTCGAATTCGTTAACCACTGCGCCACGACGGGAACTCCTCAACTATGATGTTTTTAAGGAGACTTAGAAAACCAGAAAATTCCTGAAAGTAGGTACATCTCAAAAACTATAATTAAGCTCAGAGGGGGAGCAAATTACCACATCAGTATTTATACTGTGCCTTAAGACACTCCCTGGCTTCTTGAACATAGATAATAAGAACAATGGAGCCCAAGCAACACTCCAGATCCATTACTATAAAGCAAGGACATTACAGAAGACAAGACCTGTTGAAACTAAAGAGATTTCTTACACAACTGAGATGGCTTCTGGTTATACCGGAGACTCTGAAGAAAGGACCTGGGAATAGGGTTTTGGTTTTAAGTATCACAGAATCAGAATATAACTAAATGCAAGTCTTACTCAACAGACCTGCCTCCTGCCCGTGTGTTCAGGTAGTGACTCAACCTTTGCCTTCCTTTTCACAGTGTCCTTTAAAGCTGTGACCACATCTCTTGTTAGAATGTAGCCATACTCTCCACCCCACCCCGAGCCCCATGGATTCCAACCTATCTGAAAAGTTTGCATGTGCTATAGAAAACATCCTTTCTATGGAGACAATTCAGTTTAAAAATATTTTAATATATGAAGATAAGAGTTTACAAATATTATAAAGCCAGCAAAGGCTTTAATAGAGTAGGCTTGACACCTGTGGAACCCAGAGAGATCTTTTATGATGTTCTTCAAAGAGCAAATGTTCTAAACTGTTGGTAGTTGTTTCTCTCATATACCTGGAGAGGAAAGGTTGAGTGAAAGGGATAGGTTTCATAATGTAAAAGTGATTAAATTTTGATAGTGTAGAACAGAGGCCAGTAAACTATGGCCCCTTGGCCAATTCTGAGCCAAGGCCTGTGTTATGGACGGAATTTTGTTCCTCTACCAATTTATGTGTTGAAGTCTAACCCTCAGTGTTGATAGTACTTGGAGGTAATTAAGGTTAGATGTGGTCAAGAGCTGGAGCCCTGGTCCCATGGGATTGGTCTCTTTGTAACAGAGGGAGAAACCAGAGCTCTCTTCCTTCCTCTGCACCCACAGAGGAAGGGCCACATGAGGACACAGTGGTCTACAAGTCAAAAAGAGTGGTTCCACCAGAAATCTAATTTTCCACTACCTTGATCTTAGGCTTCTAGCCTCCATAACTGTGAGAGAAATTAATTTCAGCTGTTTAAGCCTGTTTCTGCAAAAAGAACATATAAACATATGTTTATAAGAACATAGCCACATTCATATATTTATGTATTAACCATGGCAACTTTCAGGATATACTATCAGAATTGAGTGTCTGTGACCAAGATTATTTGACCTGCAAAGGGCAAAATATTTACTATCTAGTTGTTTACTGGGAAAGTGTGCCAACCTCTGCAATAGAGAATTATCATACACAGCATAGGTTTGGAACAGATAAAGCTATCCCAGTGGGATATTAAAGGGCCAAAGGGAAGAAAGTGACTTATGGACAGTTGTCAAACTAGAACTGACCTGGTCATCTCCAGAAATGTCCTAGACTTCCAAGCTTAACCCTGATCCTAACCCTAACCCTAACCCTTCCAACCCAGTCACCTTGCACATGACCTGAATGCTTGACAATGAACATTCTTGATCTCAATAGTTGAAGTCCTTGCAAGGCAGGCATGTGGGGGGAGTCTGTCCTCTAGTGAGGCTGATAGGACAAATCAGTTGTCATAACAGTAGACTAGAAAGGGAATAAATGTCACAGAGCAGCATGGAAAGCAAATGAAGAGATCAGCTCATGTCTCCCTCTCCACAGCTGTGGATCAGCAGGACCATGAGGCTAATAGTCTTCATAAAGCAAATATTCCAAACTATTGGTGGGTTGCTTCTCCTGTATAGCTGGAGAGGAAAGATTGAGTGGAAGGGATAGCTTTCATAATGTGAAGCGACTGGATTTTGATAGACTAGAACAGAGGTCAGTAGACTATGGCCCCTTGGCCATCAGAGGCTTCCCAGTTGCAGAGTAGAACCTGGGAGCAGGTTGTAGAGCAGGATGAAATCTTTGCAGATAGTGAAAAGTCTTCTCCCTGGATAAATCACAATATACATTTAGAGTCTACATGTGTTCACTTTCTCCCCAACGTGCCAATTTGGAAGTCTAGACACCAGCTTAAATCATCTGGGGCTGGTTCTGGGAATCTGTGCATCTAAGGAATGCCCAGGTAATTCTCTGCACACTGATGTCTGAGGGCCACCTGCTGGAGTTCTAGCACTGTTCCTACCTGGGGAGTGGTTGCACCTTTGACCAGCCCCTGAGGGAAGTCCTTAATGACAGAGAGCTTTAGTCAAAGGCACCACATGATGGACTCATTACAGGGGAGAGTTTCTGTACCTGGGTGCCACCAGCCAGGCCAGCCTTGAGGTTTTTGGAACAGAATGCCAGCCTCAGAACCATGTTCTGACTCAGTAATGTAGAATTCCGTGGCTGAGACTACTGCTGGACTGACCTGACTTCAAGCAGAGTTGTTCCAGGTGCCTTTTTTCCTGCCTGCTCAATCTGCGGTGACCCAGCTGTGTTAGGAACAGGCAAAAAGAAGTGGACTCAAACACAAGAAAATACCATCTTTCTTTTTCTCCCCTTGTAATCAATAATTCAACCCTGTAAATCAAGCCTGATTTCTGATGAAATGCTTGCTGCAAAGAAGACGACAGGGCCATCCAGCATCCACATCAACTTCTAATTTTTCTTTTTTCCTTTATTCTTTTATTTTCTTTCTTTTTCTTTTTTTCTTATTTCTTTCCTTTCCCTCTTTTTCTTCTTTCTTTTCCTTTCCTTTCTTTCTCCTCTCTTTCCCATCCCCCTCTCTCCCTCTTTCTCTTTCTTCCTGCCTTCCTCCCTTTTTCTCTCTCCCGCCCTTTTTCTCTGTCTCATCTTTTCTCTCCCTCTCCCTTCTCTTTCTTTTTTCTCCCTCCTTCTGCCCTATCTCCTGTCCTGCCTTTGGGCTTCCTCCATCTGAATGCAAATGATGACTTGCTAAAATGTGGTCCATGTAGAGTCCAAGAGGATCCAGGATAGGGTGGGAACAGCTATGGGGAAGAAGAGCTTGTTATTTTAACTGTCATAACAAATCAATCATTTCTTGAACTCACATCTCCTCTGAGTGAATCTCTACAGCATCGCAGATCCAATAAGTGGCCACTTAGGTGGATTCAGGATATGAATCAGAAAATGCCCCATGGAGGAGTTCCCATTGTGGCTCAATGGTTAACAAATCCGAGTAGGAATCATGAGGTTGCAGATTCGATCCCTGGTCTCACTCAGTGGGTAAAGGATCTGGCGTTGCCGTGAGCTGTGGTGTAGGTCGCAGACACAGCTTGGATCCCGTGTTGCTGTGGCTGTGGCGTAGGTGGGTGGCTACAGCTCCAATTAGACCCCTAGCCTGGGAACATCCATGTGCCGCCAGTGTGGCCCTAGAAAAGACAAAAAAAAAAAAAGAAAGAAAATGCTGTACGGACAGATAACAACAGTAATAATAGTATCAGCAGCAAACACCTATATAGCACCTTCTTTGGGTCAGGTGCTTCTTGGAGTGCCTTATACATGATTTGCTTACCCTGGAAGGATCACTTCTAGTGTCTGTAAAATTCGTCATGGAATGGAAATATTTTTGTATCATCTATTTGGATATATTTCAATCTTAATATATAATTCATTTTAGTAGATAGAGTACAGAGGATCTAATTCCCTGTTGCTTATTTCCATGTTTTATGGTTTGTTTGTTTGTTTGTTTTTGTCTTTTTGCCATTTCTTGGGCCGCTCCCGCGGCATATGGAGGTTCCCAGGCTAGGGGTCGAATCAGAGCTGTAGCCACTGGCCTATGTCAGAGCCACAGCAACGCGGGATCCGCGTCTGCAACCTACACCACAGCTCACGGCAACGCCGGATCGTTAAGCCACTGAGCAAGGGCAGGGACCGAACCCGCAACCTCATGGTTCCTAGTCGGATTCGTTAACCACTGCGCCACAACAGGAACTCCCATGTTTTATGTTTTTGATGTGATACTTGGAAGCATAATTACCTTAAGTGTTGAATGTCAGGAGCCCCAGAGAAAGGTACAATTGCTATAGTAGAATAAACTCTTCTGGAAGGAACCTCCATATTTTATTTATCCTTTCCTTCATCTCCTGGCAGATCCATCATTCATTTGAAATAAGATGAATACAAATTACTTCCTTGGGAGAACAATGTGTTATTTTTAAAATGAGCATAGCCACCCATCTAAATCCAATAGTCCCCAGGAGACCATCACCTCTCTAAAGACTTAAGAGAGGATTAAAATTTTAAATGTTAGGTGTCTTGATTAATGTGATGATAGCGGGTGATGCCACAAATACAGTCCTGGTCTGCCAGTTAGATCCGTGAGAAATGACTTGGCATTGGCGGGACATCTCTGTGCCCTAGAGGGTGGAGTGTGGCGAGCTGGCCCAAGCTGTGTTTGATGGACAGCCTTCCTCAACCTGCCAAGCTTGCTAGCTCTGGGTCTGAATCCTCATTACCAAGTCATAGCCTCTCACAGCCCTGCCTGTATCAACCAAGTTCTGGAGATGGGTTTTAGCTTCTGTGACTTCTGTTATTCAGGCTCCACCAGATGAATAAAATTTCGGTTCAACTAGCCAGAAAAACACCCACTGTTCTGGGACCTCCAGCACCCCCATCAAATGGTCCGTTTCCCTTCTGTCTTATCTTCTGCCCTTCCTCTCAAACTGACTCTTTCATTCATTGATTCATTCAATATTTATTAAGCCCTTATGTGCCAGTCACTCTTCTAATTGCTGGAGCTAGATTCTATTAATAAAGATACATTAGTAAAATATGTAATATATTAGAAGCGATTAAGAAAGAAGTCATGCAGGAAAAGGGCATCCCTCAGCTCTTTGGAGAAATCCCAAAATGCATCTCTCTCTCACTGTTGAACACCACCTTCTTCCACAGCAGGTGGCTGCTTAGAGCTCCAGGACAGCTATAAAACTACAGGGAAACTAAAGATGTGGTGCCCTTGGCAGAACCTATCTGAGGTTCCAGAAAAGCCCAATTCCACAAGGCTGGGGTATATTCCAGCCAAGATGGTGTGCACCCCTGCAGCCATCCTGGGGCCACACGCCACCATGTGTGACCAAGTCTTAGCTCAGTGAGGTGGCCCACTCAGCTTAGACTTCTCAATTCTGTTAATTTGTAATTACAGGTGCAATCCCTGAATGTGTTCCCACTGTAAAACACTCAGATATCACAAATACATCAAAAGGGCTTCTTGACTGCTGGTCATCCCTAAAAGACCTACAACTGTTCAATCATCTTCTGGAACTCTCTCACTCTCTCTGATGTTACTTAGAGATATACCCTCACACACTAAGCTATGCACATATATGTGTGCGCACATGACACACACACAATAGTGCATTTTAAGAGCACATATCATATCACTGATTTTTTTTCTTACATAAATGGTATATTTATATATCATTATGGAACTCCATTTTCCTGCTCATTGAGAGCCAACCATATCAATATATGAAGTAATTCAATGATCAATATATTGAGCCAGATCAGCATAGAGCTCTGCATTTTCTTTCAACTGCTCTTGAACTTCTCATAGTATGTATGTACCTCTTGCCTGCTGAGGATGTGCACATGTGGGTTTTATTTTGAAGGGTAAGTGCTGAGAAATGGAATGACTGGATTTGCACATTTTAAATGACTAGATTCTTCCAAGCTGGCCATGAGAGGCCCTCCCTGGTTTGTGGTCAGGCCCTGCTCACGTGGACCCAGACCTGAGCTCATGGCAGCAGCTGGGTTTAAGGAAAAACAGGACAGACATTAAGTATTTTTTCCCTGTGACCCCAAGACCGGCTTTAGGGCTTTCTACTTGGGTGTATGTCCTTTCCCAGGGGCCCTCATGTGGACCCAGCTAGGAAGAGAAACCAGGAAAGTAGGCATCAGATAAAATGGTTCTTTTAAATGGTTCTTTGTTTAGTTTAGGAGGTTAAAATTAAAAAGATAACGTCATTTGCATGGTTCTGATTTCAAATGGTTAAAAAGGGTCTACAGGTTTTTTTTTTTTTTTTAATCTCTATTTCACAGCCATCAAGTATCCCGCCCTAGAGACAGCTCATACTGACTCTGTCTTGTGTATTCTTTGAAAAATGTGTTGTGCAGATGTATGGCATGTGTGTAATTTTTGCTGTTTGTTTCCCAGTGAAAAATGGTACCATATACCATTGTGGGAAATGCAGTAGAGTGGTTGAAAGCATGGATTTTAAAGACAGGCTTCCTGGGTTCACATCCCAGCCCCTAATCAAATAATTTAACCTCTCTCTGCCTCAGTTTCCTCATGTGCAAAATGGGGATTATCACTAGAGTTATTATAAGTTTTATATGAGTTAATATATGTAGAGCTCTTAAAACTATCTGGAGTGTAGTATGAAGCATGAACTCATTTGTTAAAGTATTTATTTAAAAGAGGGAAAGTATAAAGAGGGAACTATCTATGTATACTGTGTCTTTATTATTCAGTATTTTATATTGAATATTTGAATATTGCAAAGTGATCACCACAGGAAGTCTAGTTAACATCTGTCACCATATACACCATTTTTCTTGTGACAAGAACTTTTTAGATCTACTCTCTTAGCAACTTTCAACTGTGGAATTACAGTATTATTTAGCTGCAGTCACTCATTACTTCCCATGACTTGATTCTTCTATAACTAGAAGATTGTAGTTTTGACCCCCTTTACACATTCTTCCTATCCCCAGTACCCTGCTCCTGGAAACCACCAATCTGTTCTCTGAATTTATGAGCTTGTTTGTTATTGTTATTGTTTTAAATTACCCATTTAAGTAAGATCACGGAGTATTTCTCTGATTTATTTCACTAAGCATAAGTCCCTCAAGGCCCATCCATGTTGACACAAATGGCAAGGTTTCATTCTTTGTTATGCCTCAATAGTATCCCATTTTGTATCTTAGTATTGCATAGAATTATCCCAATTCTAAATCCATTCATCCACCAATGGACACTTAGGTTGTTTACATATCTTAGCTACTATAAATAATGTTGCAGTGAACATGGGGGTGCATATATCTTTTTAAATTAGTGTTTACATGTTCTTTGGATCAATAACCAGAGTGGAATTGCTGGACCATATGGCAGTGCTATTTTAATTTTCAGAGGGTCCTCCATAGTATTTTCCATAGTGAATGTAGTACCATACATTCCAACCAACAGTGCATAAAAGTTCCCTTTTGTTCACATCCTTGCCAACACTTGTTATTTTTGTCTTTTTGACAATACACATTCTAACAGGCATGAGGTGATACACTTTTAAAAAATGTTTTTGACATATAGTTTATTTAGAATGGTGTGTTAGTTTCAGGTGTACAGCAAAGTGATTCATTTCTTCATACACATACATTCTTTCTTTTTCAGATTCTTTTCCCATATAAGTTATTACAGAATATTGAGCAGAGTTCCTTGTGCTATACAGTAGGTCCTTGTTGATTATCTATTATATATACAGCAGTGTGTATCTGTTAATCCCAAATTCCTAATTTATCCCCCCCCACCTTTTCCCTTTGGTAACTATAAGTTTGTTTTCTATGTCTGTGAGTCTTTCTCTGTTTTGTAAAAAAGTTCATTTGTATCTGTTTTTTAGATTCCATATGTAAGTGATATCATGTGATATTTGTCCACCTCTGTCTGACTTCACTTCAGTTAGTGTTTCTAGGTCCAACCCACAGGTAGGTCTAGTCCAGACTCCTATGGAATCACTGCTTTGTGCTGGGTCCCAGTGCACATTAAACCTTGTGCATGTCCTCCAAGGGCAGAGTCTGTTTCCCCCTGTCGTAAGTTGTTCCTGCACTCAAGCACCCTATCCTTCAAACCCAAATGCTCTGGGCGCTCCTTCTCCTCATGCCAGACCCTTAGGCTGGGGAGCCTGACATGGGGCTCAGAGCTTTCTCTCCTGTGGAAAAACCTCTGCGATATAATTATTTTCCAGTTTGTGGGTCGCTCACCCAGTGGGTGTGGATTTTGATTATATTGTGAAAGCACCCCTCCTACTGTACTCTCCTTTGTCTTTGGATGTAAAATATATTTTGGGCTGGATGGGTTCCAGTCTTTTTTGTCAATAGTTGTTCAGTAGTTGTGATTTTGGTGTTTTCATGAGAGAAAGTGAGCTCAAGTCCTTCTCCCCCACCACCTTGTCCAGAATCCTGCCCCAGAGCTCGGTGTGAAGCAGCCAGGAGAAGTGCCCAGGCTTTGTAGTGGTGTTATTTTTTTGTGGTTTTGGTTTTAATTTCCATGATGTCCTGTGATTATGAGCATTTTTTCATGTCTGTTGTTTGTTGAGCATCTGTATAGCTTCTCTGGATATATTTCTGTTTTGGCATTCTGCCCATTTAAAAATCAGATTTATTTTTTCTATTGAGTTGTATGAGTTCTTGTTCAACAAAACTTGAACAAAGTGAAAAACAGCCTTTTCAGTCTTTCCGATACCTGAGTTTTTATGCTATATAATTTTATTCTTTATATCAAAGTAAAACATTATAGACTGAAATTGGGGGGAAAAAAATAGCTAAGACTTATTTTGTGGCCTAACAAATGACCTATCCTGAAGAATGTTCCATGTGCAATTGAGAAGATTCTTTGCTTTTAGATGGGATATTTTTTTTTGTCTTTTTGTTGTTGTTGTTGTTATTGTTATTTCTTGGGCCGCTCCCGCAGCATATGGAAGTTCCCAGGCTAGGGGTTGAATCGGAGCTGTAGCCACCGGCCTACTCCAGAGCCACAGCAACGTAGGATCCGAGCCGCGTCTGCAACCTACACCACAGCTCACGGCAACGCCGGATCATTAACCCACTGAGCAAGGGCAGGGACCGAACCCGCAACCTCATGGTTCCTAGTCGGATTCGTTAACCACTGCGCCACGACGGGAACTCCTAGATGGGATATTTTATATACATGTGTTAAGGCCATCTGATCTAATGTATCATTCACAGCTAATGTTTCTTTATACATTTTAGTGTCTGAATGACTTATCCATTGAAGTAAGTGGAATATGAAAGTGCCCTATTATTGTACTGGTGTCTGTTTCTCATATTAGATCTGTTAATATTTGTTATCTATATTTAGGTGCTCCTGTGTTGAATGCATAAATATTTACAAATGCTTTATCTTGTTTGACTTTTTATCATTGTGTAGTGCCCTTATTTGTCTCTTATTAAAGTATTTGTTTTAAAGTCTATTTTGTCTAACTATCAGTACCTCAGCTTTATTTTGGTTTCTTTTTCAATTTAATTCTTACTTTATATTGGCGTATTGTTGATTTGCAGTGTTTTGTTTCAAGTGTATAGCAAAGTGATTATATATATATACACACACGCACACGCATATACATATATCTATTCTTTTTCAGATTCTTTTCCCATATAGATTACTACAGCGTATTGAGTAAAGTTCCTTGTGCTATGTAGTAGGCCCCTGTTTATTATCTATTTTATATATAGTAGTACATGTATGTTAATCCAGAACTGCTAATTTATCCCTCCCTCACTCACATTTCCCTTTTGGTAATCATAAGTTCGTTCTGTGTCTGTGAATCTGTTTCTGTTTTGTAAATAGGTCTGTATTTCTTTAAGGATATTCCACGTAAGTGATTTCATATGAATATTGTCTTTCTCTGACTCCAGTTAGTATCTCTAGGTCCATTCACATTGCTGCAAATGGCATTGTTTCATTCTTTTCATGGCTGAGTGATATTCCACTGTATATATGTACCATATCTTCTTTAATCATTCCTTTGTTGATGGACATTTAGATTTCTTCCATGTCTTAACTGTTATAGTGCTGCACTGAACACTGGGGTACATTATCTTTTTGAATTATGTTTTTTTCTGGATATATGGCTAGGAATGGGATTACTAGATCATATCGTAGTTTGATTTTTAGTTTAGTTACTTTTAAGGAACCTCCATACTGTTCTCCATAGTGAATGTACCAATTTACATTCCCACCAACCCTGTAGGAGAGTTTCCTTTTCAGCAGACCCTCTTCAGCATTTATTGTTTGTAGACTTTTGGTGATGGCTATTCTAACCACTGTGAAGTGATAACTCATTGTAGTTTTGATTTGCATTTATCTAATAAATAGCAATGTTGAACATCTTGTCATGTGTTTCTTGGCTATCTTGTATATCTTCATTGGAGAAACATCTATTTAGATCTTTTGCCCATTTTTTAACTGGGTTGTTTTTGTGATATTGAGCCACATGAGCGTTTGCATATTTTGGAGATTAATCTGTTGTCAGTCATTTCATTTGCAAATATTTCCTCCCATTCTGTAGGTGGTCTTTTCATTTGGTTGGTGGTATCCTTTGCTGTGCAAAAAGCTTTGAAGCGTAATTGGGTCCCATTTTTTTATTTTTGTTGGTTTTTTTTTTTCATTATTCTAGGAGATATATCAAAGATATTGCTGTGGTTTATGTAAAAAAATACTCTATGTTTTCCTCTAGGACTTTTATAGTATCTGGTCTTACATTTAGGTCTCTAATCCATTTTGAGTTTATTTCTGTGTATAGTATTAGTGAATGTTCTAGTTTCATTATTTTACATGGAGCTGTCCAATTTTCCCAGCCCCACTTACTAAAGAGACTGTTTTTTCTCCATAGTATATTCTTGTCTCCTTTGTAGAAGATTAACTGACTATAGATACACAGGTTTATTTCTTAGCTTTCTGTTCTGCTCTGTTAATCTATATATTTATATTTCTGTTTTTGTACCCATACCATACTGTTTTGATGACTATAGCTTTGTAGTATAGCCTGAAGTCAGGGAGCCTGATTCCTCCAGCTCCATTTTTTTTTCTCAGGATTGCTCTGGCTAGTTGAGGTCTTTTGTGCTTCCACACAAACTTTAAAATTTTTACTTCTATGAAAAATGCTATTGGTAATTTGATAGGGATTGCATTGAATCTGTAGACTGTCTTGGGTAGTATAGTGATTATGACAATATTGATTCCTCCAACACAAGAGCATGGTATATCTTTCTATGTGTTTGTGTTACTTTCGATTTCTTTCTGCAGTGTCTTATAGTTCTCAGAGTACAAGGTTTTGCCTCCTTTGATAGGTTTATTCCTAGGTATTTTATTCTTTTTGATGCAATTGGGAAAGGAGATTTTTTTCCCTTAATTTCACTTTCTGATCTTTTGTGATTAGTATACATAAATGCAGTATACAGAAATTTATCTGTATTGATTTTGTATTCTCAACATTACCAAATTCGGTGATGAGCTCAAGTAGTGTCCTGGTAGCATCTTTAGTTTTTTATATATATAGTATCATGTCATCTGCAAACAGTGACAATTTTACTTCTTCTATTCCAATTTGGCTTCCCTTTATTTCTTTTTATTCTCCAATTGTCATACCTAGGACTTCCAAAACTATGTTCAGTAAAAGTGGAGAGAGAACCTTGTCTTGGTTCTGATCCTAGAGGAAATGCTTTCAGCTTTTCACTACTGATTATAATGTTGCCTGTGAGTGTGTCATATATGGCCTTTAATATGTTGAGGGTAGGCTCCTTCAGTACCCACTTTCTAGAGGGTTTTTATCATAAATTGGTGTTTCATTTTGAACAGGTTTTTCTACATCTATTCAGATGATCATATTTTATTCTTCAATTTGTTGATGTGATGTATCATACTGGTTGATTTGTGAATATTGAAAAATCTTTTCATCCCTGGGATAAATCCCACTTGATCATGGTATATTATATTCTTGCAGGGCTGGCCTGGTGTAGGAGACATATCTCGTCATCCAACCCTGCCCCCACTTTTGGTCATCTCTTCCATCTTTATGATTGTCTAAACAGCCTATTTTGTTTTTAATAACTCTCTGTAGCTGAGTGTGTACTGAGATCAGTTAGTGTCCCAAAGAAGAGGATCTCAGCACCTAGATTCAGGCTGATTGGAGGGCAGACCTTCTGGCAGCAACTTTTAAAGAATGCAAATATATTAAGTCCTGCAGGACCAGAAGCATAGGCCCCACCAGCCGTCAGAGCCAGGTGATCCGGAGATGTCCCCCGGGTAAAAGTCACAAAAATCAAGGCTCCTATCTTGCACTCTTTAGCTAACTCACCTACTTATTGAAGATTTTTTATTTCTACAAAGTTAGACTTAAAGGTATATCTCTGGCCATGTCACTAAGTAAAAATGCAAACTTAAATACAGCATACACAATGCTATCCTATTAGCGCATGTACACATACCTTTTCTCCATGGACATACATGCAAATGCATAGAAACAGGCCTGGAAGGAGGTATCCCAAACTACCAAAAGTGCTTGCCTCTGAGGAGGACCTAGGATTGGAAGGGGAGGTCATTTTTACCTTATCATTGTGAACATTTTTTTTTTAACAGTGAAAGATGTATTCAGTACATATTTTAAAAATTTTCTTAAACTAAAAAAAAAGTTTAATGACATTTAACTGGTTAATGACATTAGTGCTTTTAATATTTAAGAACAGGAGTTTCCGTTGTGGCTCAGCAGTTTAAGAACGCAACTAGTATCCATGAGGATGTGGGTTCAGTCCCTGGCTTTGCTCAGCAGGTTAAAGATCCAGCATTTCAGTGATCTCTGGTGTAGGTCACAGATGTGGCTTAGATCTGGTGTTGCTGTGGCTGTATCATAGGCTGACAGCTGCAGGTTTGATTTGACCTCTAGCCCAGAAACTTCCATATGCCACAGGTTCAGCTCCCCCTGCCCCCCAAAAAAAAACAATTTAAGAAGAGGATAGTAAATCAATCTCCTACAATGGGTAATGATTAGAAAATGTAGAGACTGTGCGAAATCTCTAAGTGGAAAATGCCCCATAGCATGTACTTTAGAAATCAAACAGTGCTTTTCCCTCCCCCTACACATTCTCTGTCCATGGGTTTTATCTTAGCAGACCAGCTACCTTCTAGGTTTCTCTAACAATGTTACAAAATCAGTCCTTACAAACATGAGCTATAGAAAATAAATTGTATGTTTTAATGTAAATCTAAATATTTCTTTATCTACCACTTGGGAGTTTTTAGCACTTCAGTTTTTTACTGTTTCTCTAGCATTCAAAGCAGCACTTCTCAAGGCAGGGGGCCGGGGGGGTGCGGACTCAAATCACAGCAATACCTGCAAACACCCATCCATGCAGGGAGTCAGAGAAAGGAGCCCTGGCTTTTGGTGGCAAGTGTTGTATCCCTCAGCCATGCAGGGCAGCAGGTGGGCTAAAGGCATTCACTTTGAGGTCCACCTTTAGCATGACATCATTTGTCCAAAAAAAAAGAAAAAAAAATTAATTGATGCAAAATGGCCTCAAGCACACACCCACACCAAAGGCTGTTTTCAAAGTAGTCTTCCCATCCCCTGAAAAAAAAATTAAAAAAACACACTCAAAACCATTTTGTAGTAAATTGGCTGGCTGCTTTGCTATATAGTGACTACAGATTTGATAGCATTCGACCAGAATACTTGGTTCAAATCACAGCTGATTGGCTTTCTAGAAGTGTGACTTTGGACGACTTACTAAATCTCTTACCCTGAGAGGCCCCATCTGTAACATGGAGATGATCCTGGGGGCCTCCCTTGTAGAGTGTTTGCAGGTAGTAAATGAGCTAGTGGCCAGCTGAAGAGTACCTGGCATACAAGAAAGTATTTAAGAAGCTTAGCCTTTGTTTGAATAAACTTACAGCTTTATGAAGTCAAATGATTATCCAGTACACCCTCATCTAATGACTGTGCTGCAACTTGGACATGACGCATGTGCTCCTAAGACCTTCCAGTCTTTCTGGGAAGCCCTTTCATGTGCCTACACAGAATGTGTTATTAAGTGCCAGCTATATGATGCTGACTTGGCAAGTGGCCATAAGTTCTAAAGGCAAATTTTTCCTTAGAATAAGGTAATGTTTGGCTCTCTGGCAGCCTGGCCACCTCTTCATTAAACCCACAGGGCCTCTTTAATAGCGATCTGATTTATCCCCTTTGAGGTTTGGTTTTTATTAAGAGACTCAAGGATTTAATAAACACATGGTTGAGAGCCATTTCTCTGTGGTTGCTTATAAAGTAATAACAGAGATAAGATCTTAAAGCGCAGCTTGTGTTCCTCTCTGGCATGAGATAGTTTGAACCAAAAAAAAAAAAAAAAGTAAATAAAAAGCTCTGTCTAGTACACAGTGTGAATCCCAACTTCAAACAGAAATGGCCTTTGATTGTAACAGCTCTTTATTCACTAGTATTGGTGTCTCAAATAGCTTTGAGAAAAATGGTCAAAACCAAGAGAAATGATGCCTGTCTTCTTCACCGAATAGGTCTTATATTTTGGTGGTGGGGGGTGCTCAATGAAACAACTTGGAGTGGTTTCCTGGCCCCAGCCAAGTTTCTGGGCTGTGGGAGGAGTACAGAAGTGCTGTTCCTGAGGATCTGGGCTCAGAGGGACACTGGCCAACACTAGCCAAGTGTGCAGGCAGGTTAACCCACCTCCTCTGGATCTGTGTTACAGGGATCATGTACCGCAAGTCGTGTGCCTCGTCAGCGGCCTGCCTCATCGCCTCAGCTGGGTACCAGTCCTTCTGCTCCCCAGGGAAACTGAACTCAGTGTGCATCAGCTGCTGCAACACCCCTCTTTGCAACGGGCCGAGGCCCAAGAAACGGAGCAGTTCTGCCTCAGCTCACTGGCCAGGGCTCCTCAGCACCATCCTGCTCCTCAAATTAGCTCTTTTTTTGGCACACTGCTGAAGCTGAAGGAGATGCCAGACCCTCCTGCTTTGTTCTTCTGGCTCGCCCTCCCCCTGCTCCCCGAAATTCTGCTGGGTGTCCTTTTATTCTGGGTGGGGAGGAGACTCTGTGTTCTTTTAGTTCCTTGGCAAATAACAAAATAGCTCAGTGTAAAAAAAAAAAAAATGATCTGAGCTCTGAAGAAATTCAGTCTGCCTGAATTTTCAGTGGGTCCTCAAAGGAAGGAAGGAGGTAGAGTGAAAATTGCCCCAGTCTGTCCCCAGAGTGGAGGCCAGGCTGGCAGAATCAGCCCTTAGGCGACACTTAAGTGGCCATATGCCTTCTCCCAGGCCACTCCTGTCCCTGATAGTGGCAGTTTCTTTTGTCACTGCTGTAAGCAGGTAATATTCCTTTCCTGGGGGGAGGGCCAGTTAGCACTCTAGGCGTCCTTCCTTAAAAGTCACACTTCGTGCTCTTGAATACCATTCTCAGTGGCAGGGTTGGCTGGTTTCATCACCGAGTCGGGCTCTGGTGACTCATGATTCAACAGCTGAGGCTTGGACTGGGGCTTGGCCTCACTCTCGCTCTGAGAAGTGCTTAAGAAAACCTTGTCAGTTCTCCTTGCAGAGGAATTGCTCCTGGAAGCCAGGAAGATGAGCGGGCGGTGCACCGAGCGGGCACTGTCCATGCTGGAGGCCGCCTGGGCGCGCAGGCGCTTATCCTGATTGGCGTGCGGCAGCGTCAGGCGGCAGCGCAGGACCTGCGCAAACACACTGCGGAACTGCTGCGAGGACACGTTGTACAGCAGCGGGTTGACCACGGAGCTCAGGTAGAAGAAAGTGTCCGAGAAGGGGAGGAGGATCATGTATGCCTTGAAATAGGCCTTGGTCCAGTCCTGCTTGGGTTTGGCCGCAGCCATCATCCTCCGAATCTGGTTAGGCATCCAGCAGATGGCCAGGGTCACAACGATCAGCCCTGAACAGGCGGGGGGGTTGGGGGGGGGGGGGGGGAAGAAGGAAAAAAAAACACTGTAAGACCACCACCACCAACAACAAAAATGCCCACAAAATCATTAGCCTCTCAGTTCTGTGCTTACTGGCCAGGAAACTACTGATTTTTCAAGTTGTGTTTGAGGGCTTTTTGTTTGTTTTGCCATGAGCAAAAAAAAAAAAAAGAATTTAACATTGTTTCAAGGCCGGGGAGAGTTGACTGTGTTAAAGAACATTAAATGCTTTAGACAATTTATTTATAGCTGTTGATGCCTGTTAGACAAAAAAATGTTTTCATTGTTGTTTGTATATCCAGAAAGCATTTTATATAGTCCATAAAGCTGGTTTTGTCCTTTAAAGAATAGATGGATACAGTACAGCCATATCAGTTGAAACAATATTTGTATTTTTAGTATTTTTTTTTTTTTAGGGCCGCACCTGCAGCATATGGAGGTTCGCAGGCTAGGGGTCAAATTAGAGCTGTAGCCACTGGCCTGCACCACAGTCATGGCAATATCAGATCCGAGCTGCATTTATGACCTACAACATTGGATCCTTAACCCATTAAGCAAGTCCAGGGATCAAACCTGGATCCTCATGGATATTAGTCCAATTCATTTCCACTGAGCCACGATGGGAACAACTCTCTATAAATATATATATATTTTTATGGCCCCACTTGTGGCATATGGAAGTTCCCAGGATAGGGATGGAATCTGCTATCCTACACCACAGCCATGGCAGTGCTGGATCCAAACCATGTCTGCAAACTACACCACAGTTTGCGGCAACACTGGACACTTAACCCACTGAGCAAGGCCAGAGATCAAACCCACATCCTCACAGAGACTATGTCAGGTTCCCAATCTGCTGAGCCACGACAGGAACTCCACATATTTGTATTTTGAAGAATGTTTGCATAGGGAAGATCCAGTGATATTTTCAAGACAAAGGGAAGTGTTTGGCATCTTTTTGCTAATAAAGAAGTACATTTAGGGACACTAATTTGGCATTGAATTTCAGGGGAGGCAAAAGCAGGAGTATTTTGTCACTGAGCGTGTGTTTTGGACATATATTTAGTTAGCATGCACACCTGTAATTACACTGAGCATATCTGCAACAGCACTTCTGTTTCTTTTCAGATGTTTTTAAATATGTCATCGTGTCTACCCTCACGGGGGAAAAATGTAATTATTCAAAAACAATGGAAGATGTAAACCTTCTAGTTCAGCTAGTAACAAGCTCACTGCCTTTGTGGTACTAAGCTGCAGCGCAGCAGCCCAGAAAAGATCAGACCCCCCAAAAAATACTACTGAGTGCCTCTCCCCTGGAGGCTCAGAAGTTGACTCATGGACTGATGTTTGCATGCCCACATATTTGCACACAGTCGCTGTTCTTTCTATAAGCTTTGAGAAAAAGACACTCTGTAGACCATAGCCAACTGCTGTCCCAAGTGTCATTAGTATTAACTACAGTGACCAAAAAAAGTAAGTCAAGAAAAGGAAGATCAGAGCATTTGCTTTCTTTTCTTGGGGAGCCAAGACACCAGAATGCAAGTTTCTATGTGGAGAGCTGTTATCTTCAAGCTGTGTTTTAAATTTTTAGAAATCCATCCTCCCTCTCCTAGCAATAAATAATATAACAACAGTATAGGAAATTTATTCACATGTTCAAACCCTTTGATTTTCCAGGAAACCACATGGAAGTGATTGTTGGCAATGACCCCCTCTGCCTCTAATCGATGATAAATATTTCATCAATAAATGTCCCAGGAGTTCCCTAGTAGCTCAGGGGGTTAAGGACTTGTGTTGTTATTGCTGTGGTCTGGTTACTGCTGTGGGGTGTGTTCGATCCCTGGCCTGGGAACTTCCACATGCTACCAGTGTGACCAAAATACTTTTTTTTTTTTTAATATTCCAGGAAAAACAGCCATGTTTACCCATCCAGGGCTGGCCACCTCGCACACTTGCCTGAGCATCCATTGCCTGGTGGCAGGGGGGCCCTAGTGATGTTCCTCAACACTGAAATAACCCAGTTCCCTGAGCAACACATCCTCCAAAGTTCCCTCCTGTCAGCCAAGAGACGCCCCCCCCCCCCCCGGAAGCCTGCTCACCTATTAATCTCCAAGGGTTTCTCCTGTCAAATTTCAGCCTAAACTTGAAATACACACAAATTTGCTTATTTCTTTCCTTGGAGTTTGCTACCCTCAGAACACTCAGTAAATCTAAAAACAAAATAGGCCAAGTAACATACTGATCTGATGAACAGACTGAAAAAGAAAATCACCTTAAGTCAAGAGTATATTCTGAAGCACCTAGTTACAGCTGCTGGATGGGAACAAAAATCAACATTTTTCTGATTAAAAAAAGAACACTGTATAGGAAATTGAGAACTTTTTTTTTTTTTATTGCTTTAAGAGGTACGGGTGCTTCCAGCCACCTGTGCTCTTCCAAGTGTGTTCTTAAGTTACTTCTTGTTTTTAGCTTGTGCAGCTCTGATTGAAAGGTTCACCTCATTAACTGTGAAGGAGCCAGGAAGCTCACCTTACCTAGGGAAGCCACAGACCTTCAGAGAGTTCTCTATTTTTTTTTTTTTCCTATTCCTAGCCACTGAATTTCAGAGAACAAGTAACAGCCATCTTCATTTGAGGACTTATTTCGTAGGATATGGAAATTGAGCACAGGGTTTTAGATGTGGGCTGTGCCACACTGTGGGAGGTTTTGCTTCTGGTGGCAAGAATCTAGAAAGGCAACGAGAACCACCTTGTGTTTACCACACGTTGAACACAGCACAGCTTCTAAAGCCAATGGAAGATGGGCAAGGAGAAAAGGCAGGGATGTGGGGCAAGAGGAGGGAAGTTATATGATTACTCTTCTCCAATCCTGTCTGTTCTCTTGATCTGTTGTTTACCTAACACTTATTCTCCTGTTACCTTCACCCCCTTTCCTTGGCGTCAACTGCCCTTAATTGGCCATCCCTTCAAAAGAAGCAGCTTCCTAAAAGGCAAGACCCCAGCATCCCAGGTAGGAGGCAAGGGACAAGGGCAGATAAGGATTATGGCTGCTTCATAGTTTTAGCCAGGATCGAATTCTTGCTCTGCAAAAGAAAAAGCTGAAGTAAGTACTTAGGTACCTTAGTCTGAACAAGTAGCAGAAGATGGGGAACCAGACCAGAGATTTTTTTCAATGATGAAAAAAGCAGAGAAAGTTAGGCTTTCTGATCACAGAAGTAAATAGTCATGAAAGCAAATACAAATCTGGGGAACAAGTGAGACAAGGAACTGAGTTTGAAATGGTCAGGGATTAAAAGATGAGGCATCTGACAGGTCATGAGATAGAAGAATGATGTCAATTGATTATTGAGGACATTTTCCCCATGTCAGTTTCAGTGCTACTGTGTTCTCTGCTAATTTCCCTTGCACCTCTCACTTCTAACAACAACTTGATGGGGTCAAAACTGTTACTTTCATTGTGTATAGGAGGAAGTTGAGTCTAAGAGGTTAGTTACCCAAGGGCTACAGCCAGAACCCATGCTTGCTGAACTCCAAAATCCACAAGCTATATATATATATTTTTTTTTTCTCAGACACAATATTGTCTCTCACATGTTCAGCTGGAAAAATGAAACACAAAACATGAGCCACCATACATAATAGATCTTAATCAGCCCTGCCGCTAGAAATATAAGCCACATATGGAATTTTCAAATCTCAACCACTTTAAAAAAAATATCAGTTTTAATGTTTTTAATCTGATATGTCTCAGATATCATTTCACATGCAGTTTCAATATGCAACCAAATTATTTATGCAATGTTTTGCTTTTTTGTTTGTGTGGCTTTCATTCTTAAAGGACATTTCAGTAGGGACCAGCCCCCTGTGGCTAGTGGCTAGTACGGATTCAAGTAATCCTTCATACCTCACCTAAAGCAGCAAGGCTCCTTATTTCCTCAGCTGCCCATTCCCTCTACTGCCCACTTCCCAGACACACCCCTAGAGTCCTGCCAAGCCTAGGAAACCCCCAAGGAATCTCCTGCCTAGCCTGCTCTTACCATCCTAAGATTCTGACGATGCATCGTCAAGGTAGAATCCTGATCACATGACTGAAGATGCCTTCTCACAGTAGAGACCAAGTTTATCCAGTCTTTTCACATTAAAGCCTACCTTATAAGGGAACTACAAATTATTTTAAGCGCAAATAATTCTGAAAGCACAGAATTATGTTTTGTATGCCTCATGCTAAGCCTTGCCTAGTCATTCTAGAATAAACCTATATTGTGCCAAGTACCTGCCAGGGCTGCTAGAATATACCTCCCCACCTCAACCGGAGATGGGGAAAAGGGCTATCCTCTTGTGCTTTGAAAGATGATTTTGTTCTCAGAAAATGGAACATTGTGCACACAGGTACAGCCAATGGCAAATGGGAGTTGTGTGCCCATGGGCAACCTAACAGAGGTCAACCTTGGGTGGTGGTTGGGGTGGGGGGTGGAATCCAACTAGCCCACTTGTAAAATTGTCATATAACAACAGGCTCACTTTCACATTTCAAAACAAAAGGTCATGGAGTTCCCGTCGTGGCACAGCAGAAAAGAATTCAACCAGGAACCATGAAGTTGCAGGTTTGATCCCTGGCCTCGCTCATTGGGTTAAGCATCTGGCTTTGCTGTAGCTCCACTTTGACCCCTAGCCTGGAGATTTCCATATGCTTCGGGTGCAGCCCTAAAAAGCAAAGCAAAACAAAACAAAAAAACAAAAGCTCACTGCCTTAGATGACACATTGCTGAGAATAAACACCATGACAAAAAGTAATTTTTTATTCTACTGGTTCAGCACTGGTCCCAGCTACTCTGTTGCTGAGAAAAAGCTTTAAAGTTTTATTCACGCCTTCATAGAGTAAAGATTTGACTAAATTTACGTTTGGCTGCAATCAATTTGGACTCATATTACATATGGAAAAATCTATAACACTTTGGTCTGTGTGGTGTAATGTGTAGCCCGCAGTTAAATAACTTTAGTATGAACTTGAATGAAGATCAGTGAACTGAACGCAGTCGGGTAAAGCAGGAAAACTGTTTTAAGTGAATTCTTGATAGATCTGTATTGTACTCCCAACAGTGTTGCACTCTGGGTTAAGAAATACCTTCACATCCTATCTGTTTCTCCATATAAAGTACTTCCATTTTTCCTCTTTGATCACTGCGCTGAAATGACAAGAGCCATTAGATGGTGACACAGATTTATTCTCAGCAGGGTCATGTTGTTTAAAAAACAGAAGTAATGCAGATGTCCAACAGCATCCCGCACTGAAGCCTGACATTTCAACAACATTTGAGCCGGTTTAGTCTTCAGCAATGCATTAAGCTCTGCCATCTGAGATTGGCTGCATCGTACACCTGCCACTGTGCTTTGTTTTCTCCCCTGCAGTCTTTAAAGTGAAGGTAACTATTTGTGGGTCCCCCAGAAATCATCTTTGAGTCATCAGAAAATAAGAGAGCCAGAAGGGAACAAGCGACAAAACTGAGGGAGGCTAAGAGATTTGCCCAATATCTCATAGGGCAAGTGGTGGGACCCCCGCTCCTGCTATCTTGCCACACTGCTCAGAACACTGGATTCTGCCCTAGATTGACAAACAAGCCTTTCATTGGTTTTCAATGTGGTGGAATTGTTTTGTTTTGCTTTTCAGTTTTAGGCTCATGTGTTGATTATTCACAGTGTAAAATACAATGAGAGGCAGGCAGGTCCATGCCAGACCTCAGCTCAATTCAGCTCAGCTCCTCTAGACATGGTCTGGATTCCATTATAGAACCACATCCCTCAAGAGCAGCCATGTAACAAAGCTCTGGAGCCCATGCTTTCCCCAAAAAAGAAGGTGAAGTTTGCCTAAAGGAACTGAAAAATCTTTGGAAAACAAAATAGGATTCCAGGTCATGACCTGGTGACCAAGTCTATAAGGTCACAATCGGTCCACCCATCCATCTATCCATCTGTATCTGTCTATCCATCCATCCATCTGCTCATCCATCTTTCTTACATAAGCACTTGCTAGAAAAGAATACTTAGCTCATACTAAGCGGAAAAGATCTAGAAATATGATCCTTCCCCAAGCAAATGTGTTTTGTGTGATTTGAAGGAATCCCAGGAGCTCCTGCTGTGGCGCAAGTTGGGAGCACTGGCACGCAGGTTTGATCCCTGGCCATGCACAGTAGATCTGTAATTCTATAGCTGCAGGTTAGGTCATGACTGCAGCTTGGATCTGAACCCTGGCCAGGGAGCTCCATATGCCACAGGGCAGCCAAAAATGGAAAAAAAAAAAAAATATCCCAAAGATTTGCTTTCCCCCTGATGTTAAAGTCCCATTTAACTGAATCATTGAAACCTTGGGGACACAGGAGAATGTTGAGAATGATTTAGGATTTCACCATCCTCTCCCTGCCCCAATATTCCAACTTCTCTCTAACCCCAACCACAGTGAGCAAGAGTTAGAGCCCCACCCATAGTCTCTGATGATAAAAAGCTGAGGAAAGACAAGACAGCCGTAGCCTGGTGACTGTACAAAGGACCATGAGGGCAATCTGGGCCAAAGAACATTATGGGCATTGAGTAGGGCTGGCTGACCTTCCCACAGGTGGGATCACTCAGAAAATGAAAGTAAGAGTTTGCCTGGAAAACAGCAGCCCAGCAAAGATGGGCAGGAGCGGGGGCTGCATACCTTCTGAGAGCTGCAAGGCTTGGTGTGGTCAGAACAAAGGGGTGAGTGGAGACAGTGGGAAAGGAGGCTGCGGAGCGGATACTCCAACAGGATTTGTGGGCAATAAATTATCCCTCAGATAGCAAGGTGGGGAACAGCTGCTTGTCAACTGACATTTAAATCACAATTTCCAGTGGAAAGCATATTGTTAGTTGAAAGAAGAGCAGGGAAGAGATAAATATAACCAGTCAAAGGTTTTAGCACTTTCGTGATTGGTATCTTTGCATTTGCCAATCTGCTTCTGCCAGCCGGTAGAGACATTGATCTCACTCACTGGCTTTGCCCGAGGAACCCAAATCAGGCACCAACCTTGGTTTAGTCTCTGACTTCTGAGACAGTGGTTCTCAAAGGGAGAGGTGGGGGGATCTGTCCCAGAAGGGCCACATCAGCACCACTGGGGGAACTTGGCTTGATGGAGCCTGGCAGTCTGGGGTTAACAAGGCCACCAGGATGATGTTGGTGCTCACTCAAGATTGATAACTCCAGGTCTAAGGGAAGCACAAATTGAGGTGGAGCCTGGATCAGAGGGCATTCGTGTGGCTCCATTGCAGTCATGGGCTTGTCTTTGATGCAGCCTCACATCTGAATGAGTGTAACTCTGAGCTGACAGTAGCTCTGAAACCTTCCTTCTGGTTCCTCTCATTCCTGAGCATAGCCACCCCCCTTGGCCTTGCCTCTACCCGTCTTCTCTCCCTCTGTCTCCTGTCCCTTCCCATTTCCTCCTCTCCTTTCCTTTTCCTTTCTTTACATGTTTCTCCAGTAAAGCAATGGCATCATTCCTTTCTCTTCACTCTGCTCCTTTCCTGCTCTTCACCACCTCCCCCGACCCACCTTTTCCCAAGGTCACCATAACCAAGCCCACAGCCAGCCTTGCTGATGTTGCCAACACACACCTCTTCCCTACCCTTTATTTTCTTGCACAGTTTTGAGAAGCTGCCGGCAAGTTCCTTCATAGCTAACAGGAGGCTTCCAGGAAGGATGATCACCGCTCATTGCTCGGTTTGCCAAAGGAAAGTGAGGGGCTTTAGAAGCAGCACAGGAGGGGTATGAGGAACACAGGTGATAGCTGGGCATTGGATCTCCTCTCCTGAAAGCCACCCCATGTCCTGTGTCCTCTGACCCTGCCAAAGCTTGCCTGGACACCTTGCAGTCACTTTTCCCATGAACTTCATTTAAAACATTGTTCTGCCTTCTCATTCTCTTTCCTGTTGAGGAATGCTCTTTAGGAGAAGATAGAATTGCTGTTGGGATTTGGTTTTCAGAGAAGGGTGCAGGGCACTGCTTTAAAATGATGCAAAGGTCACAGATGGCTGCTTCTGTCCATGAAGACAGATGGTTTGCTGTCCCCTTCTTGCCCTCACTATCTGAGGGAGCCCAGGAAAGGACAGTCTCCCCAATATGGCTCCATCCAACATGTGGAGAGGTTAGAGGCTCAGATTCTCGATGGCCTGCAATTGCAAAGCATTACATCTACCCTATTCTGCTCTGTAAGCTTCAGTGCAAGGAGAGAAACTACAGAGCACTGCAACAACATATGTATTTCTCAAGCCAGCCTTCCTGTCTGAGAGCTGGAGGACAGCCACTCGCACTCCAAGGAAGCAGCATTTAGGGTCTTCATTGTGGTTTAGTGCCTCTGTTCAGCTACGAATGCATGGTAAATGATCAACTGGAATCTGTTAAATAAATATTTTTCTATGTGGATCTCAACTGTCTGCAGCTGTGTGGCTCTCTGTGCAGTCTGTTCTGAATCCACTGGCAGTGAAGTCCCAGTGGACTGGGACCGGGATAGCCACCAAAGCCAGAAGCTATTTCTGAGCAGACAGGTGAAGCCAAATGCTTCCTCCCTAGTAGCACACATCCTGGGAGTGGGAGGTGGTGACAGGGCCATGCTGCCCCCAAAGCCTTCAGAGGGCCGGGGGAGGGGGGAACGACAGACCCTATGATGACGAAGCCAGCCCCTCCAGGGGATCAATTCATACCACCCCTGCAATGGCCACCATGCCACTTATAAACACCACTTAATGGCTGAAAGGCTGCTATTTCTAATAGGATTTAATTCCCTGAGATGGTAGAGAATTAAAACCCCAGAATGCACGCACTGGGAAAACAACCCTCAGAGGCGAGTGTACTGGTGAGCCAGCAGAATCTGAGGAGAAGCGGGAAGAGATGCCCAAATTCACATAGCCCACGAGTCCTGTTAGTGTTTGCACTGGTCCCAAGCTCCCCTCAGAGCCCAATGAAACCAAGTGTGTCTTGGCTAAAGCAGGACTCCACTAAGCCCATGCAGCAGAGGCAGTTCAGGCATTTTGGGAGTGCAGAGGGGTGCGAACGTGTTTGTGTATACTGGTCCCTGCTTAAGGGTGTCTCTACGCAGAGGGACCCAGACTGTGGGAGAACCAACACTGGGTGCTTGTGACCGAGGCAGGCCTCAATGCGGCGAGCAGCCCCTCAGTCTATTCTTTCTTGTCTCCAGGCCCCTGCACATGCTGATTCCCCTGCCTGGACCACATTTTCTTCATCCTTTGCTCGTCTTTCTCTCTCCCCTCCTTCCTCTGCCTCTCATCCTGACTGCCCGTGCTTGGTCCAGGTCTTATTCTACAAGTTTCTACACAGTGTCACTGCCTCCAGGAAGCCTTCCTTGTCTCCACAAGCCTGGATCAACTTCCCTACTATGAGATCACCAACACCTTTACTACCTGCCCTTTCGTCATGACACTGCAGTGTAAACTAGACCATAAACTCCATGAGATCAGGATATTCCATCTTCACTGCTGTATCCTTGGCACAAGGTAGAACATCTTTACTTAGTAACTGCTCAATAAACATTTGCACGAGGGAGAGGGGCTGTTGGGAGTCAGGTGAGAAGCTCGACAGGAGAGCCTTTAACATGCATTCACCTAATGTATATTTATATTCCATTTGAAGCCAGCTTCCCTATCCACAGGGGTCAGTACTAAGCCTGATGCAGAGCCCAGTGCCTGAATTATTTCTATCCTCATCCTGATAAAAAGAGGAAGAGAGAATAGGACTTGGAAGAAGGGGTCACCTTTTCATTTAAGCAAGGCCAGGACCCAAGAAGGAGGTCTTGACCAAGGTGAGAAGCCTTGGGTCTGAAAAGTGCCTTCAGATGCCAACAGCTTTAGTCTGTCATGTGCTACATCTCAGCCCTGAGTTCTCTGCAATAAAAACTCCTGTCTTTTCCCAAGGTGGTCTCTTGCGGTACAGAGTACAGGTGAGGATCAGTGGATGAAAACGGGATATAGAAAAGCCACAGTTACCAAAGATCTGGGTTGGGAGACATTCACTTGTCCCCAAATAATTCACTTTAGGATGGTGATTCACTAAATCACAGTCCCCCACGAAGATGCTACATGTCTTTATCAGAGAAGCTGCAGCCCCCAAACCCAAAGCATAAGGGTTGGGGTCTGAACCAAAGGGGGGAAACACATAGACATGTAAACAAATCACTTAGAAGAGCATTTGGCAAAGTTTACCAGAAACTTTTCTATGTTACATGCTTATATGACCTCAGGAGAATGAACTCTTG